>NC_044324.1:200255389-200559389 GCF_007399415.2 Gopherus evgoodei | reverse complement strand
TTTTAAAATAACCCATTTGGGTCCATGCTGGCCTTTACATTCTTCTATTCATCAATATCAAAACATATAAAAAATGTAGGCTAATAACCCTAGGCTGTGCTATCTTTAGCAGATCCCCTGTGTGCTGCTATCTTTTTAATTGCTGTTGTGGAAGCATATGCTGTAAAGGTGGCTGCTTTTTTATTAGATAAGAATCATTTTACACTCCAGTTGTTAAGTATGTGATCATCATTGGACTCACTAAAGACAGACTATATTGACAGGTTCAACACAGCTTCTAACCTATTATTTTCCTACACCATATAACTATGGTACTTGTCACCTAGGAAGTGGGGTGTGTGTGTGTGTAATCTTGCATTGCAATATTTTGCTATATATGTATCAATAATGTATGCAAGGTGGATAGATAGATACTATGTTATCGAAATGCAAGATTAAATCTCTTCGGCTGATTTGTATCGATTTTTATATTGCAGTACTGCCTACTTGATCATATGCACCTCGCTGTTCCTGTATAACTGCTTTAGTGCATTTCTGCATGCATCCTATAGCTGAGGGTGCAGAGTACTGTATATTTCCATGAAGCAGAGAGAAAGGAGTCGGCATCCTTGGGTGGTTACAAAATCACAAATGTCTCACTAGGGGACCAGACTGGAGCCAGGATCTAGCTTTTATTGTACTAAAGCCAACTACCGCTAAATTATACTCTGTTTCACAGTTACAAACAACTACTGTAGCAAATCCGGTCCCATATAAACCACTTGCCAATCAGTTTTCTCCCTTGGGAAGCATTCTTCTCACTATTGTAACAGTGACCTTGTGCTGCTTTCAGAATATTTTAAAGTAAAAAGTACTGATGGATTAGCAGTGCACCCTGGAAAAAAATAATACCAATTCCATCTTACATCTCTATGAAATGCAGCTTTAGGGCTGATTATTAGCTCTGGTTAAGTGAAGAAATTCCTTTCATCACAGAGTCACTGTTTCATAGTTTAGACTTCAGTTCCCTCTAAAAAAGGGGCTGCATATTAATCATCTCTGTCACTTCCAGGTCAACTGTACCCTGGTTACAAGTCAACTAACTGACTGCAAAATGCATCTTGGGAGATGAATGCCAAACAGTATTCTTTTGGTTTTCACATTATCCTCAGTAGCGCTGACCCAACTGAGGTGTGTTATTCAGAGGTTGGCAGTATAATCATTATAATGTTAAGTATCAGAGGGGTAGCCATGTTAGTCTGTATCCACAAAAACAATGAGGAGTCCGGTGGCACCTTGAAGACCAACAGATTTATTTGGGCATAAGCTTTTGTGGGTTGAAAACCCCACTTCTTCAGATGCATGGAGTGAAAATTACAGATGCAGGCATAAATATACTGGCACATGAAGAGAAGGGAGTTACCTTACAAGTGGAGAACCAGTGTTGACAAGCCATTATAATATTGTTGTTCCAAGTAACTAGCACTACCATCGTACTGATGATAACTGGGGCAAAGGCAAAAGGTTTTGCATCAGGGGTTTGGTTTACAATCGTGTTGATGAAGCACAAGCAGAAACAGAGCCCAGCTCCTTCTCCCATAGCTGTGTCGATTCTGTGGGGCTAACAGGAATGAGCAGCACTAAATATCAATTTAAATGAAGTAGTTGCCATTAAGTATTGGAGAGGATTTAAGAGGCAGAATCATTGTCAGTTGCCAGCTGGGTCTCACTGCTGCTAACATGAGCCAAGTGCTCAGTTAGGCCCAGATCTACAAAAGTATTGTAGTAACCAAACCTCAGATTTAGGGGCATAGTCCCAGATTTAGGTGCCACTGTAATCCACAGAACTCCTGCTTGGCTGCTGCCAGTGCACCCTGTAGGTGCCCAGGGCCGGTGCAAGGAAGTTTCGCGCCTTAGGCGAAACTTCCACCTTGCGCCCCCCCAGCCCTGCAGCAGCTCCCCTCTGCCCGGAGGTGCACCCCCCCCATGGCAGCTCCCCACCCCCGGGCCCAGGGAGCCCTGCGGTACCTTCCCACCCTAGCTCACCTCTGCTCCATGTCCTCTCCGAGCACGCTGTCCTGCTCTAATTCTCCTCCCAGGCTTGTGATGCCAAACAGCTGATTGGCGCCGCAAGCCTGGGAGGCGGGAGAAGCAAAGCAGTGACTACATGGTGGTACCCCTGGGCTGCTGGCGGCGGCGCACTGACCCAGGGGAACCCCTGGGCTGCCGGCTGCTGGCGGCGGTGCACTGACCCAGGGGAACCCCTGGGCTGCTGGCTGCTGGCGGCGGCGCACTGACCCAGGGGAACCCCTGGGCTGCCAGCTGCCAGTGGTGGCGCGCTGACCCAGAGGAACCCCTGAGCTGCTGGCTGCCTGCGGCAGCGCGCTGACCCAGGGGAACCTCTCGGCTGCCGGCTGCCGGCTGCCGGCGGCGGTGACCTGACCCCAGGGAACCCCTGGGCTGCCAGCTGCCGGTGGTGGCGCGCTGACCCAGGGGAACCCCTGGGCTGCTGGAAGCAGCACGCTGACCCAGGGGAACCCCTGGGCTGCCGGTGGCAGCTCAGACTTCCTCTCCCTCCCAGGGCAGCGGCCACTCAAACACTTAAAAAAAAAATTGGAGCTATGCAAATCCTATCATCCTTAACATGCCTGTCATGCATAGGCAGTGCAGCCCACATGGCCAGGACAGGCACAGGATTTCATATATCTCACATGATGCCCACGTCCCAAATCCTGGCGCCCTAGGCAATCGCCTAGTCTGCCTAAATGATAGCACCAGCCCTGTAGGTGCTTAAACTTACACAGTGCTTAAATGTTCACTGTAAAAATCCTCTGGGCACCTATATTTCTGCCTCCAGGCATGCTCACTGCTGTCTATCTAATGCCTAAACCTCCAATGCAATCCACAAAGCAGGGGAAAATAGTTGTTCCCTCACCTGGTTAAATAAAGGAATGCCAAGTTTACATTCAAGTCACATTCCTAACCAAAGCCTCAACCTCCAACAGCCAGAAAACTGCCTTACCAACCCTAAGGTAAATCTCTACCTGGCATAGAGCCAGCTCTTTGTCAAACACCCATTTCTCCCCTCTCCACAGTATAGGAGATAGTAGGGGGCATGTTGGGGCAGGAAACAAGCTATTACAAGTTAATGTAAGTTAGAGAAGCTGCCATCAGGATCATGGGGGCAGAAAGATCACAGAAATCTATCTTTGCTCCAATGCCTTGAGTCCCATGCCTGAGAATCTGTTCCTTTAAGTCCATGGCGAGAATGGTTGGTGGCTCCATTATAGTCATGGATCTATCACCTCTTTCCCACCCCCCAGCTCATCTCCATTCACCCACGACACTCAGAACCCTGCATAGTTCTGCTCGGTGGTACTCATGGGACTCTGCCCAGTACCACTCCATTTCCACTGTATCCAGGGCTCTCTGTGCGCCTATTTAATGTTTTTTATATTTCCTTAGAGAGAAATTCAAATACTTCAGCAAATATGACACTTGGAGTTAGTTCTAGCAGTAAGTCTAAGTGGCATCTTCATGTCTATCATTGGATACACTGGAAATAAAGCCAATAAAAGAAAGAATTCCATAGCATTCACATGGTACCAACCACCAGTTACAATTTGCCTCTTTTTCATTTCACTCACATGAAACTAAGCAAGATTTCATTCACATGTTCTAAAGATTCCCACTGATGCTCTCCCATTATAAAAAACAACAGATGAGAAAAAAGAATCTGGGACTTTCAGCAAACATAGTAATGCAGCCTTTGAACCTCATTAATATTTACCACCTATCATTTCAACCTCAACAAGTTTTATAGTTGTTTAACAGGTCTATATTAAAAGTCACTGGCAATAGCAACCAATATGACTGAGGCACTATACAAAATTTAACATTGATCCATGTTTCACTTTATTAAGTGTTTATTTACAAAATTTAAAGTGTGCTACTTTGAAACTGTTCCACAATTTGTGGTTCCATGATCATTTCTACAGAGGCTGTGTCCACTGGTAGCCCTGTTAGGTTTTTTTATATAGACCAGCAGCTATTTGATTAGCACATTTTGAGGGGGCTATACTTTGTTCACCTATACACACCACAAATTGCTATGCTATTAATGTATATCACTAATTCACCCATGAAGTTGCCTTGGAACTTATTGTATTTTAAAATGGAGCATTTTGTTCCCTAGTACTAAGAAATCAAATTTTAATACAAACATTTAGTTAAAATAGAATGGAGATGCTGATGCAACCCAAGAGAAGCTATGCAAATCCTGCCATCCTTAACATGCCTGTCATGCATAGGCAGTGCAGCCCACATGGCCAGGACAGGCACAGGGTTTCATATATCTCACATGATGCCCAGTACCCATTGCAATTCATGCCCATTTCCCCAGAAATTCAATAGGTACCTGTGATTTGGCCTGAATAGCCTGCACTGGGCTGGAAGAGCTTAACCCCACACTATGAGCAGAGGAAGTCCCACCTCTCAGACCACACTGGACATGATCCAAGTGCTGTGCTAGTATAAAAGAGAGTAGTCCAGCTCAGTTTGAGTGGACTGCTGGAGAAGAAGTACCTTTGCTGGTGGGAGCCAGAGATCCTGATGTCCAAAATGGAGATCTGTCACTACCAGTGTCACAGAAAGTTACCCGCACAGAGGAGCCCAGAGACCCCAATGCTGCATGGACTGCAGCTTCAGGAAGCTCAGTAGGTAGTGGCCCGGGGGGGTGATCGAGTAGCATCTCCCATCCATGTGAGGTCAGCGTGTTTCAGTGGGATTCCCCGCTGACCCACTGTCAGAGCCCTAAGTACATGGCCTGGTGTAGTGGGGTGAGCTTGGGCCACCACTCCTGTGATGAGAGCCCCTGGCTGCTAGGCTGCTCTGCCCTGTACTGGAGGGCTGCCGCTTAAATCCTGACCCTTGAATCTCATTGTGGTAAGACCCAAGACAGACTGGTAGGCTGTAACTGTGGTGTCAGCAGGTGTGCCACCCCCCCCACACACACACATTGCAATTCACTTTAGTCTTGATTATTACATGCATGTGGGGGTCATTGGTAATGTGAGGTTCAAGGCAACACTGCAGATCTTGAATAATCCTGTCACAGGAATGCTGGGTCCTGTGAGTAGACCAAGCCCAGTTCCCCTGTGTTAGAGCAGATGGGCCCAACTGAACCAATTAAGATGGGGAAGGGCTACAGCTGGGGCTAAAAAGGCTGTCAGAGGCCAGGAAGAGACCCAACTATTGCAACAGGCTGTGCTGGGGGCAAAGGAACCCTGGCGAAATAGTGTCAATGCTTGTGAGGGATTCCTGGAGCAACGGGCTAGGCAACTAGGAAAATTGTCCTGGTACTGCTGTTTCAGAAGAGTAACAGAGCTGGCTGAAGAAGGTCTGGCAGAGAAGGATGTTGACTGGAAAGCTGCAAGAAGCAGCAGAGACTCCTGGGAGGGATGGCTGTGAAACCCTGAGACAATGGGTGAACTGAAGGACTGGTTGGTTTGCTTGGATAATAAACCTACTTAAAGGGTGTGCCAGTGTGTACTTCAAAGCTGGGGGAAAGCCCTACCATAGCATAGATCCCATAGTGGCTGAGTCTATACAAGTGCTTTAGGTTAAACAGCAATTCAGCCACCCTTTTTTTCCTCTGAATTCCAGTGAAGTCTAACCACCACAGAGGTCATGAAGATAGTTCCTTTGCTCGTTCTGCCACTGATTACTTGTATGACCATGGAGAAGTCCTTTAAACAGAGATATTCAAAGGAGCCTAAAGGAATCCTTAAGCTCTCTTGGATCCAGTTTACTCATGTAAAATTGGATACAGTAATATTTATCTATGGTACAAAGCTAAATTTAATATAGTGAGGTCTGAACCAAATCTTATTGAATTAACAGGAGTCTTTCCATTGACTTCTTTGGGCTTTGGATCAAATGTCTAAAGCTGAATTCTACTCTCACAGCTGTGTAATCCCGCTGAAATGGAAGTCGTTGCATGGGAATAAATGAGAACAGAATGTAGACATTAGTCTTTGTAAAGCAACTTGTGATCCTTAGATCGATGGTGTGATAATTAATTATCATCATTAAAATAATACCAGCCAATTGAGAACTGAAGATTTTTGCTGACTTTTGGTTCTTTTAATTATAAACTACCAAGTCTTAAACAATTTCTATCACATGTGGATGACAGACTGTTAATCTAGTGCTTTATTCTGGAAGCAAAACACTGTACAGTATAAACCACAATGGCTGATAACAAAACATCACTCTCCTACTACTACTATCTTTTGGATAAGTTTAATATTTTACTGAAGTTTTGAAGACACTCATTTAACATAACCCTAGCCAGTGACCCCTCTGTAAAAGTTCAAATGAGTACCCCTCTTTGATAACTAAATTACATACAATGGGGAAATTTTGCTTTGGCAGCAGGATTAGATACATACTAGGCTATCCAGGTTTCACTGGCAAAGTTGCTATTAGACTGCCTCTTGCTCCCACATTATTTTACATCTCCTGTCTTTCTGACAGATTTATTTCTGAGAGCTGCAGAAGAATGCTGCTCCAAAAGAAATCCCTCTGCAGTGGTTGAATCCCATGTCTGTCAGTCCGTTTGGGCTTCTGGGATCACAGCCTGTCCTGCTGGCTCATGACTGTTTGGATGACAGCAATTGGCAAGTGGTTTGTCTGCTATTGCAACTGGCAGCTAACATTTCCTGCAATAATACATGTTTGTTAGCCGCAGCGTAAATGGTATTTCTTGGATGAATAAACTCATATATGGAATAAACAGATTATTATGACTGGATAAAGAGAATGAATGGCCGTTCCAGTCACAGATCAATGTGATTTTAAGATGCTTTCGAGCCTTTGTCAGACAGATTTCAAATTACCTAAAGACAGTTCACTTGCTTTCAGTAAGCAACACTAAGCTGCTATAGTTTCAAGAAATCAGGCATACAAAAAATGCACTGCACCATGCTAGCTTGCGTCTGTTCTTCAAATTGCTGCACCACTGTGTTCTAAGGGGTAGTATGACTATAATAGTGAGCAGAATTTTGTCCATTTTAATTAAAACCAAAGGGACAGATCCTCATAGCTGTAACTCCATTGACTTAAATTTACACTAGCTAAGAAGCTGGCCTATAGTGCCTGATTCTGAGCAATTATGTTGATGCTGATCAACTAAAATCAATGGAGTTAAACCACTGTGAGAGCAGCTGCAGTCCTTGAAGCTTCACATGTATTTTACAAAGCCTCTGCCAAAATAGCTAGGCTTCCCTTTTCCTCCCCTGCCCATCCCTAGTTACCAAGTAACCTCACTTTACTGTACTTCTGGTTGGGCAAAAGCTTTAGCACCTGCCCAGTCTCTCCTTCATTCTTTCATATGAAAAAAACCTTCTCCCTCCATTTGTTTCTATCAGCCCCTGCAAACCCCACTGTACTTTCACACAGTTAGGGAATCATTTTAATTATCATTTTATCATTACATATATTCTTCCCTCTCTCTCTAAAAGAAATGCTCCCTACTTTGCCTCCATCACTGGGACAGCAGTACATCAGTCCTTGGCAGCATTAGATATCCTTGTGCCTTTGGTTGCAGATGCCCCTGTCCGCTCATAACTACCTGTTCTAACAAAGCAGGAAAATCAGCTGCCTAATGAGCAATCCAATCCCATACATGACACAGTGCGGAGCTTCTGGGTGCTCCTGGATTCCTTGCTGAATATGAATATAAAAATAGCAACTGCTGCTAGTAATACTTTCTTCCACCTTTCTGCTATGAGACTTCATCCTCTTCAGACAGAAGCTGATGGGATCAGTGATCTGTGCCTCTCTGACCCCTAGGCTAGATATTGTGGTGACATATACCTGAGAATGAACACAAAATCCCTGTAAATGCCTCACCTCTATGTTTGGTCATTCTGCTGGTTCCGCATTGAACAGTGGTACCAACTCTCCTTCTGTAATCAATATCTTCCATGATAGCTGTGATCCTTAGGAACATGAAACTATTCACAACAAATTCAGGCACAAAATCAGGTGTCTGCAAAGGTGACTTTAGACCAGCTATTTGGCCCACCCAAACCTTGCCTAGCTCCATATTAACTCTGTCTCCAAGCTCATATGAGTGCAATCTGAAGGTTGTTGTAAACTACACTGGCTGCCAGTATCTCAAAGGGGCCATTCTGGCAGGTAGGTATGGCTGCGGTTTAAGGAAAATCCAACCATGCCCCCTTTTGTACATATCAGTATGCAAGGGAATGGAACAGCTGTACGCTTTGTGCCACCTGAGAATTCCCTTACACAAGGATAATCTAACACAGGCCAGATCCACTTGCTTAAATGCAACTTTGCACTGGGGGCTGACACAAAGCTGTCCGACTGAACTATAGAACCTGACCCAAAGAATCATGACAGCTGCAGACTGAGCTTTCTCGGAGGCTGGCCTACAGTAGTGGAATTCCCTCCTCAAGAGCCCCGGATGATCACCAATGTCACCACCTCCAAATGCAAATACAGAATCCAACACTATAACTTAGCTTTACTCTAGCAATTAAAATAAATCCCCCAAACTTCAATAAGTGAAGCAAACAGCTCCTCACAGCTCTGGGATGGAGGAGAGAGAGGGAATCACTCAGCAAGGAACTACCTGCTTGTTTCTGATATCTTAATGGTGAGCAAGGTACAGTCACTCTTGCATATTGACAAACAAATAGATATCCCACTCTGATCTTAGGGCCCAAGTGGAACAAGGTTGGAGCTTTGGTGAATCTTAAATCTTGGAAGCCTGAGAGCTCCCATGTTCACTCATGCTATATATGGAGATATACCTATCTATCTGATAGAACTGGAAGGGACCCTGAGAGATCATTGAGTCCAGCCCCCCTGCCTTCACTAGCAGGATCAAGTACTGATTTTTCCCTAGAGCCCTGGGTGGCCCCCTCAAAGATTAAACTCACAGCCTTGAGTTTAGCAGGCCAATGCTCAAACCACTGAGCTATTTCTCCTCCCAACCAAGAATATTTTGGTAGCTTCAACAAAAATCCTTTCTACATGTTTGGCAGGAAGACCTGGAGTTCAGTTATTTTATGCCATAATTATACATAAACAATCAGTCACTAGGGTCATCTTTAGATAATTATAGCTCAATACCATTTCTTTATTTTACTCATTGTTTCATACCATGGTCTCTCATTAAGGAACTAGTTAGAAGGAAGTTTTCTAGATGCAAATATCTTACTTGTTAGCATAATAAAGAGCCCATAACTTGGCAGCCCCTGCTGGTTTGATTTGAATAGTTGTTCCTCAAGCAAACCTACTGAATTTTTCCTCATGGCAGTGAATAAGGAGGGAAAACTCTGCTTTCATCTGCAGGGTTTTGCTGATTTTAGTATCAGCTAAAGACAGTTATTTTTCACATGTTGAAAAGTGTTTTCCACCTTGAAATCTAAACCGTGATTCACAGCGGAAGAGAGTGCTGAAGGACAAAGGGAGCATTCTGCTTGCTCTGGCACATTTTTGCAAACTGAGTCTTACCCCTGTAATCAGCAGCATTTGCTGATGAAAGAGGAGGAAGGAAGGAGGAGGTTAGGGGATAGAGTGGGAGAGGGTTGAGGAAAGTCACAAAAGAAATCCCTTTGAAGAAAACTTGCAATAATCTATCAAGAAATACAGTGAAACTACCAGGCAGCAAATGTTTCGGTACTGCTGCCTGCATACAGCAGTCATGTGCACAAACCTTGCATGTATATGTGCAATGATTACTGTGTGCACAAATGGGTATTTCCATGTGGAAATCCTCAATATACCCTTTCACAAATGAGTTTTGCAGGCACATTTTTCTTTCCTGGGCAAAGCTTTGACTTCAATCCTGGAAATTCAGCTGCCTCCTTATGTTCAGTAATGGCCCAATGCTGCAGTGTACCATGTATTTCCAACAGGTGCTAAGCCCCCTCAACTCCCACTGATGTTAGTGAATGTTTAGTGGGCCCAATAACTCTAAAAACACTCAGCAGCTTGAAGGGTTAGGTCCTTCATTTACATTCTGATTTCATGTTTGGGTTTATAGTAATAGGAAATATACCAATCTCCTAGAACTGGAAGGGACCTTGAAAGGTCCTTGAGTCCCCTGCCTTCGCTAGCAGGACCAATTTTTGCCCCAGATCCCTAAGTGGCCTCTCTCAAGGATTGAGCTCACAACCCTGGATTTAGCAAGCCAATGCTCAAACCACTGAGTTATCTCTCCTCCCTTTCTTGGTCTGGCTGTGGCGGGACTATTTTAAAAGTTCTTCTCTTTGCTAGGAGGCTCCTCATAAGAATATGGATAATGGAAATGGAAATTCCTTTCCTCTTTTTCAAAGTCAGGATTAGGGAACTAATACAGGAACTCTTAAAGGTACAATAATACCATGGAAAAAGGACCACATCATTTCTCCCATGAGCTTTTTGTTGTGCCTGAAGAGGCACATGACCAGGAACAGCCTTTCCAGTCCCAAATTAGGTCTGATTATGGAATAGTGCCCTCAATGACTCTGCTTTCTCTGGTATTAATTCCTAATAACATTTGTGACTTGGGGGGTATCCTAGAACTAATGCATACATAATTTAAATGTACTAGCTCCATAGGTGAGGAGCCCTCACCACTCCCTGCTCAGTGCTGGGAATGTTTCAGGGTTGGGAAAGGGCTATAGTTTTGCTCTGGCACCCTTAAGCAACCTCCCATCCCTCCAACAAGGAAAGATTGGCACAGAAGGAACTCTAGGCCAAGGCACAAATCTTCTTTCAAAAGTGCTCCAGAAAAATGGCTTTTTGCAGCCCCATGCGTATGTCAGTGATGACATGTCAGATGAGCTCAGGTTAGAAGGAAAAAGAAGCATTTTTTCCTAACTGCTGGTCCTGCCAACTCAACCAGGGAGCTGAGAATCAAGCTGGCTACTTTCCAGCTAGTACGTCCTCACCAGTTTTTTAAAAAAAAATCCCACAGGCCAACATAAGAACATAGGAACAGAAATACTGGGTCAGACCAAAGGTCCATCTAACCCAGTATCCTGGCTTCCAACAGTGGTCAGTGCCAGGTGCCCCAGAGGGAATGAACAGAACAGGTAATCATCCACTGTCACTCATTCTCAGCTTCTGGCAAACAGAGGCAAGGGACACCATTCCTGTCCATCCTGGCTAATAGCCATTGATGGACCTATAAACAAACAATGCACACCAGCCAAACAATGCACACCAGCGTAACATCATTGACTTCAGATTCTGCCCTGGATTTCATACATGTGATTTGTGCATTAGGGTTGCTCAGGTGTTACTGCATCACTAGAGCAGAAGTGGGCCCTTTGAATTTGAAATGAGAGCAGTTGCCACCTGTTCTCACTCCTGATGTCAGCACAAAGTTAGTACAAATTATATTGTTGATATTTTCCAACATCTTATATACTGTCTTCATAGAGCATATTTATCATGTAATTACCTGTCAAAACATGCAAACATCAATGTTTAGTTATCAGCAATTTATGTGCAGGGGAGCTGTATGTATAATACTCAGCTACTTATTTGTGAAAGCAAAAAGTTGTAGCAAGACATTTGATGGATCTCAGTACGATGTGGAATGAATTTCCACCCTCGTAAGTAGAGGAATGACTTGTATTCAATGCTGTAAATTATTCATGCACAAACTATCCCTGTTGTACCTCTATATTTTCAAAGCGCTATACAAGAATAAGATAAACTAATTCCATTGATGTCAGTGGAAGTTCTATCCAGTAGCTTCTCTAAATTGATGGTTTTCAAACTGTGGGTCGTGAACCAGTACTGGGTCACAGAATGTAAGGCACTGGGTCGTGGCAGCTCTGGTCAGTACCACTGACCAGGCCATTAAAAGTCCCATTCATGTTGCTGCCCAGCTAAGGCAGGCTAGTCCCTACTTGTTCCAACACCGTGCTGCGCTCTGGAAGCAGCCAGTAGCAGGTCTGGCTCCTAGGTCGGGGGGCCACAGGGCTCCATGTGCTGCCCTCACCCCAAGCATCAGATCCAAATCCCCACTGGACGGTTCCCAGCCGGTGGGAGTTGGTGAGTGAGGCGGTGCCTGTGGGTGGGAGCAGCACGGAGCCACTTGTATGCCTCCACTTAGGAGCCGGACTTCCTGCTGACCACTTCCAGGGCCCACTGCAGTCCGTGGTTCCAGGACAGGCGTGAAGCCTGCCTCTGAACCCCAGCTTCACTGCCTACCAGGAGCTGCCAGAGGTAAGCCCACGCCCCAACCCCACGCCCCAATCCCCTACCCCATCCCTGAGCCCGCTCCCCCTCAAAACTGGATCCCCTTCCTGCACCCTAAACGGCCTCACCCCAGAGCCTGGACCCCCAGCGCAGAGCCCTGAACCCCTCCCATACTCCAACCCTCTGCCCCAGTCCTGAGCCCCTCATTCCCGGCCCCACCTAGCAGCCCTCACCCCCACACCCCAACCCTCTGCCCCAGTCCTGAGCCCCTCCTAAACCCCAAACCCCTCATCCCTAGCTCCATTGGATTGTGAGCATCAAGAGTTTTCTTCAACTGGGTTGCCAGAAATACAGTTTGAAAACCACTGTTGTAAATCCCATGGAAACCTTTGAAAATCTAAGCTAAAAGAACAACAAAATGTTGTTGTTGTTTTTTAACCCTCTGAACCTGATAGAGGAAATGCAAAATACTGAATTTCTCTGATAGTTTATAAAATTGTTTTATCTACATGTTTTGTTCACTTGTAATTTAACTAAACATGGGATTTGTGAGTTATTCTAGCCATCTAATGTTGAGGAATATCCAATTTTTCTACTGAGCAGTACTCTGGTTACCTTTGCTGATACTATTATATGCTTGTACTCTTTGGCTCCCTGTTTGGCTGCTGACCAGTGTCCAGGTGGCACTTTTTTAGGAATTGCTGTACCCAATTGCTTTACAATAGGTACCACTTTCTCTGAACATACTCATTCTTCAGGCAATAAGAATAGGTGCACTCTGTTAAGAATGAGCTGCATCATTTCAAGGCTATATTCTATTCCATGGGTATCAATGGAAGGGGTAACAGTACTGAAGTTTATGGTGTTACATAAGACTAAAAGCAGCGTAAATGTGAGGAGAATCAGGCCCTTGGGTTTTACCATTTAGTAAATCCCATATATTTGCATTTATTTATGTGTATTATACATCTTTGCAATTGTTGAAGATTGAGATACTGTGTAGAAAATCTGCTAGACCTAGATTCACATAACTTTTCTCATCTTCTGTACTATCTTACAATGTGACTAGTCCCACTGAAGTCATTGGGTTAGATTCTCATCTCTGGCCAGCCCCTGTGCACTTAATAAAAGGGCTGGAGCAGCATGAAGGAACTCTAAAAGCCTCAGTCCATGGATAAGAATTCCCCTGATTGGGGAACTGAAGACGACAGCTGCAGGCTGTCCTCTGCGGACTCCCTCCAAAACCTCTGTAAAAGGGGCAGGCCTCGGGTGGGAGGGACATGTCAAGAGACGGCCCACAGTATGCAGCCCTGCAGAGATTCTGGGCAGTGCTGTTGGTCAGACACAGCTGGTGACAGACAGCCCTGGACTCTTCCTATCCCCAAGCTGTAAGTTCTGTGCTGTCCCTCAAAACATTACTCACCATAAGTAAGGTTATCAGAATCTCCGCCTAGCAAATAGCAACCCTACAGAATGTATTATAGCTAGAGTGAGAGATTTTTCAAAGCCCCCTATCTACTTCATCTACCATAGCAGAAGAACTCTTACTATTTCCAGGTACCTAGAACCTCTCTTTAAGTACAAAACTTAGAATAACTCTTGGAAACTTTGTTTTTGAAAAGCAATTCTAAATAGCACCCGCAGTGTCTACTATATTGCCAGAGTAAGTGCAATGTACAGTAAGTATGCTATATTTCAATTATGTATTTGTAGCTCAATCTATAACTCTAGCACTTCATCAATATTATTTTGCTTTATTATGGTCACCTCTATTTCCCTGTAAAGGGAGGTCACTTCTAGGGTATGTCTGATGTGTTGTCTCAATGCAATTTTACAGCTCTCTCTTTTAATATTCTAGCTCTGTGTATAACTTCAGGTGTGAAGCTATGTTATTCTTCATGTCACAAAATTTGAGACCCATATGATGTAACATAAAAACTATGAATATAGCTAATATGCAGTTTATACAGAAACCGTTTAGGTGAAATTTAATTGTTCAGAATTCAGCAGTTTGCTTAACATTTCCCCCCATCCCTAATGGATTGCAAGAGGTAATTAGGCTAATTGTGTTTCCATCTTGCAATCATTCTGATTTATGAGTTTGGTCACTCAGGGTTTTTTTTATAGTGACTGAAAATGTCTTAGAACTGAAATGCAGCAAATATGATTTAGAATAAATTTTTAATAATATGCATTCAATTTTTTTCTTCATCCTTGATTTTTATGGTTGCTGCACACTCAGTTAATTGTGTATCGTAAGATGCATAACACATGATTTATCATAGTGTTACTGAAGTTATTTTCAAAGGACTAGTCCTTTTCCCATGTGGCATTAAATGATAGAAAGTCCTCATGCCATTTTTTTAAAATGCAGTTAATGAATGGAAATAGGTGCTAAAAGTCACCAATAAAACAAACTGAAATGCTCATGTTTTAATTCTCTTTGCATATTATTTTTGTCCCAGGACTTTTATTTGTTTGAGTTCTGGTAATTGCAAAGCATATATCTTATGCTGCTGTCCATCTTAAAGTGCCTGCTCACATTTACCCTCTAATTCAGTTTTCACATTCATAGTGTAACTTCATTTTATATTGAAGAGAACTCACACTAGAACATAATTCTAGTCCTGCACTTCTAGCCCATTGGTTGGCATATTGACATGTTAAATTTTAGACTACGGTAGCTCAAGCAGAGATTGTGTCTTTGGAACATTTTGGTACCTCAGTAGTACAGAATAATATCTGCCTTCAATAAACTGCAGTTATTCAAAAGCCTACAATATCTGTGTTGCAATACACTTAAATGGATTAGTTATGTTAATCAAGTCTCAATGTGGGGATAACTATTGACTGAATGGCTGTCGTATTTTGGAAGTATGGTCTGTAGTTTTAGGAAGAAAAGGTGTCTAGTGGCTATGGCACTGAACTACAACTCAGGAGCCCTGTATTTAATAACCAGTACTGCCACAGGCTTCCCCTGTGACCTTGGGTCAAAGTGATAAATAAATCTTACCACAGCATGAATCACTTTGTTGACTTTTGAGAGACAAGATGGTGAGATAATATCTTTTATTGGACCAGCGTCTACTGGTGAGAAGAGACAAGCTTTTGAGCTACATAGAGCTCTTCTACAGGTCTGGAAAATGTACTCAGTGTCACAGCTGGATACAAGGTGGGACAGATTGTTTAGCATAAGTAGCTAACATGTTTCAAGGGACCATTCAAGGTGAAGTGGCCCATTAAGTTGTGGGGCGGGTGAGAAACCTGAGGGAGTGGGTGTTAGTGGGTTATAGATTGTGCAAAGTGTTCACCCATAGGTGAGATGGTGTTTTTGTCTTTTACCATTTTTCTGTAAGAGTTTCTGTGTGAGTTTATCACATCCCTACTGACAGTCAGAAGAAAAAAGAATCATCTGATTGGACACCTCATAGTGAACAAAATCACACTCTTGAACATTACATTGATTGCTTCAGGAAAATATTGTCTGTGAAATCCTTAACAAATATCATATTCACCACAATTTCTCCACTTCAGAGAGGACAGCTATTTAGTCCTTAAGTCCAACTACCAGATAGTGCTCAAGCCAGCAAAGGGGGCACCATTGTAGTCCTCTACTGTGATGACTATGTTAACAAGGCCAGCCAACAACTCTCCAACACTACCTACTATACAGAACTCAGAGAAAACCCCATACCACAATTTACCCAGGAATTCAAGGATATCATCAAATAATTCCCCAGACAATTCTGCAACATCATCCCCCATGAACCCACCCCAGGGATCTTCTACATGCTTCCCAAGTTACCTAAACAAGGAACCCAGGCAGACCCATCATCTCTGGCCATGGCACTCTTACTGAAGGAATATCGGGACTTATATAAAACATCCTCAAACCACTCACCACACAAAGAGCCAGCTTCCTCCAGGACACTGTCAACTTCCTCCACAACATTAACTACCTCCCTCAGAACACTATTTTGCCACCATCATCTCTACACACCAACAGCCCTCACAATGGCAGCATTGCTGCCTCTTTCAAATATTTACAGGACAATGGACCACAATCAGATAGCTACCCGCAAATATATCGCCAAACTCATCTATTTCATCCTCATTCATAACAATTTTATATTCAACAACAAACACTTTGTCCAAACCATTGGAACAGCTATGGGTACTAGGATGGTTCCCTATATACCAGCTTCTTCATCAACCTGGACAAATGCACCACAAAATCAGTGATATTCCTAAGCTACATCAGTGATATTTTTGTCCTTTGGACAGATGAGCTAAATTCCATCAGATTTCCATCACAACTTCAACTGCCACCCACCCATTAAACTCCCTCTAGAGCACTCCCACATTAGACTCAACTTCCTGGACACCATAATCAGATTCAATAATGGAACCCTACAGACAACTATATACAAGAAACCCACAGATCACCACATCTACCTTCACAGTAACCACATAATACATGCAAAGAAATCTGTTATCCAGAGCCAGGCACTCAGATACCACAGAATATGCTCTGAAGAGAAAGTGCAGGACATATACCTTAACACACTTAAACCCGCCTTCACCAAACAAGGACACTTCACAGAAAAGTAGATCTCATCATGGAGTGGGCCACCTAAACACCTGTACTGAAGCAGGTTCTTTCGACTAATAAAACCCCCTTCAACCGCACACCCCTAGTTGTCACTTACACACCACATGGGAATCCATACAGGGTATTATCAAATAGTTACAACCAATGTTAGATGGGAACCACATACTAAAAGGAATCTTTTATGAACCCCCCCCCCTTCTAGTCTTCAGCCAACCCCTTCCCAACCTCATCATCAGAAGCAAGTTCCCCACAACCAAGGACACACCAACTCAAAGCAGCACTAGACCCTGCCAGAACAACAGATGCAAAACCTGTAGACATGTCTCCACTGCTACAATGATCATCACCCCCCACAACACACCTTTCAAGATCCATGGGTTCTACAGGTACCTATCACAATATGTGGCACACCTCATCCAGAGCACTAACTATGCACCAACAACAACTATGTGGTTGAAATGAGACAATCACTTGAATGAACTCACACAGAAAAATTATAAAAGACAAAAACACTATATTACCTGTGGGTGAACACTTCACAAAGCGATCACTTTATATCTGACCTCTCAGTGCTCATCCTCAAAGGAAACCTGCATGACTCTTTGAAAAAACAAGCCTGGGAGCTATTAAACTCATAACTTTAGTAGACACTAAAAATCATGGACTGAATACAGACACTGGATTTATGGCTTATAACAACAATCTATAACCCACTAACCCCCCACCCCACCCTTCAGCTTCCTCCCCTTACATCTTCTATGACTGGATCGGTGTTAACAGACCACTTCACCTTGAACAGTCCCTTGAAACATATTAATTACTTATGCTAAACAATCTGTTCCACCTTGTATTTGCTGTGACATCCTGAGTACATTTCCCAAACCTGAAGAAGAGCTGTGTGTAAGCTCAAAAGCTTGTCTCTCTCCCCAACAGAAGTTGGTCCAATTAAAACTATCTCATCTATTTTGTCTCTCTAATATCCTGGGACCAATACATCTACAACAGCACTGCATACAGCATCTGTTGACCTTAGGTATATTTGTTCTAGACACTATCCTTTTTGTATTGGCAGTTGTATCGGGATCCCCCCAGGCTTTTGCTTGTTTTGTTTAGATGCCTCTGATTTGAAGAATTTAAGGAGCAAGTTACAGTGCTAATGTGGAAAAATTAATCATTGCAGTATATGCAATTTCATTTTTAAATGAATTTACAGCTGAATATTAACATTCTACAACTGTTATAAATGTTTCATCTCTCCTGTATATATGGGACCAAATCCTGAGCTGGTGTAAATTGATATAGCTTCAGTGAGGATCTGGCATGTAACATAAGAACATAAGAACGGCCATACCAGGTCAAACCAAAGGTCCATCTAGCCCAGTATCTGTCTACCGACAGTGACCAATGCCAGGTGCCCCAGAGGGAGTGAATCTAACAGGCAATGATCAAGTGATCTCTCTCCTGCCACCCATCTCCATCCTCTGACAAACAGAAGCTAGGGACACCATTCCTTACTCGTCCTGGCTAATAGCCATTTATGGACTTAACCACCATGAATTTATCCAGTTCTCTTTTAAATGCTCTTATAGTCCTAGCCTTCACAATCTCCTCAGGTAATGAGTTCCACAAGTTGACTGTGCACAGCATGAAGAATAACTTCCTTTTATTTGGTTTAAACCTGCAGCCTATTAATTTCATTTGGTGACCCCTAGTTCTTGTATTATGGGAATAAGTAAATAACTTTTCCTTATCCACTTTCTCTACATCACTCATGATTTTCTATACCTTTATCATATCCCCCCTTAGTCTCCTCTTTTCCAAGCTGAAGAGTCCTAGCCTCTTTAATCTTTCCCCATATGGGACCCTCTCTATACCCCTAATCATTTTAGTTGCCCTTTTCAGAACCTTTTCGAGTGCCAGTATATCTCTTTTGAGGTGAGGAGACCACATCTGTACACAGTATTTGAGATGTGAGAGTACCATGGATTTATATAAGGGCAATAATATATTCTCAGTCTTATTCTCTATCCCCTTTTTAATGATTCCTAACATCCTGTTTGCTTTTTTGACTGCCTCTGCACACTGCGTGGACATCTTCAGAGAACTGTCCACGATGACTCCAAGATCTTTTTCCTGACTCGTTGTAGCTAAATTAGCCCACATCATATTGTATGTATAGTTGGGGTTATTTTTTCCAAGGTGCATTACTTTACATTTATCCACATTAAATTTCATTTGCCATTTTGTTGCCCAATCACTTAGTTTTGTGAGATCTTTTTGAAGTTCTTCACAGTCTGCTTTGGTCTTAACTATCTTGAGCAGTTTATAGACTCATAGACTCATAGACTCTAGGACTGGAAGGGACCTCGAGAGGTCATCGAGTCCAGTCCCCTGCCCTCATGGCAGGACCAAATACTGTCTAGACCATCCCTAATAGACATTTATCTAACCTACTCTTAAATATCTCCAGAGATGGAGATTCCACAACTTCCCTAGGCAATCTATTCCAGTGTTTAACTACCCTGACAGTTAGGAACTTTTTCCTAATGTCCAACCTAAATCTCCCTTGCTGCAGTTTAAGGCCATTGCTTCTTGTTCTATCATTGGAGGCTAAGGTGAACAAGTTTTCTCCCTCCTTCTGATGACACCCTTTTAGATACCTGAAAACTGCTATCATGTCCCCTCTCAGTCTTCTCTTTTCCAAACTAAACAAACCCAATTCCTTCAGCCTTCCTTCATAGGTCATGTTCTCAAGACCTTTAATCATTCTTGTTGCTCTTCTCTTAGTATCATCTGCAAACTTTGCCACCTCACTGTTAACCCCTTCTCCAGATAATTTATGAATAAATTGAATAGGATTGGTCCTAGGACTGACCCTTGGAGAACACCACTAGTTACCCCTCTCCATTCTGAAAATTTACCATTAATTCCTACCCTTTGTTCCCTGTCTTTTAACAAGTTCTCAGTCCATGAAATGACCTTCTCTTTTATCCCATGACAGCTTAATTTACATAACAGCCTTTGGTGAGGAACCTTGTCAAAGGCTTTCTGGAAATCTAAGTATACTATGTTCACTGGATCCCCCTTGTCCACATGTTTGTTGACCCCTTCAAAGAACTCTAATAGATTAGCAAGACACGATTCCCCTTTACAGAAACCATGTTGACTATTGCTCAACAGTTTATGTTTTTCTATATGTCTGACAATTTTATTCTTAACTATTGTTTTGACTAATTTGCCCGGTACTGACGTTAGAAATACCAGTCTGTAAATGCCGGGATCACCTCTAGAGAACTTTTTAAATATTGGCGTTACATTAGCTAACTTCCAGTCACTGGTACCGAAGCCGATTTAAAGGACAAGTTACAAATCTTAGTTAATAGTTCCGCAACTTCACGTTTGAGTTCTTTCAGAACTCTTGGGTGAATGCCATCTGGTCCCAGTGACTTGTTAATGTTGAGTTTATCAATTAATTCCAGAACCTCCTCTAGTGACACTTTAATCTGTGACAGTTCCTCAGATTTGTCACCTACAAAAACTGGCTCAGGTTTGGAAATCTCCCTAACATCGTCAGCCGTGAAGACTGAAGCAAATAATTCATTTAGTTTCTCCACAATGACTTTATCTTCTTTAAGCGCTCCTTTTGTATCTCGATCATCAAGGGCCCCACTGGTTGTTTAGCAGGCTTCCTGCTTCTGATGTACTTAAAAAACATTTTGTTATTACCTCTGGAGTTTTTGGCTGGCCGTTCTTTAAACTCATCTTTGGCTTTTCTTATTATACTCTTGCACTTAATTTGGCAGTGTTCATGCTCCTTTCTATTTGCCTCACTAGGATTTGACTTCCACTTTTTAAAGGAAGTCTTTTTATTTCTCACTGCTTCTTTTACATGGCTGTTAAGCCACGGTGTCTTTTTTTTAGTTCTTTTACTGTGTTTCTTAATTTGGGGTATACATTGGAGTTAGGCCTCTATTATGCTGTCTTAAAAGGTACAGTGACTAAAGTGAAATCCCTGCAAGCTGCATGGGCACTTTTTAAACTTCTGTGTAACCCCCTCATTTTTGCATAGTTCCCCCTTTTGAAATAAAATGCCACAATGTTGGGCTGTTGAGATGTTCTTCCCACCACAGGGATGTTGAATGCTATTGTGATTTTAAATGCAAACATGATGAAACAAGAATGTTCATTCTTAATCTCTCTCTTTTAGATCTGAGAACCAATAGCACCAGAGTTTTGCCTAAAGTTGAGGTGACCATGTTCCACTCCAAAATATACTAGTTATTAACCAATCTGAATTTAGGATGAGTGAGACCAGTGACATATGCCATTTGCATACCTCAGTGACGATTTTGAGGTTCACAACACTCGGCTGAATGTGGAAACCTTGCACAGGTATAAGAACTGCACTCTAGAATCATAGAGTATTAGGGTTGGAAGAGACCTAAGGAGGTCATCTAGTCCAATCCCCTGCTCAAAGCAGGACCAACACCATCCAGCCAGGGCTTTGTCAAGCCGGGCCTTAAAAACCTCTAAGGATGGAGATTCCGCCACCTCCCTAGGTAACCCATTTCTGTGCTTCACCACCCTCCTAGTGAAATAGTGTTTCCTAATATCCAACCTAGACCTCCCCCATGCAACGTGAGACCATTGCTCCTTGTTCTGTCATTTGCCATCACTGAGAACAGCCAAGCTCCATTCTCTTTGGAACCCCCTTTCAGGTAGTTGAAGGATGCTATCAAATCCCTCCTCACTCTTCTCTTCTGCAGACTTAAAAACCCCAGTATCCTTAGCCTCTTCTTGTAAGTCATGTACCCCAGCCCACTAATCATTTTCATTACCCTCCATTTGAGTCTCTCCAATTTATCCACATCCCTGCTGTAGTGGGAGGACCAAAACTGGACACAATACTTCAGGTCTGGCCTCATCAGTGCCGAATAGAGGGGAATAAACACTTCCCTTGATCTGCTGGCAAAGCTCCTACTAATACAGCCCAATATGCCATTGGCCTTCTTGGCAAGAAGGGCACTCTGCTGACTCATATCCAGCTTCTCATCCACTATAATCCTCAAGTCCTTTTCTGCAGAGCTACTGCTTAGCCAGTCAAGCCCCAGCCTGTAGCAGTGCATGGGATTCTTCTCTCCTAAGTGCAGGACTCTGAACTTGTCCTTGTTGAACATCATCAGATTTCTTTTGGTCCAATCCTCTAATTTGTCTAGGTCCCCCTGTATCCTATCCCTACCCTCCAGCTTATCTATCTCTGTCCCCAGCTTAGTGTCATCTGCAAACTTGCTGAGGGTGAAATTCATCCCATCATCCAGATCATTAATAAAGATATTGAACAAAACCAGCCCCAGGACCGACCCCTGGGGCACTTGATACTGGCTGCCAACTAGACATGGAGCCGTTGATCACTACCAATTGAGCCTGACAATCTACCCAGCTTTCTATCCATCTTATAGGCCATTCATCCAATCCATACTTCTTTAACTTGCTGGCAAGAATATTGTGGGAGGCCATATCAAAAGCTTTGCGAAAGACAAGATATATCACATCCGCTGCCTTCCCCATATCCACAGAACAAGTTATCTCATCATAGAAAGCAATCAGGTTGGTCAGGTATAACTTGCCCTGGGTGAATCCATGCTGATTGTTTCTGATCCGGGGAACTACAGGCCAGTCAGCCTCACCTCCGTCCCTGGAAAAATCATGGAGCAGGTCCTCAAGGAATCAATTCTGATGCACTTAGAGGAGAGGAAAGTGATCAGGAACAGTCAGCATGGATTCACCAAGGGCAAGTCATGCCTAACTAACCTAATTGCCTTCTATGAGAATATAACTGGGTCTGTGGATGAGGGGAAAGCAGTGGATATGTTATTCCTTGACTTTAGCAAAGCTTTTGATACGGTCTCCCCAAATATTTTTGCCAGCAAGTTAAAGAAGTATGGGCTGGATGAATGGCCTATAAGATGGATAGAAAGCTGGGTAGATTGTCAGGCTCAACGGGTAGTGATCAACAGCTCCATGCCTAGTTGGCAGCCAGTATCAAGCGGAGTGCCCCAGGGGTCGGTCCTGGGGCTGGTTTTGTTCAATATCTTTATTAATGATCTGGATGACGGGATGAATTTCACCCTCAGCAAGTTCACAGATGACACTAAGCTGGGGACAGAGGTAGATAAGCTGGAGGGTAGGGATAGGATACAGGGGGACCTAGACAAATTAGAAGATTGTGCCAAAAGAAATCTGATGAAGTTCAACAAGAACAAGTTCAGAGTCCTGCACTTAGGACAGAAGAATCCCATTCACTGTTACAGACTGGGGACAGAATGGCTTGGAAGCAGTTCTGCACAAAAGGACCTAGGGGTTACAGTGGACGAGAAGCTGGATATGAGTCAACAGTGTGCCCTTGTTGCCAAGAAGACTAATGGCATTTTGGGCTGTCTAAGTAGGGACATTGCCAGCAGATCGAGGGACATGATCATTCCCATCTATTCAACATTGTTGAGGCCACATCTGGAGTACTGTGTCTAGTTTTGGGCCCCACACTACAGGAAGGATGTGGAAAAACTGGAAAGAGTCCAGTGGAGGGCAACAAAAATGATTAGAGGCCTGAAGCACATGACTTATGAGGAGATGCTGAGGGAACTGGGATTGTTTATTCTGCAGAAGAGAAGAATGAGGGGGGATTTGATAGCTGCTTTCAACTACCTGAAAGAGGGTTCCAAAGGGGATGGATCTAGACTGTTCTCAGGGGTACGTGATGACAGAACAAGAAGTAATGGTCTCAGGTTGCAGTGGGGGAGGTTTAGGATGGAGATTAAGAAAAACTTTTTCACTAGGAGGGTAGTGAAGCAGTGGAATGGGTTACCTAGGGAGGTGGCAGAATCTCCTTCCTTAGAGGTTTTTAAGGTCAGGCTTGACAAAGCCCTGGCTGGGATGATTTAGTTGGTGCTGGTCCTGCTTTGAGTAGGGGGTTGCACTAGATGACCTCCTGAGGTCCCTTCCAACCCTGATATTCTATGATTTCTCTCCTCCAAGTGCTTCAAAATGGATTCCTCAAGGACCTGCTCCATGATTTTGACGGGGAATGAGTGAGGCTGACCAGACTGTAGTTTCCCGGGTTCTCTTTCTTCCCTTTTTAAAATATGGGCACTATAGTAGCCTTTTTCCAGTCATCCGAGACCTCCCCCAATCGCCACTAGATACATTGTAATTATATTTTAGATGCAGGTACATACTAGAAAAATCCTATGCAGTAATTATGGGGTAGTTGTGTTGTAGTTCTTTTATTGGTATGCATGCTACTGCACTCCAGTTACATAAGGTACAGTATATAATAGGCGAACTTATCATCCAGTTCTGTTAATAGAAGGATGGAATGTTAAGATTCTACATGAGAATGATCTGTAGATGTTAGTAGCTGCTGTGCTTTGACACTGAAGGTCAGAGACTCTCATTGGGTTATGCTAGCTTCCTCCAGCACAAACAATGTGCAGCTGGAAGTCTTCCAGACAGTGGCACTAGCCAGTGCCACCCACATCCCAACTCTATCTGAGTCAGCCAGCCCTACTCACAAAGTTAACTTCAACTGAAGTGTATTCTTTTAGGTCCTGATCCAGAGCCCAATGGTCAAGAAATACTCCGAAAAGAAAAAGCTCTCACTGATTTCAGATCCGGGTCATATTGCCATATTATGCTCACCTTATGCACAAATAAAGTTCCATGCACAGTAAACCAAGCACAATAAACCTGACTGCCTTAAATTAGGAGTGCCACTGAGAATATCTGACTAGCCTTGAAAAAAATCAGCCTTCTCCTTCCCTGAGGCAGACATACAGGCACTCTCAGTTTACTGATGATAAGTAAGGAAAAGATTAATTTCACTAGTGTCTGAGATGAGACTTCTCAAACCAGCATGAACATGTTTGTTAAAGGACAGAAGGTAAAAGGGCCCATCTCCAAAAGTCTGGAGTCCTTCTCCTGAGTTGTCAGAGGATTTATACGACCTGGAAAAGAAAAGGTCTGTATTGCTAACTGTACATACAATTGCCAGAGTCACTTCCATTTTAGCTGACTCAACAACTCAGAATCAGCTGAATCAACCACACAGGACCCAACCAGATCAGCCACACCATCACTGGTTCATTCACCTGCACATCCGCCAATGTAATATACGCCATCATATGCCAGCAATGCCCCTCTGCTATGTACATCGGCCAAACTGAACAGTCTCTACAGAAAAGGATAAACGGACACAAATCAGATATTAGGAATGGCACTATACAAAAACCTGTAGGAGAACCCTTCAACCTCCCTGGCCACACTATAGCAGACCTTAAGGTGGCCATCCTGCAGCAAAAAAACTTCAGGACCAGACTTCAAAGAGAAACTGCTGAGCTTCAGTTCATCTGCAAATTTGACACCATCAGCTCAGGATTAAACAAAGACTGTGAATGGCTTGCCAACTACAAAACCAGTTTCTCCTCCCTTGGTTTTCACACCTCAACTGCTAGAACGGGGCCTCATCCTCCCTGATTGAACTAACCTCATTATCTCTAGCTTGCTTGCGTATATATACCTGCCCCTGGAAATTTCCACTACATGCATCTGACGAAGTAGGTATTCACCTACGAAAGCTCAAAAACCTCTGTTAGTCTATAAGGTGCCACAGGATTCTTTGCTGCTAACTCAGACAATGCAAACCAAAAGGCCATGTCCTTCTTTAGCCCACATATGCACTTTTAAAAAAACAGCCTTTTAATTTACCATATCCAAACACATATTCACCTGCTTTGAGACCACAGAGATCCCTTATGCAGGTCACTTTATGCATAATTCTCACTGTGCATCATGAGTACAAAGTAAGAACCCTGACACTCAGGAACAGTATATGCTCTTCTCTTACAAATATGAGCTCCTTGTTTGAGTGTCTGATACTGCTCCCCTGGAAGTTAATGGGAGCTCTTTTATTGATTCTAATGGGATTATAATTGGAATGTTTGTCTGCAATCAAAACTGTTTTCTATAGGCTAAAAAACTAGAGCATCTGGTGCAAATACAGGGACTCTCTTCAGATCAATGACTTGAATGAGTAAAGATTGCTTGTGTGTAAGTTGCAGGGCTGTGCCCACAACATTCTGAATATCAGCTATCAAAGGGGTAGCCATGTTAGTCTGTATCCACAAAAGCAACAAGGAGTCTGGTGGTCCTTAAAGACTAACAGAGTAATTTGGGCATAAGCCACCTATGAAAGCTTTTCCCAAATAAATCTGTTAGTCTTTAAGGTGCCACAAAGTTCTGAATGAACCTCACATGAAATTGCAGAACTACTAACTGAGGCATGTAACCTATCACTTAAATCATCTTGTGTAACAGATGACTGGAGGATACCTAGTGTGACTCCAGTTTTTAAAAAGGCTCCAGAGAGGATCTTGGCAGTTACAGTCCAGAAAACCTAACTTCAGTGAAAGGCAAATTGGTTTAAACTGTAGTAAAGAACAGAATTATCACACATAAATGAATACAATTTTCTGGGGAAGCGTCAACAAAGCTTTTGTAAAGGGAAATCATGTCTAACCAATCTATTATAATTCTCTGAGGGCGTCAAGAACCATGCAAACCAGGGTAATCTAGTGCATATAGCGTACTTGGGCTTTCAGAAAGCCTTTGACAAGTACCCTCACCAAAGGCTGTTAGGCAAAGTAAATAGTCATGGGATAAGAGAGAAGGTCCTCTCATGGATCAGTAAGTGGTTAAAAGACAGGAAACAGAGTGTAGGAATAAATGATCAATTTTCTGAATGGAGAGGGATAAATAGCAGATTCCCCCAAGAATCTGTACAGTAACCAATGCTGTTCAACTTACTCATAAATGATCTGGAAAAAAGGGTAAACAAAGTTTACAGATGCAAAATTACTGAAGATAGTTAAGTCCACAGCAGACTATGAAGAGTTACAAAGTGATCTCACAAAACTGGGTGACTAGGCAAGAAAATGGCAGAAGAAATTCAATGTTGACAAATGCAAAGTAATGTATATTAAAAAACATAATCCAAACTAAACATACAAAATGAAGGGGTCTAAATTAGCTCATACCACTCAAGAAAGAGATCTTAGAGTCATTGTCCATAGTTCTCTGAAAACATCCACTCAGTGTGAAGTGGCAGTCAAAAAAGCTAACAGAATGTTAGGAACCATTAGGAAAAGGATAGATAATAAAAGAAAAGATCACAGTGCCACAATATAAATCCACGGTGCACCCACATCTTGACTACTTTGTGCAGTTCTCAATCAAATATATATTAGAAATGGAAAACATACAGCAAAGGGCAGCAAAAATGATTAAGGGTATAGAATAGCTTCCCTATGAGGAGAGATTAAAAAGACTGGGACTGTTCAGCTTAAAAAAGAGACATCTAAGAGAGGCTATGCAAGCTGTCTATACAGTCATGAATGGTGTGGAGAAAGTGAATGAGGAATATTTATCTCTTAACATAACACAGAACCCAGGGTCACCAAATGAAATTAATAGGCAGCAGGTTTAAAACAAACAAAAGGAAGCACTTCTTCACAGAATACATAGCCAACCTGTGGAACTCACTGCCAGGGAATGTTGTAAAGGCTAAAACTATAACGGGGTACAAAAAAGAATTGGGTTGGTTCATGGTTACAGGTCCATCAGTGGCTATTAGCAAGATGGTCGGGGATGCAATCCCATGCTCCCGGTGTCTCTAAGCTTCTGGCTGCCAGCTGCTGAGATTGGATGACAAGGGATGGATCACTTGATGATTACCATGATCTGATCATGCCCTTTGAAGTATCTGGCATTTGCCACTGTTGAAGACAGGATAGTGGGCTAGATGGATCATTGGTCTGACCCAGAATGGTCGTTCTTATATTCTTAAAGAGAAACCCTGGCCCCATTGAAGTCAATGAAGATTTTCCTTCTGATTCTAATGGGCTCAGGATTTTATTCATAGTGCACAGTACCAATGTGTCAGGTATGGTACTAGTGTGATATAAAAGGTAAATTAAACTTTTGTATTAAGTGACTGAATGTTTTTGCAAAATATTGAATGTTTTAAAAGAACCTTTTCACTGTGTCCTATTAGACTTTTTCTGACAGATTAGCAAAGACTTCTTTGAACAGCGAAACTATTATCATCATTTTAATGGCCAATATTATTTTGTCATAAGAGAATGGGCTCTTGTGAAAATTATAGGGCTGGCTTCATTAGCATGAGACTATGAAGTGGAGTAATTCAGTAAATAGTTGTATTGAAGTCCGCTTAATAACACTTTCCTGTACTCTCAATGTCTAATTTCCTAAAGGACTCATGAATAAATATTTCTACCCCCTAGCAGCACCCTCTGACCAAAATCTTATTGAGCAGTTCCCAGTACTTAAGCTGTCACTTAATGTGGTGCTGAGGGTGAGGTGAGGTGTAACAGTTATTGAGCCAATTCCCAAAGTCCTTATTCAGGTTCTGATTCAGAAAGGTATATAAGCATGGACCTACCCTGAAGTATGTGAGCCATCAAGGAGACTATGTTTAAAGTTACTTACACACTTAAGCCCCCTCCTGCATAAGGGCCTCAGTCTTTACTAAGGAAATACACCCACTGAGTTCACGGAAGCTTTGCCAAAGATTTTCAGGTTCTCATCCACACTGTGATTGCATTTAAACAATTCCCTAAAAATATTTACATAATTAATTTAAATATATTCTTAACCAAATTAATACCACTCTCCATAATACAAACACTATGAACATTTTGTTCTATGCCAAGTTTCAGGGAAATATATATCTACATAGTCCATGATATGAAATGTTAGCTGCTGCATATTTTATCTACAGTTCTTCAACATAAAAAGTCCAAAACCTTTTTTCATTCTTGACAACCTGATCTCAGTTTCAGCTAGAAACAATGATCCAAATGTATCCAGGGCAAATATGCTACGATTGGGGCAAATGTATGAGAGACAGTCTGTGCCTAAGCTAGTATTCCTAAACTGCCTTATTGTGGATGCCATGGCACCATTTAAGGCTAAGATGAGTTTTGCACTAAGAACAGCTGTTCACCCTCTTTATTACAAAGGAAAGTTATAACTTATAGGCCCCAAAATTACATTTACTCTTTAAGTACTGAATGAATTTGTAAGCAAATCTTTTAAATTATTAAAATTAATTTTAGTATAAGTCCTTTAAGAAATTTTCCACTTGTCAGACTTTTCCCCTGAATGATCTTAATGGAAAAATGCAGACTATTCAAGCTTCCCATGTAATTAACACTCCCTGATATCTTGTGCATAGACTACAATGGAAAAAATCTTTTAAGGATAAATAGGCACATTTTTCAGTTTTTCTTCATAACTGGAAGTTTCTCTTCCGCATAGGCTGAAGAATAATATTCTCTGACAGATAATTCTACAAAGAAATGCCTTCTTCCAAAATAGCTCTTTCTCCTATTGTTATCAATGAGGCAGAGGTTACAGGTTGCCCTTGGCTAAAATGTCATTTTCTATTCAACTTCTCCTCACTGGCTCCTCCTCCTGATAGCATAAGGGGCAGGGAGGCCTCCACCTTCCTTGAGGGCAGCTTGCTTCACTTCAGTCAGGAATAATTGGAGGTGGCCATTTGAAAGAGGGCATCTGAAAGCGAGGAAACGTATGGCCTTAACCCCACCAAGAATAATGGAGATGGTAGCCATTTGGAAGGAGACCAAATCCTCAAGAGTTTCTCTGAAGAAGAAGGTATAATTCTTCAGAGAAGAGCAACAAAAATTATTAAAGGTCTAGAAAGGTGACCTATGAGGGAAGATTGACAAAATTGGGTTTGTTTAGACTGGAAAAGAGAAGACTGGGCGGGGACATGATAACAGTTTTCCAGTATATAAAAGGTTGTTATAAGGAAGAGAGAGAAAATTTGTTCTTCTTAACCTCTGAGGATAGGACAAAAAGCAATGGCCTTAAATTGCAGCAAGGGAGGTTTAGGTCAGACATTAGGAAAAACTTCCTAACTGTCACGGTGGTTAAGTACTGGAATAAATTGCCTAGGGAGGTTGTGGAATCTCCATCATTGGGGATTTTTACGAACAGGTGAGACAAACATCTGTCAGGAATGGTCTAGATAATACTTAGCCCTGCCATAGTGCAGGGGACTGGACTAGATGTCTTCTCGAGGTCCCTTCCAGTCCTATGAGTCTATGATTCAGACTCTGCTGACAGATAAACAATCCCATGACCATTAATTCTAAATATTTCTGTTCAAAACAACTCGTTGCACAAGATCGACTCAAGAGGGAGGGCAAAAAGGAGGGGGAGTTAGGGTGTGGAATGCAGGAAACCGGATGGGGAAATTACAGAAGATGAGTGAGGGAATGTGGACGTAAGGTTTTAGTGCAGGACCAAGATGAAAGGGAAGTTGAACAGTGAAGGAGAAGATATTTTAACATGTCTGATAATTGCAAACATTTAAAGAAAACACAAAATCGGTGTTTGAAATCTGATATGCTTAAAATGTCCCCGATACAAAAGCCCTACACTCAGAATTCCAAATCATAAGTAAGACTAAGATTATGTCACAGAGGTCATGGACTTGGTGACCTCCATAACTTTTTCCACTTCAGCCCCGGGGCAGCAGGACTGGAGCTGTCAGCCGCTAGAGACCCCTGCAGCTCCCAGCTGCCCTGGGGGAACCCAGAGCTCTGAGCCATTGCAGGTGGTGAGAGGACCCAGAGTTCCTAAACACCACAGGCAGCAGAGGGACCTTGACCTCCCAGCCACAGTGGCAGTGGGTGCTGGATCCCACCTCCCTTTCCTCCCACAGTAGGGCTCAGGCTCACCCCATTTTGTCACAGTTATTTTTAGTAAAAGTCAGGGACAGGTCACAGGCTTTCATGAATTTTTGTTTATTGCCTGTGACCTCTCTGTGACTTTTACTAAAAATAACCCTGACAAAATCTTAATCATAAGTGAAAAGAGAAGGCAGCCATTCTATAGATTGTTGGGTTATCTGCAAACTGTTGGGCTACAAGCAGGAATTTCTGCATGTAATCTGTGTCCTGTGTTATGCAGATTTAAGTATTATAAAGGTGTTTTCTGTCCTTCAAATAAATTAAGCTGTTAATCTAATCTAGGTATGCTTGCATAAAGTGCTGCCTTGGGGGAATACTGCTCTCCCTGCAGTCAACAGGTGCAGGGCTATTTGGCGGGTGGGGAAATATAGGAGATTTAAATTAAGGTCTGACCATGCTTCCAGTGTGCTTACTGGCCAAACATCCAAATGCATTCAGAGGAGCAGGCCATTAGTCTGTACATGGAACAGTAAGAACAGCTGGAGCCCAACATTCCAATATATAGCATCAGTAACATTGTGAGACGGAAGGGAGCAATCTGACCCCTGTAGATCTGCCCACCTGCTTGAAATTTATAATTTACCCCTCTTCTAAGTGCTTTTCTAACTCCGGCTGGAATGTGGTGCTGCTGACACTTTTACCTAGTGAAGAAGATTACAAGTGCAGAAGGAAATTGTCTGAATTAGCAGCTGATCTGACAACATAGAACAACCACACCGCAGGAACAGTATGTGACTGATAATGGTAACAGTCACAGTTCCAGGGCAAACTGCTCCTTTGTCTGCTCCAGGGTTTCCTCAAAGTGACCTCTTTAGGACTCAGGCCTCCAGCTGCCACCTTTCTGTGGGCTGGAACCAGCATTCTTCTCCCACTACGCCCCCTACAATCACTGTGCTTATGCCAGCAGCTCCAAGTGTATATGGAAGTTATTTTAAGAGAGACCTTTTTAGGGTATGTTTCTCACTGAAGAATGGATCTTTCCTCCCATAAAGTCTGGAAAAAATCACCACATGGGAATTCCTCCAGCATAGGTGGAACCTGCAGGTGATGTAGAGACAGTATAGTGTGGGCACTTGCTGGCCCCCGTCACAGCTTCTGTTGCTTCATGGTTGGAAAAAAGATGTGAGGCTGGACTATCTCAATGTTCCAACTATTGTCAGTTGCTGGAATGTGCCCTCACAGGCAATGGAACACAGTTAAGAACAATCCTGAGGGTGCTCTGGCTTATGCCAAGACTGCTCCTTTGCATAGCCAACTCCAGAATTGGGAAGCCTCAGAGTTGTTGTAAAACCACATTTGCTTCTCCCCATTAAATAAGTACAGTTCAGCCAAACTTGAGAATTGGTGCCCTTCGAGTTTTTTTTCCGCCCTCTAACCCTTCAGCCCCCAATATATCTTCTGAGTCATAAGCTTTTATGAAACCAGCCACATGGTCCCCCTCCTAGGATCATATGACTAAAATAAGCATCAACTTTTTCTACTGCCCTATTAGTATCTCAAAGAGAGAGGAAAAGAAGAGACTGGAGTTGGACACCAATTATTGCACTAAGATCAAAGATAACACCATATTTTCCACTATGGGCGTAGAAAGGTCTCAGACCATGGTTTGAATGTTATGAGAAGCCATCTTCTCTCAGTATTGTTAGTTCGTTCCTTAGAATGAAGAGGCATTAGGCAGAAGAAATATCAGGTATATGGTCACCTGGAAGTTCTTCTGAGAAAAGTTCAAGAGATGGTTAGATGCTATTTTTTTATTTATTCAAAAACCAGTGGAAGCTGTTCACAGAATCTAAGGCAGCACTGGATTTTTAGTTCAGAAAATGATTTTCCTTTTTACTCTTGTAATTCTTTGATAATCAGGAATTATTTCACAGTTGAATCTTATTTGAGACTTTTTTGCCTCCTCTAAAATCCAGATTCCCATTGACAAGTGGATAGGGTACCAACCAGAAAGTCTGTTGTTTGCCTAACTATAAACTATCATGTTTATAATGGGTAATCTAATAATTGATTTCTCGAATAGTGTGACTATAGGTCTAAACCCTGGAAACCAACTCTTGATCCTGTAATGAGCTTCACACACCAGACCCATGCATCCACTCAGAGCCCACTGAACTATGCAGACACAGGGGGTGCCCAAGCAAAGGTCATTGGATGATCATGGCCTGAATGTTTGCAAAAAGTAATTAGAAACATTAGCCACTGAGTATTAAGAAGTGTAGGCCCCAAAATGAAATTAGGGAATAGATGTAGATGATATAGTGAAACCTTACAGTCTGTCTCTACCATTTCAGCCAATCAGTGGCTGGATTAGCCCTTAGTCATGTGGCCTAGGCAATATTTTTATTCACAGCCCTTGTAGAAACAAGGCTATTTTTCCATCCTTCTAGTGGTTTCTAATATGTTTCAAACCTCCTAATGGTGAACTAAAAAGCTTTTTAACCCATCAAGCCCTGAGTTCAGACTTCAGTGTTGCAAGTGAAACACAAACAGGTTCAAAGAATAGCTTAGTGCGCCAGATTTAGCTGCAGGGTTCAATCTGTGAATTAGCTACAGACTTCCTTTGTGACATCATGTAACCCACATGCTTTATACTGCAGCATTTGACTTTATCTTTTTCCACAGAAAGGGAGAGAAACCATGGGGAAGAGACATGGATTGCAGAGTACGGCAACTCAGCTAGAAGGGTCCAGAAACACCCAGAGCATGATAGTTACCAAACACATTCAGTATCTGTTCTGATTCTATATAGGAAGTTTTCATTGTGGTCCACCCACCTGGCAAGTCATAAGAAGTTGATGTTTAATCTATCCCAGTATCATGTCTTCCAATAGTAGTCAATGCTAGGCGCTTCAGAGGGAATGAGCAGAACAGGCAGTCATTGAGTAATCCATATTCTGTCATCTACTCCCACCTTCTGGTAATCAGAGGCTAGAGAAACCCAAAGCATGGGCTTGTATTCCTGACCATCTTAGCTAATAGTCATTGATGGACCTACCATCCACGAACTTATCTAATTTTTTTTTTGAATACAGACTTTTGGCTTTACAACAGACCCTGGCAACAATAGTCTCAGTCAAGTTCCTAGTGAACAGGTGATCGTATCACAAAAATATTCACAATTGCATGCAGCCATTCAATGAATTTATTGTGATCAGAAGACATTGCCTTCTCATGGCCATTCACTAGCTTATATACAACCCACAGTGTAAGTGATATAAATACTTTCAAATGTTTTACACAGTTTGAGGGATGTAGCAATTTCCTGCAAAATCTCTGAAAGATCTTATTGTATTAAATTTATATATAAACTATGGCCTTGGATTGTATGTAATGTCTCTAGAGGGGAGGTGTGACAGACATTGCAACCACATGCAGTATCTTTAGGTTCCTTTGTTGTAAAGAAATGGTTCATGTATGACTGTGTTCTAGTCCATGAGGGAGGGCCACCATAGCTTGTCCAGGAACTGAAAACACCATGGTGATTAAAGTCAATCAGCCAAATTGTATCATCCCTGTACTCCTCCCAGCCCCTCAGAGGTACCATCTCCTGGGAAAGCTTCCATATACTAGTTTAGATTACTTTCTTCAGAGAGCAGGTGACAAATAAATGACTGTTGGATAAATATCCTGATTTTAAACTGACTCGGGGCCTGTTTCTGAGCCAGCAAATGGACAGATCCTTTTGTCTGGAGGGTGGCGGGGCTCAATCCTTGTGGAAATGTTGGAAGCACTTGACCTACTAGGGCCTCATAAGACTGATAAGTGACTTCTGGGAAGCTTTTAGCATTTATGTAGATTAGTGTATTGTTTTCAATATGTTTCGTCTGTAGTGCATTTACCTTTAGAGTAAATGTGCTTGCTTAGAAGGAGCTGTGTGGTAGCTTATAACTGTGGGCAATACCCTGGTCATAGCCCTTGGAGAGAAAGTGAAGTGGAAGCACTGCCCTTTTCAGGCAAACTGGTTTGCTAAGGATATTTCAGTGTAATCTAGGGTGCTATGCAGCCTTAAAACCCCAGTCAGAAGGGAGTGAGATGTGGATCTCGACCCACATGAACAGACAGCTGGGAGACTAAAGTGGTGCCTGTGAGAGACTTCTGAGAGGGAATACAGCTGTAGGTCCCCTGAAACTGTGACAAACAGCTACAAGAAGTTGTTTGCAGTGGATCTTCTGTATTAGGCTATTACACCCTTGGCGACAGCCCATGTATAGTCATGCACATTTGTCTTCTTGCCAGTTAATCTATAGTGCTAATGATGGTGAAGAAGAAAAAGGATAGAGTTTCTGCTGGTATGCTGAGGGTAGCAGTAAGTCTTTCTGGTGCTCTTTGTGTCTAGTTTAAAGAATGGCCTCTCCATTAGTGTGACACCATACAGTGCTAGATTGGTGCCTCTGAGGGACAGTCCCAAGGAAAAAAAAAATCAGTATAGTGGTTTCGGCCAAGTCTCCATTGCTTCTCATCAGGAAACCAAAATGTGGTTGATTGTGATTGTGGTTGCACTTGTGCAGCACAAGAGGAAAGAAGTCATTCAAAGAATTTATTGTGACCAAAAGATATTACCATCTCATCGCCATTCACTAGCTTATATACAAGCAGGAGATAGTCTCAGTCCAGTTCCCATATCAGAAAAATATTCACAATTGCACTCAATGATAACTTGTCTTTGCAAACTCAATAGAGCTGTTACAGTTTGAAAGTGTCTGGAGACAGAGAAAGCCAGACTGACAAACTCTCACAGACAATTGATGGGGAGGAGAAGAAAGCAGGCCATGCTGGCAGTTGTGACCAGGATTGGACACAGGAGATTCTAATGTGGATTTGTTCAGTTCAGCGCCTATAATATGAGAAGAAAGCTAATCTAATCTATTTTGTAGTGAAACATAAAATGAGATGAAACCAAATATGCATGTAGGTTGGCTGTTTCCAAATCCTTCCTTCTCAAATGCTTTGTTCCAACTGCTCAATTAATATACTTCATTTTAAGAAGGCTGTTGGGCAGTTCCATGGGTCATGGATTCAAAAAGGGAGAACCAAGCAGGTGCTCAAATCAAGATAGGCCTGCTCAGTAAGAAGCAGTTGGCTTGGTATTCATGGTGTAGCCAAGTCCTGGTCTAAGGGGAAGAACTGCAAAATCCCATCATGAAGCAGGTAAAGTCTAAAGGTCCAAGACCTGAGGTGAGGAGACCAGTAAGGGGACAGAGGTGCAGCTAGCCCCATAACCATGACAAATATAATGTTCCAATCATTTTAGGACCAAGAACTGTCTTCAGTGTTTAAGTGGAAAGAATTTTAATTTTCAAAGGTGCCTAAAGGAATTAGAAGTTGAATGAAATTCAGTGGAGTTGGGCACCTAACTGCCTTAGTCTCCTTTGAAAATCTCAGCCTTACTTCATACATTTAATTTTAATTCGCAGCACAATATCACCCCATCTACTCTTTCTCCTCTTTCCCTCTGATACTTGGGTATGACAAGAAAGTCACAGCTAGAGTAGGATTATGATGGAGTTATTTTATTCCCAGGGCTGCTCAGTTATTTCAGCAGCATGCTAACAGCTTTGACAATTCCACTGCTTTCAGGAGTTTCAGTGGCTTGAAGCACTTCTCAGCAGCTTTGGGGCTTGCTTCAAACAGTAGCATGCATGTGAGGCTTTCCATGAAAACCATGATGGTCTGAAGCCTCTTTGCCAGAGTTCATATCTCAGATAAATTGTGTGAGTTCTAGTTAAACACAGTACACATACTTGTAAGTACAATAATTTGTGTATATAGTCAACGTCAGTATTTGGGGGGAAATAACAAGTTCATTTTGTTCCTTAACATTGGAAAAATCACTTCTCTGATCTTTATTTCAATATCTGAGTCACATGAATTTTCTTAACTCCTCTGTCTATCTAATCTACCTATATACACCAGATATCACCATATACCTAACATCATCACCTGTATACCACCCAAGCATTTTAAAAAAACACAAGAATCTCTCTTCCTTCCCAGTGTGTAGGAGAAAGACCTTCCTTCATTTATAGGTATTTTTGTTTATCTGTCTGTGTCAGAGAGACAGTCCAACAGAAGGGAGGGGTTTTGTGTTGTCGTGTGTGTATGTGAGAGAGGGGGAGGCAAGAGAGAGAGGGGGAAGAGAGAGAGTAGAATGTCTTGAGGTGAAGCTAAATGGAAGAGATTAATTTTTTATTTAATCCTGAAACTGGTGAGGTCTCTGCCCACCTTTATACGCTATATTAGGAGAATGAGCTGCAGATTCTAGGTCCAGTTCCTGTGGAAGTCCAGTCTCTTGCACTCATGAGCCACTCCCACATTTTTAAGCTGGGGGGAAATGTTCTCTGGAGAACTTGCTGCTATGGAGTGCAGTGTACCAATAAATCCAGCAGCAGATTGCAAACCTAGAGAAATAGCTCTGAAGCCATGTGTCAAAGCTTTTCTATTCTGAGATCAAAAGGTAAAGCTAGAAGTGCTACAGCAATGGTCAGAAAAGGGCAATCACTACTGAATACAGGGTTTACAGAGCATTTTTGCAAGGGACAATGGAGCATCAATGGAGAAAGGTTATTACTATGTAATTTACAAGTGTGCTTATCGTCCAGAAATTAACCATGAAATTGGCACCATCAGCTCAGTTTATTTGCTTTTATCCTAAGTGCTTCTGCTGCAGTGCCCATTGGTGAGGGGAAAGGATCTAATGAATTGGGCCTGAATAAAACCTCCAAGTCTAAACACTCCTGAAGTTCAGATGCAAATCTGAACTACGCAGATTGGATCCATCCCAAGTTACTCTGAGCCTGATTCTGCAGCCCTTACACATGGTGAGTGGTACTCACTAACACAAGCAGTCTGACTGACTTCAGTGGGAGTACTCATGGGACTGCTTCTCTGCGTGAGTAAATGGTGAAGAATTGGCCTATAGCAGTCTTCATTTGGGGCTTGGTCCCAAGCCTACTGAAGCCAATGGAAAGACTCCCATTGCTTTTGGATCAGGACCTAAATAATTTTCAATTTTCTTTGACACACTGAGATTTACTAATCTGATATTTTCCTCCATGCAAATTAACTGTAATACACTAATTATATATCTTTCCTCTTCCACAGCAAAGCTGGTCGAAAGATACAGCACTCTATATCCCTTACTTTCCCCTAAATTTATTAATGAGATCTGCAGAGACCAAGATTAATTATTCATTCTTATTTTTAAGCTTTTTCTTTTAAATCTTTTAGTAGGACAATTAAGTAGCACATGCATTTTTGTGATAAACCTAATTTACAGTAATAAGTCATTTCTGGGCAGTGAAATATTTTCTTGTTTTGGTTTCTTAACCCTGTAGACATTTTATTTACAGTACATTTTCCTAATTAGCTGCAGGTACTAGAATGTTCAGAAGGTGCATATGTCAAACTTGAATCAGTTCATAGCAGGCTCCACCGAATGCTATCATACAAATAAGCAGTATTGATATGAATAGGCAAGATTTGTTAGCTTTTGATTACATTTTTAGAATTATTTTTAAACATTTTTGAGTAAATATACTGCTCAGAAAAGTGAAGAAGTAATAGTGCTATCTTGGGACATGTTGTTAGGGACCATATAAATGGAAATTCCCCTCTTCCCCCAACACAAAAGCCAAGTAAATAGGCCCTATTTGGCATGCAGATAGGATCTTCCATATGCCTACTGGCCCAGGCATGGTGTTGGGTAGTTCTACAGCCCCTCTGGGGCTGCTATTCCAGTTCCTCATTTGGAGCAGTATATGGAATCCTTGTGGATCCCCTGTACAGAGATTTGTATCCACATAACCAAATACCCAGTGGTCTCACACTCCCACCTCTCTCAGAGCTTACTCTACCCACCTCACTTTCTGGAGAGCCTGCATGGAGTCCACCTCTGCCATCGGCAAAGAATGCAGAATTCCACACAAGGGCGTCACACCCATTCTAGGCACAGTAGAGGCATTGAGGTTCACTCTGCAGCCACAGTGGACATGGAGAAATGTCACCCCACATGGATAGTAACATAGATAAATGAGTTTATGGTGTGCTCAAGCCCTGGGCAAGCTTCTCCAAACATGCATCTCCCCTCCCCACCCTTTGTAGTTTCATTTTATTCTTGGATAAGAAATGAAAGCCTATAAACACAAAAAACAAATCTTGCTCTAATTTGCCCACTTAGCAACCCCATTCAACCCCAATGGGATATGGTCCATTTCTTTTAATGAAGCTGTTTTATATTTGAAGTGAGACCAGATTCAGAGCTAGAGAACAAAAGTACAAACCATAAATGGAAAGCTCCTAAATGAATCTACTATGGCACCTGAATTATTATCTACCATTAAAGTTTATTACTTTCCTTGCTTGGTGCCTGTGGCTGTTTTCTCCTGCAGCCACGTAAAGCAGTATGAATAAGTCAGATTCCAACAGCTCAGTTGGTTTTTGCTGGTACCACACTGTTAATCTTTCCTTAATTTATAAGTATTCATGCATAAATTGCTCATGCTCAAAGGTATCATAGAATATCAGGGTTGGAAAGTCATCTAGTCCAACCCACTACTCAAAGCAGGACCAATCTCCAGACAGATTTTTGCTCCAGATCTTTAACCAGCCCCCTCAAGGGCTGAACTCACAACCCTGCATTTAGAAGATCAAGGTTTAACCCACTGAACTATCCCTACCCCACTTTGGTCACTCTACCCACAGCCCCCCTTTTACACACTGCAAGTGTCCTGCCTTCACTATAGCTCCTATGTCCCTGCCACTTGAGGGAAGAATTTCCAGGAAATTCTATGAGGTTCACTTCAGAGAGTTTCTGGCCCAACTCCTCTCCAGAGGGTACCTATCCCATGACATGATACAATTCAGTTCTATAATTCCTTTGTTTGTGGAAACTGTTGTGTAATAAAGAACTCTGGTACCAAGGGTCAGATCCAGAGCTGGAGTGAATCTGCATCCCCCACTGAATTTTTTGGTACAATTCTGTATATTGTGTGGTAAGCTGTTGCTAACTTCCAGGCTCTGGATATGGCATGGTCCACTGTTTCTCTTAACTGTGCATGAATTTTGTAGTGGCTCTAAAACATCTCAGAATTGTCATAAACAAGCACAGTGAGCATGATGGGTTCATTTTATGTATTCAGCTATGAAGGCATCTCTAATGAATGTTCTCCTGACTTTACTAGCTTTCGTGTTCTTAAATGGTGCAAGCAGTGCTGCTGGAAAAGCATTTTTCTCCTGACACAGAGAGGTGAAGTTATGTGGACCATTGATCTAACATTTCTGGAGGGCCTTAAATGACAGAGGTGCTGTGAGACAGCATGTACTAGAAGATGGGATTGTGATTCAGTGAGACAGGAACCAACTTAGGTGCCCTGAAATTTAAAGGTCCTTATGCCATTTGTAACTTCTAGTTTCCTTGAAGAGACAACTTCTTCCATTTCCTGGAAGACTTCTCTTTCTTTCTGGTGCCAGGTCCAATCAGAAAACCTCAGAGAGGAGTGATATTTACACAGACAGTTTGTGGTGATGTTACAGAACTTCCACACTAGAGCCTTAGTGAGTATAGTCAAAGCTTGGAGAAAAAAAACAAACAAACTTTTGAGTAAAGGTATATGAGCATCAACTCTTTCTCCTCACCACTCCACACTAAATCAGCTCATAGGCACTGCCCTTTTGTTACAGGGCTGTACAAACACCGACTCCGACACAGGAGCAGCTCTATGTTTTTTGCCGACCCAAGCACGGTAGTCGAGCGTCCTTTGGCAGCATGCCTGCGGGTGGTCCACTGGTCAAACAGATTTGGCAGCATTTCTGCAGGTGATCTGCCAGTCCCATGCCTTCGTACCCACTGCCAAATTGCTGCCAAAGCCGCAAGAACAGCAGACCTCCTGCAGTCATCCCTAACGGCGACCAGTATGCCTCCCCCTGCGGCTTGCCACCCCATGCACGTGCTTGCTGCGCTGGTGCCTGGAGCCGTCCCTATTCAGACACCAGAAAACAACATAATAATGCTGTCCTCATCGGCAGGCAAATCTATTCAGAAATAGAATCCCACGGAAGGATACTCAACATCCCCCAGCAATATGGGATGGAAGCATTAGGCTCTCCATCACCCATTCCCACTATCACAAGTCCTGTCACCCCACTTATAAAAATTCATTTGTTGGCCTCTACTCAGTAGGTGAGATGATATTCAGGTTCACCTCTACTCTGTAAGGAAGTACTTGAATGACACATTTCACAACAGGAGATAATTCCCAATCCAACAGACTTCTGGTCCTCTCAAGGGCCCTGGTGTCTGGTTTTGCAACCTTTCTTAACTCATAACTAGGTAACACTGAAAAGTCTTTCCTTTCTAGAACTCAAGCACTTTGCAGTCCGGCATCAACATAAATCTGATCCACCTAGAACTGCTCTCCAGTTTCATCCCACTTGGCTGCTGTCCCCATCCCTCTCTGCTCCTATCCCTCCTTCAACTCATTTCTCCTCCCTTTCTGCTGACCTCTCCTCAACCCACTCCTCAAATCCTTCTCTCCCTCTGGCTCTATTCTCCTTTTAGTTTCTGTCTCCCCATCTCTATTCCAGTAAGGCTGGTCATTTTCATTGCCTGGCCACCAGTACAGGGAGCACTGAGAGCACAGGAGAAACAGACAGACTCCCTGCTCTCACTTCCTGTGCTTGGTGCCACAGCAGCCCTGAGCCACCAAGAAGAAGAACTGCATGGAAAATCCTGCTTACCCTGCAGCCCCATGAAGGAGCATGCTCAGGGCAGCCAAAACCTTTGGCACATTTAGCTGCCAAACTCTAACAAGTCTCTACTGAGCATGTAAGAGCTGAGATTTTTTCAGAGGCTTCTAAATTGGACAAATTTGGGCAGGTTTTCATGGGGATGACAAAAGGCATGGCGCTGATAGCAGATGTAACAAAGCGGCCTCTTGGGGGAACACTACTGAGAGTATCAATTCAGGACAAATTGCATAGAGCAGGGCAGTCACAGCCCAAGGCTGGGTTTCCTCCACATCTAAGGCATACCAAACCAGCCACACTGAGTGGAGTTCGGTCTCACCCTCACTGGCTAACCAGAAGTCATACAAGCAATTCCCTTAGACACTCCAGTTTCCCAGTATCACCACCAGAAGCCACTTCTTATGGGGATGAATGGTTATGAAAACCAATACCCCAGTAAAAGAAAAAAGATTCTCCTGATCCCAAAGGACCAAGCCCCAGATCCAGGTCAATATACAAATCAGAGTTTACCCACAAATCATGCTGTTGCCAATCCTTTAGAATCTAAACTCTAAAGATTTATTCATAAAAAGAAAGAAATATAGATGAGAGCTTAATTTGGTTAAATGGAATCAATTACATACAGTAATGGCAAAGTTCTTAGTTCAAGCTTGTAGCAGTGATGGAATAAACTGCAGGTTCAAATCAAGTCTCTGGAGTACATACACAGCTTGGATGGGTCATTTAGTCCTTTGTTCAGAGCTTCAGCTTGTAGCAAGGTTCCTTCAAAGGTAAGAAGCAGGATTGAAGACAAAATGGGGGGTGGGGTTTCCAGGACCTTTTATACCCTCTGCCATGTGGAAGGAACTCCCGTTGTTCTGACTGTGGAAAATCACAGCAGCAAGATGGAGTTTGGAGTCACATGGGCAAGTCATATGTCCATGCATGACTCAGTTTGCAGGCAGCAGCCATTGCTCACATGCTACCTTGAATGTCCCTTGAAGGCTCCTCAGACGTGGATTGGAATCTCCTAAGGTCCACTGTCAGTTAAGTGTTTCTCCATGGGGCACTTACTCAGAATAGTCCTTTCTCAAGAAGCTGACCAAATGCTTCACTGATGCTACTTAGAATCAAGCACATTGAGATACAAGTACATAGCCAATATTCATAACTTTAAATACAAAAATGATACACACATATAGACAGCATAACCAGCAAATTACCTTTCCATAGACACCTTACATGACCTCTTTTGTACATGATTTGCTGCAAATATATAACAGTGGTTGCAACAATGATCTATATTGGGGTAGGCAACCTATGGCACATGTGCCAAAAGTGGCAAGCGAGCTGGCTTCCAGTGGCACTCTCACTGCCTGGGTCCTGGCCAGTGGTCCAGAGGGATCTGCATTTTAATTTAATTTTAAATGAAGCTTCTTAAACATTTTAAAAACCTTATTTACTTTACATACAACAATAGTTTAGTTATATATTATAGACATAGAAAGAGATCTCTAAAAACATTAAAATCTATTACTGGCAAGCGAAACCTTAAACCAGAGTGATAAATGAAGACTTGGCACACCACTTCTGAAAGGTTGCCGACCCCTAATCTATATGTTCACAGTTTATGTCAATAACGTCACACAGGGTAACCCCAAATTTCAAGCACCTGCTTCAAAAGCATGGAAATGCTAGGAGTGTCTTAGTTAACGAGGTATCAGAATTTTTTAACCTGGGCAACAGTGTCTTTTTTCCCCTAACCTTATCCTTGGAAACAGCTGAACCATTTTGGCTGAGGACTTCAAAAAATTTTCCATCTGAGGCAGACACCCAGCATAGCTTTTATAATGAGAAGTGTTGAGTAACCTTAATTATAGGTGTCACTACCAGCTCTGTATGTCACTTGCTGACCACAGGTAACATAGGCAAAACAAAAACTCTTCTCTGTGAAGAATTTATGCTTGGCTGCCTAAAGCTGAAGTCAGAGAATACTAGGGTTGGAAGGGACCTCAGGAGGTCATCTAGTCTAATCCCCTGCTCAAAGCAGGACCAATCCCCAGATAGATGTTTGCCCCTCATTCCTAGAATGCCAGATTGGAAAAATGTTGGCCTTTGACAGTTTGTGTCTCCATTTCCCCATCTGTGAAAATGGAAATATTATTTCCTCCCTGTTTGCAGGGAGGATCCTTCCTCTGGACTTTGTTTTGAACCTACAGACAGCTCTTTCCTCTAGTTCCGTGTGAAGTATTCAGAGGGCAGATCGGTTGTATGGTTGAATCCAATGAGGGGGGAAGGAGAAAACTGTTCCCCCTGGTATATTTGGTACAACAATTAGCGAAAGAAAAAATAGAACCACATTTCACATAGCCAAAATCCAAAATGTCTGAGTAGAAAATTCTAGCATCTGTAATTAAAAACTAAGGGAAATTGCACAGAGTAAAATCCCCACACAAACCAGAACGTAAAAACAGGAGAATATCAAAATCTGAAAATGATGTGAAAGAAGAGAGCATTTTATTTAAATATTAATGCACGATGAGACTAGCTCCTTCAAAATGTAAGACTAAAATACTGGTTTAAAATTTGTTTTACAATTTATATAGGCTCTGATTCAAGAAAAAAATCCCTATTCAGGACAGTGCTTAAGCATGTGCTTAAAGTTAACATCTGCTTAATTGCCCTTCCTGAACCATGGTCTAAGGGTCTAATTAATTTACAGTATTACAACTACAAACATTTTTCCAAGAAATGCAGTACGTGAGACTGTAAAGCCCTCCCAATATTGCTATTTTGCAGATAATGTCAAATAAAATGTTAATTGTGTCCTTGTCCTAGTTTGTTTTGACTCAGCTAGATGGAGCAATTATTAAGACTCCCTCCTGAATACAGTTGATCTGGGTTCAAAGTTTCCTGCAGAGAATTCAAAAAACAGGCTGGCTGAATTAATACAGTATGTGAGATTTGTATTGGCTGTATATGCTGTAATTAAAATAATTTTTTCTAAGCCTTTTTTGAGGGTGGAGAGATGTATGTGGACATGGAAGGGGGCTCCAATTCCAGATTAATTTAAGTTTAGCTGATTTGCTTCTCCTTTCTATTTGGATTGCTTTTTAGTTTTTAGTTGTTTGTAGTTTGGTTGCAGAGAGTGAGACCTGTTACCATTTATATTATTGGTCTATTTTCTTAGCTAGAGTACAGGAACTGTTCCCATGGTAACATTTTCTGGTGCACCTTTCCTTGGCTTTTCAAGGCTGCTTTGGGTGTGCTCCGTGGTGCTCTGTTAACCTTCATCATGCATATGCAGCATTTCTACAAACTACCTGTTTGTGGGGGGAGGTTATTTGTTTGGTTAGTTTTTTGCTAATTTAGAGTCTCTATTAGAGTATATTTGCTTCTATTATTGTGAATCTTAGTGCCAAAGAAAGGGAACAGACTGACAGCCCTGCTCTAACAAGGTACAGCAGAGTTCAAGCATCTTCACACCATCCTCCCTGTGAGCCTCATCTTAATCTGCTGGGCCATTTCCAGAGCCGAGAGAATTGTTTAGCTTCTTCACTCATCCATTAGTTGGCCTCTCTGCTGAGAACACGATGCTGGTTTTATGATGGGGGGCTCTGGTCAAGATTTTCCAAAGTGATTAGTGAGTTTGAAAGCCTCGCTTTTTGGGAGTTCAGCTACAGACACCTTAAAGGAGCTTGATTTTTGGATTACTGCTTTCTGGAAATCAGGCCTTTTAAGGTGTCTCTATGTGGACATCTGAAAACCGAAGCACCCTAAATCACTAGTCACTTTTGAAAATCTTGATCTAATGCACTGGGATAAGGATCGAGGTCCTGCAAACCAGCTACCTTATTTAACGCAGTCCATTGAGCAGACCTCAATATGAATTAAATCATCTTCCCCACTTCCTCTTAGACAAGTTACAGGTATTTCTCTTTTTTAATCTCTCTGGATGAGTCTTTCTCTCAGGACCCTCCCATTGCTCTAGACACAAGTGACAAATTTAGAAAATGAATTCTATTGCAACTGACATAAAAGACTAAGGAAGAATCATTAGTCTCCTTTTTAATCATCTGTAGTAATGAGTCTAGTAATGATTGCACCTGTCCCTCTTTTCATACAGTCCCCTTTTTTCATGCCGTTTAGTGTGAGATTTCCAGGGATCTGCTTTTTTTCTCACATTGTCCTAGTTGTCTGAAGACTTCTAAATAAATTATTCAATCATTTACTTCAACATCTTCACCAGAGCCAAAATATCAAGGCTACTGCATTGAATAAGAACTTGACAGGAGTGGCCAAATTTACTGACCCTTTGAGCCACATATGATAATCTTCAGAAGTTTGAGAGCTGCAAGACACACACAACCTTTACACATGCATTTTTTAAAAAGGTAACATCCTACTTACTGTATCACAGCTAATTACTGCTAGTGCTAGAGGTTTTGTGGGTATCCATCCTGGTTGTAAATCTTTGGAAATCTCATTGATATGTTGTCAAGGCAGCATAGAGGAAATGTTGATTTGTAGGTCTGCACAATGTTTCTATTTTATGAACTTCATCACAGACTAGAGGGATTCACAGCAGTATGTTGCGCAGAAAATTGAAATGAGTCACACACTAGTCTTCTTGAGTTGAGGAGACTTCATTCCTGGCACTTACTTCCAGAACTCAATTGTTGAGTATGATTTATGCATCATCTTTAGGTCCAATAGTTCCATTTCGACAGCAGATGTTTCTGTTCCCATGGTTTTGGGAATTGGACAACTGTCATTGATCACATCAATGATGAATGGGTTTACAAGAAAGGCAAAGCGGATCTCAGGGTTTGGCTATACTTGCAGCTGTACAGCGCTGGGAGTTACAGCTGTCTTCATACAGCTGTGTAGGGAAAGCGCTGCAACATGGCCACACTGACAGCTACCAGCACTGCAGTGTGGCCACATTTGCAGCATTTGCAGCGCTGTTGGGAGTGGTGCATTATGGGCAGCTATCCCACAGAGCACTTCTTCCCATTCTGGCACTGTGGGTTGTGGGAAGGGTGCGGAGGGTGTGGGTCATTCTGGTTCCTGTCCCAACGCCCCGTAATGCATCGCTTCACATCCCAGCAATGCCTGTGTTTCCGTCCACTCTTGGCGCCATCTTTGCATGGTTTCAGTGCAGCGCGATTCTGTGTTCCATTTTGGTCTGCGGGAAATGGAGCCCGAACTGCTGAGGAGTATGCTGACGAGTCTCGCCAGCACATCACGTTTGGCAGTTGAGCTATTCCTTAAGATCCAAGGTGATAGTGAAGAGTCCGATGATGATAGCGAGTCGCGTAAGGCGTACGACACGAAATTGCTTGTGGCATTCACAGACATGCTCAGCACCGTGGAATGCCGCTTTTGGGCTCGGGAAACAAGCACTGACTGGTGGGATCACATCGTCATGCAAGTCTAGGATGACGAGCAGTGGCTGCAGAACTTTCGGATGAGAAAAGCCACTTTCATGGGATTGTGTGAGGAGCTTGCCCCCACTCTGCGGAGCAAGGACACGAGATTGAGAGCTGCCCTGCCAGTGGAGAAGCGGGTGGCTATTTCAATCTGGAAGCTGGCAACTCCAGACAGCTACCGTTCGGTCGTGAACCAGTTTGGAGTGGGAAAGTCGACTGTTGGAATTGTCTTGATGCAAGTTTGCTGGGCCATTAATCGCATCCTGCTAAGAAGAACCATGACTCTGGGGAACGTGCAGGACATTCTGGATGGCTTTGCAAAAATTGGTTTCCCTAACTGTGGAGGGGTGATAGATGGGACGCATATTCCTATTCTGGCACGACTGCAGCTAGCATCCGAGTACGTTAATCGGAAGGGGTATTTCTCTATGATTCTTCAGGCGCTTGTGGATCACCGTGGGTGTTTCATTGACATTAACGCAGGCTGAACCAGAAAGGTGCATGATGCACGCATCTTTTGGAACACTGGCCTCTTCAGGAAGCTGCAGGCTGGGACTTTTTCCCCAGACTGGAAGATCACATTAGGGGACATTGAAATGCTCATTGTGATCCTTGGAGACCCTGCTTACCCGTTAATGCCATGGCTCATGAAACCGTACACAGGGAGCCTTGACAGCAGCAAGGAAAGGTTCAACTACAGGCTGAGCCAGTGCCGAATGACGGTTGAGTGTGCTTTTGGCCGTTTAAAGGGGCACTGGTGATCTCTGAATGGGAAGCTGGACTTGGGGGAAAGCAGCATCCCCGCGGTTATATCCGCGTGCTGTACCCTTCATAATATTTGTGAAGAGAAGGGTGAAAGATTCAGTCAGGCATGGACCTCCGAGGTTCAACACCTGGAGGCTGAATTTGCACAGCCAGAGAGCAGGGCTACTAGAGAGGCCCAGCACAGGGCTGCAAGGATTAGGGATGCCTTGAGGGAGGAGTTTGAGGCTGAAAACCAACAGTAATGTTTGCTGCCTTGCATGGGAGTGAAGTATAGTGGTTACAAGGTTAGAAGGAATCTGTGTTTCCTAAGCTGATTTGCAGTGCCTGTTTCTTTCTTGGGCTAAGGTATCTTTAACTTTCTGCAATAATAAAGACTGTTTTTAAAGCCAAAAATTAATTTATTGAAGACACACAACTTTTTTTGAATCTGAAAGGGCAAGGGGGTGGGTTGGGGAACTGTACAGTCACAGGTTCGCATATGTCCTCTCTGGAGTGCTGTGCAATGACTGCTGCACTTCAGAATGGCTATACTGCATGGTGATGGGGGCTGAGTGCAGAGGGTAAGGGTCGTAGTTCTCAGGGCTGGTTGGTGAACGTACAGATGTTGGAGGCAGCTGGTGGTGGTAAGAACCCAGATGCTGGAAGGGGGTGTGGAGCTAACATGGGGGCACAAGGGAAAGAGCTTTGGGACAAGGGCAGCGAGGGGGGCGGTGGCGGTAGTGCTCCGCCTGCATGGCTACAGGCGCCTGGAAAGAGTCCGCTTGGCGCTCCAGGATGCTTATCAGCCGCTCCGCACATTGCTTCCTTTGCGCTGTGTTTTCCTTGCGGATCCTGCTTTCCCTCTCCCTCCACTCCTGCACTTTTTGATTCTCTGTGAGAGATTGGTGCATCACTTCTTGCAGCATGTCCTCTTTGCTTTTTCGCGGCCTCTTCCGGAGGTTTTGTAGTCTCTCAGCCGGTGATAACGTGGACAGCCAAGATCTCAAGGCTGCATCTGTAAACGCAAAATGCAACACTTAACAAGGGCAGCACTGTTTATACCAGACAGAGTAATTCGCCCGCATTGAAGCAGGGCACATTAACAGTCTTCACAATAGCATAACTTTCCTATCCCAAAGAGAGCGCACATAACCCACAGGAGCCCCAAAATGGTGAGTAAGGGGGACTGACTGTTTCAGGGCTATGCTGGGGTTTCTGTGCATTGGGGAAAGCAAACAGCTGCGGGGGCACCTACACTGAACACTATCCCAACAGTTTCCACAGGAGTTTATCCTGGAAGATATCTCACTGCTGCGAGTCACCTGGGAAGCTCGGGAGGGTCTTCTACTGCAATGCGGATTCCGCCCTGGTCCCTATGCAGCTTGCCTGTGTGCAGCAATGGTCCCCCCACCCCCCGTGGCACAGTGGCGCGGATGCGTTAGCCTGACTGGGACAAGGACCACAGTGGCTCTCCCAATAAACCTGCGCAAGCGCATTGCCCATGCTCTGGCTGAGACTTTTGAAGAGATTACCGAGGCCGATTACTGCGATGTGATAGACCACATCAATGCGCTATTCCGCATCTAGGCATGCATGCAGCCCTAACCCTCCTTCCTCTCCCGAAAAATTTCCATCTTGAAAATAAAAGCCGCTTACCGGGAACCCGCTCCTCTGTTTGTCCTCCACCAAGTACCGGCTGCTGCGTCTGGCTGCCTTCCTCCTGGCTTGAGAAGAGCTCCTGGTTGCATGCCTCCAGGGACTCTGGGGTGTCTCCACCCACTTCAGTACCCTCACTCTCACTTTCCTCCTCCTCCTCCTCCTCCTCCTCCTCCTCCTCTCCCCGCTCTGAAGTGTCCATGGTGGTCCTCGGAGTGGAGGTGGGGTCACCCCCAAGTATCGCGTCCATCTCTTTGTAGAAATGGCAGGTCGTGGGGGCAGCACCGGAGCAGCAGTCTCCCTCACAGGCTTTGCAGTAGGCACTCCGCAGCTCCTTCACTTTAACCCTGCACCGCAGCGCGTCCTGGTCATGGCCCCTTTCCATCATGGCCCCTGATATCTGCCCATAGGTATCATAATTCCTACGGCTGGAGCGCAGCTGGGACTGCACAGCTTCCTCCCCCCAAACATTGATGAGGTCCAGCAACTCACTATTGCTCCATGCTGGGGCTCGTTTGCCGCATGAAGGCATGGTCACCTGGAAAGATTCACTGATTGCACTCCACACCTGGCTGAGCAAATAGGAAGGGGATTTTTCAAATTCCTGGGGAATTTAAAGGAGGGTCTGATGGTTGGTCACCTGAGGCCAGGGAAGTAGAGGTTGAACTGATGAGCAGAGTGGCTAGAATAGGCATTCTGGGATACCTCCAAATACCTCTGAAGGACAATAACAGCGCTTTTGGTGGGGGGAAGTAGAGAGAGATTAGCCACAGTAGAAGGATGGCATGAATCTTCCCCTTCTGTCGCTTCTCCTGGCCCTGGGATCTATTTGTTACTTAACAAGCTGAACTTTTGGTGAGGAAAGAGATTTTGACACAACCCAGCAGCCACTTCCTTGTGGGCCACCGTACTTGTTGAGAAATACTGTATTTAAAAAAATGGCATAGCATAGCAAATGTGTTTCATCAGGCATGTACTGGTCTTCACAGACAAGGTCAACTCCCACACTGCTGTCCTGGACAACACAGTATGGGGAGGAGGTGAGCAGCCCTCAGTGGTGACAGAACAGGTTAAGGACTATTTAGAAAAGCTGGACATGCAAAAGTCCATGGAGTCCAGATCTAATGAAGCCGAGGGTGCTGAGGGAATTGATGTGATTGCAGAGCCATTGACCATTATCTTTGAAAACTCGTGGTGATAGGGGGAGATCCCAGACAATTGGAAAAAGGCAAATATAGTGCCCATCTTTAAAAAAGGGAAGAAGGAGAACCCAGAGAACTACAGATGGGTCAGCTTCACCTCAGTCCATGGAAAAATGATGGAGCAGGTCCTTAAGGAAACCATTTTGAAGCACTTGAAGGAGAGGAAGGTGATCAGGAACAGTCAACCTGGATTCACCAAGGGCAGGTCATGCCTGACCAATCTGATTGCCTTCTATGATGAAAGCAGTGAACGTGATACATCTTGACTTTAGCAATGCTTTTGATATGGATTCCCACAGTATTCTTGCCAGCAAGTTAAAAAATATGGATTGAATGAATGGACTATAACGTGGATAGAAAGCTGGGTAGATTGTCGGGCTCAATGGGTAGTGATCAACGGCTGGATGTGTAGTTGGCAGCCAGTATCAAGTGGAATGCCCCAGGGGTCAGTCCTGGGGCTAGATTTGTTCAACATCTTTATTAACAATCTGGATGATGGGATATGGGTTGCAACCAAAGCAAGTTCGCAGATGCTGGGGAGAGAAGTAGATACACTGGAGGGTACGGATAGGGTCCAGCGTGACCTAGACAAACAGGAGAATTGGGCCAAAAGAAATCTGATGATGTTCAACAAGGACTAGTGCAGAGTCTTCCACTTCAGACGGAAGAATCCCATGCACTGCTACAGGCTGGGGTCTGACTGGCTAAGCAGCAGATCTGCAGAAAAGGATTTGGCGATTACAATGGATGAGAAGCTGGATATGAGTCAGCAGAGTGCCCTTCTTGCCAAGAAGGCTAACGGCATATTGGGCTGCATTAGTAGGAGTGTTGCCAGCAGATCAAGGGAAGTGGTTATTCCCCTCTATTTGGCACTGGCGAGACCACATCTGGAGTATTGCGTCCAGTTTTGGGCCCCTCACTACAGAAAGGATGCAGACAAATTGAAGAGAGTCCAGTGGAGGGCAACGAAAATAATCAGGGGGCTGGGGCACATGACTTATGAGGAGAGGCTGAGAGAACTGGGCTTGTTTAGTCTGCAGAAGAGAAGAGTAAGAGGGGATTTGATAGCAGCCTTCAGTGACCTGAAGGAGGGTTCCAAAGAGGATGGAGCTAGGCTCTTCTCAGTGGTGGCAGATGACAGAACAAGGAGCAATGGTCTCAAGTTGCAGTGTGGGAGGTCTAGGTTGTATATTAGGAAACACTATTTCACTAGGAGGGTGGTGAAGCACGGAAATGGGTTACCTAGGGAGGTGGCGGAATCTCCATCCTTAGAGGTTTTTAAGGCCCGGCTTGAGAAAGCCCTGGCTGGGATGATTTAGTTGGTGTTGGTCCTGCTTTGAGCAGGGGGTTGGACTAGATGACCTCATGAAGTTTCTTCCAAGCCTAATCTTCTATGGTTCTATGGTTTTACGGTTGATATAAATAGATACACCCCATTATGTATAGAGAGAGGCCTAGTTCCCGCTGAGTGTAGTGGCCTTACTTTTAGATTCTCAGCTCTCTACAAGCAATAGGAGTAGCTCCTTCTTTGTGAGTGAGTCTTCAGGGGCATTCCCAGTGTGGCTTCAGACAGTCATGGCCTATGTATCCTTAGCTGAATGTTTCACCTGAGCCTGTATAATAGTTTTTAAGGTTGGACCTTGCAGAAATATGCCTAGATGTATTTGCTGCTCTATTTTGTAGGAATACAGCCTCAAACCGGTCTCCCTGAGCATATTTCCTCACATATCTTCAGCTCAGACTCTTTTCTAAGTGTCATATTTGTGAGACGAGTATTGAATATCACTTTCTGCTGGGAGCAGGTTCTCAATATGTCCAATTTGATTTGGGGCTTCATTTAAACTTTATACATAGAATGGAATGAATTAGTGTCTGGAATCGGGGTGGGGGGGTTGTTGGGGAGGTCATTGACAGTGACAAGTGAAGCAGAATGTTATTGAACACAGAGAAAATCTTTGGTGCAGTCGATATTGAAGAGTCTCAGTTTAATATAGCATAATACCATACACAGCTCCTGCTCTGCAGAGTACGTTTGTACTAGATCTGAGCCCGTGTTCAAAGTACTGAAGAGAGCATGACAGCTGTGTATCTTATTCATAAACATGGCCTGTCAACTGTAGCCTTTTGGGAGCAGACTGCACTAGAGTCATTCAATTTGTTTTAAAAAAGTGCTCTTCCGTGCTGTCTAGCCCCTTAAAACAAAACAATTTACTCCATGTAAAAACAAGACTAAACTGTTTGCAGTTTTTTGTTTTAGCTGTGCTGGACTCAGAATCTGAGAGAGACAAGGTGGGTGAGGACATATCTTTCACTGGATCAACTTCTTTTTGGTGGAAAGGACAAACTTTGAACTTCACAGAGCTTCTCTTCAGGTCTGGAGAAGGTAAGCAAGAGTTTCACAGCTACATACAAGGTAGAAAAGATTGTTAAGCATAAGGGGTTCACACCTGTTGAAGGAGGCCACTTGAAGTGAACAATTCACTTCCTTGTAGCTATAGCACAAAGGAGGATGGTAGGCAGCAGGGTGTGTTATAATGAGCCATAAAACCAGTCTCTGTTAAGTTCATGATTTTTATTGTCTAGCAGTTATTGATTTAAGTTCTCAAAACTCATATTTAGAAGGTTTTGTGCAGGTTTCCTTTGAGAATGAGGCCTGAAAGCTCAGATATAGAGTTATCTCTTTATGAAAAGTTTTTACCCATCGGTGACAGAGTGTTTTTGTCTTTTAGCATTTTTCTGTGTGAGTACATTTTAGAACATAGTGATTTTCTGGTTTCATCCATATAGTTGTTGTGGCATTTAGTATACTGGATGAGGTGCATCACATGTTGTGATAGGCACATGTAGAACCCATGGATCTTGAAAGGTGTGTTGTGGAGTGCACTGATCCACCTAACAGTGGAGATGTGTCTGCAGGTTTTCCATCTGTTACTTTGGGGAAGGAGGGAAGAAACGGGTGGGGTTGTTGCAGGGACACCCCCTAGAATGGCATGCAGCTCATCATTTCTGTGGGATCTGACATGGAGCGGCTGTGCTCTCTGGTTCTCTGATACACTGGTTCTCTAGTACACTTGCCCCATATTCTAGGCAGGACTGACTCTATTTTTAGATAGAACATAAAGGAGGGAATGACCCAGGGGTCATTCCCATTTTTGTCTTTGCACCCCCGGCTGACCTCAGCCGACCTCAGCGAAGGTCAGCCAGGAGCACCCATGACAGCGGGAGACGGTACAGAACGACTGATAACCGTCATCTCATTGCTAATTTACAATGGTACAGCAGATGGTACAGAATGACTGGTAACCGTCTCTGCTACCTTGCAAAGGCAAATGAATGCTGCTGTGTAGCGCTGCAGTAACACCTCTGTCAGCAGCATCCAGTACACATATGGTGACAGTGACAAAAGGCAAAACGGGCTCCATGGTTGCCATGCTATGGCGTCTGCCAGTGCAATCTGGGGAAAAAGGGCGCGAAGTGATTGTCTGCCATTGCTTTCACAGAGGAAGGAATAAGTGACGGTAAATGGCAACGGCATTTACCCAGAATCACCCGTGACACTGTTTTTGCACCATCATGCATTGGGATCTTAACCCAGAATTCCAATGGGCGGGGGTGACTGCGGGACCTATGGGATAGCTATGAGATAGCTACCCACAATGCAACGCTCCAGAAATCGACACTAGCCTTGGTACATGGACACACACCACCGAATTATTGTGCTTAGTGTGACTGCGTGCATTCGACTTTATACAATCTGTTTTATAAAACCAGTTTATGCAAAATTGGAATAATCCTGTAGTGTAGACGTACCCTAAGCAGCAGAATCTAAGCAGCAGGGAGTAGACAAGACAAGTTAAGGGGCCGGAATTTCTATTTTTGAGCATCCAGTTCTTCCAGTGACTGCACTGGGAGATAGAGCTAGATTATGTATTTTTGAACACTAATGTAATTGCTATAGAAGAAGTATTTAGAATAGATCTCTCAGTGAACAGAATTTGCTTTTGGCATCAGTTTGCATATCTCATGAAATGCATCATTAAAAGAAAGCAAACAACTATGGGATTAAATAATTTATTACCATTGCTAAGATGAACACAGATACTTGATACCCAATTGTATGCAGAACTGTAAAAAAATAGTTTTAATACAGTATCAAAATTTACACAAGTGTAACGTCAAAAGACCAGTGTCCCTTGAATTAGCCCCTGCAGGTAAATACTACTGTTTTACTTCCCCCTCCCCACATATTATAGGAATACAACAATTTAAGTTTAATGATAAAACTGCTTGAGAGAAAAATATGGAAATGTAAGAAGCATTTTTTATACATATATAATAACTATTTTAAAAATGCCATGTTTCAAATTAACAGCCAGATTCTGCAGTCCTCACTCAAGGAAAAGGAATCAATAAGAGTTGTGCCTGAAAAAGGAATGCTGGATTGGAAGCCTTACAACTATGTTGAACGGTACCAAATAAAATGACAGAACAGATATAATTACCGCCACAAATTAATCCATAACAGTTTTCTGAAGACAGGAAGCTGATTTTACACTACCACATAAAAAAGGTTGCACAGCAGCCCAACTACATTCCACTAGCTACAAACCAGTAATACAACATATAACAAGCCCACAAAAAACAGAGGATATCACCTTTGAATCAAATTTTAGTAATCAAGAACAAACCCAAAACCTGGGAATTGTTGCATTCCTATTTTTTGATGCTCAGCTATGGTAAAAAGTTAAGCAACAGCATTCAGTCACAAGCCTGTCGCACATTCATACAAGAAAGTATTGTTGCATTTAGATATACAAGAAATACCTATCACAGCATTTCAATACACACAATCTAATGTTATACACATAGAAAAAAACAAACTAAGCACATCTAGGGCACCTCCTGGTCAAAACTCAGGCAATCTGAACAAGAGCTTTTAGCCTCAGAATAAATTAAAGACATGCTTTGAGAAGGATAAAAGTTTTCTTTGAAAGAACACTACAGTAGGCAAGGAAAGCTTTTCATAAAAGTAGTGCAATCTTTTAGACTCATATTTTAGCTAAATAAAACAGCATGTCTCTAAACTAAGTGGTTGAAATTAGCACTGGCAATTGGAAAATGCTCTCAGAAAAGAACTCTGATGGTGGTTTTGGTTTGAGGTCTTAAATATTGTTACCTCAGTGTTCTTTTCAAGGGATGGTGCCCATCAGGTATGTCTCCAGGAGGCATGCACCAAAGAGAATGAAAAATGTCTATCTTCACTTTCATTTAGAAAGAAATTGTGTTTTACTACATGTACTGTAGTTTTTGCTACACTACTAGCTGGTTAGGAAATTTTATGGTCTTTTAGCACCTCAAAATGCAAGTTATTCTAAAAAAAAAAAATAATTTCAGCTGCAAATTGCCTAAGCACCATTAACTAATACTGTAGACTGAAGTGTGAGCTACCAAGTAACTGACTTTCTTGTAACTGTGATGACTGAAGGCACAGTTTTTTGGTGTCTCTCCACTCTGGTGTAAAACTCCTGCTAAACCTAATGGAAAATTCATTCAGACTCAGTGAAGGTTCACTGTAACTATCTTTAAAAAAAATCATGTTCGTGTATCTCCTGCAGAATACCAATTATGCTTTAAATAAGAAGCTTTCAGATCTTTTCATTCTGAGTGTGTATTTTTGAATGACAATGCCATGGCTAAGAGGCAGAGTTTAACTATACAGTACACTGAAATGACAGTGCCAGGACTCTACGGTACATAACTGTTGTTTGAAAGACTTTAATGAAGAAGCTGGGCCAATTTTCAAAGCAGTAGTGTAGTCAAGAGTAAACAGAGTTTACCCACTTCTCAGTTGGAGAGTATGGAGTTTAGGTCAGTTTATCCACTTTTTTAAACCACTTCACCACTGTTTCGAAGAAGTCATGTATACTGCATGTAGACATCCTGTTGTCGGCTGAGAAGTTACTGTGGATAGAATAAGTTCCCTCTATCCGTCACTGGCTATTTAAATTCTATCTTCTGAGAGAGGTGACACTCAGGTCCTTTTACATAGGTCCCTTATATTGATTTCCTGACAAATGTTGTCTAATTCCAGGACATGAACCTGCAGCATCTCCAAGCTTCCGCCACACAACCTAAAGGCAAGTGATAGAAAGAGATGTCAGCTGTATCATCCAACCAAAAGTGGATTTGTGTATCTGTATGCAACACACACACACACACACACACACACACACACACACACACACACACACACACACACACACACACACACACACACACAGTTCAGCATAGACAGAAATAGAGGCAGAGAGACAAAATAAGAAGGAAGAATATATTTGGAAGGAAATACAGTATCTTCATTTTTGACCACCTGTTAATTAGAAGTCTGTTCAGGAGCAATGTCTGTCTTGAAAACAAGGGTCAGGTTTATAAATCTTAATGCAATTGTTTATTAGGCAAAACTCCCATCAAAGTCAATTTCAGGCACACAGGCCCAAATGCAGCAAAGTGTTTAAGCAAGTTCTTAGCTTTAAGAACATGAGTAGCCCCACTGAAATCAACGGAAGTGGTCCTATACTTAAAGTTAAGCACATGCTCCAGGGCCTTTGCTGGATCAGGGTCATACACGTTTTAGTGAGAATGTTCAAGATTTTTCACAGTGTGGACTACAAGTGAACAGATTTGCTCCTTGTCCTCACCTCTGTTCCCATTCATGACTGTATTAAATACATGCCACAATTACAACAATTCTTAACACAGAAAGGTAATATTAGGAAAGCATTTAGTGTATTCATAAAAGCAGCAAAGAATCCTGTGGCACCTTATAGACTAACAGACGTTTTGGAGCATGAGCTTTCGTGGGTGAATACCCACTTCCTGCATGACATGCATCTGAGGAAGTGGGTATTCACCCACGAAAGCTCATGCTCCAAAACGTCTGTTAGTCTATAAGGTGCCACAGGATTCTTTGCTGCTTTTACAGATCCAGACTAACACGGCTACCCTCTGATACTTGAGTGTATTCATAGGAAACAAGAACAGTTAGCAACACATGACTTTGCATCTCTCTGTGGACCTCCAAGCAGCAAGAATTGGATCATTGGACAAGATTGGTTATTAGAAAGAAAAATAGAAGCAAGACAGTGTCAGAAGTAAAGATGAAATATGGGAGTACAAATTCAAGCACAGGGCTGTGAAGAGGAGATTTGTCTTTGGACAGTTGGATGGCCCAAACCAAGATTCCAGAGCCCAATATCCTCTGAATTTTGTGTTCCAAATTGGCCCCACATTGTCACCTGAGCCCTGTCTGTTTTGAAGGAGATGGGTGGAACGAACAAAAAGGCTGTTCCTAACAAAACAGTAACAGTAAAACTCATGGAAAATATGTCGATAACCAGAGACCAGTGTCACACCTATAGCACAGTAATTGACACCTATAGGCTAGTTTCGCAAAGGGACTTAAGTGTGGCAGCAGCGCACATGCTGAGAGGCAGAAACATAGGTGACTTTTACTGCAAAAACTTAGGTGCCTGCAGGGTCAAGCAGCAGGTGAGTGGTAGGCTGTGAATCACAGTGGTGCCTAAATCCCAAAGTCCCAGATTTAGGTGCCACTGGGATTCACAAAATCCACACTCAGCTACCCCCTAACCCTCAAACTTAGTTGGAACCAAAATTTTTGCTGTAAAAGTTCCCTAGTCACCCAGCAATTGTAAGGATTAAGAAGCAAAGTTCCCTCATAACTTTTAGCCCAGTGGTTAGGATGTGAAAGATGCCCAGTTCCTCTTTATTTTTCCAGAAAGTCATTGGAGCATGGGTACTGGATCCCAGGTGAGTGCCCTGCCCTATCCACCAGGCAACAGAGCCATTGTCACACTGTCTCCAGCCCAGGGATTTCAATTATTTAGCAAAGTGGAACAGCTTCAACAGGTGAGATTTAGGGAGACTCACATGAGACTATCCCATAGCTCAGTGGTTAGGGCCCTCACCTAAGAGGTGATAGATCCTTGTTCAAAACCCTTTTCATCAGGTGCATGGGGGTTAATATCAGAATTTGAATGGGACAACCACATGGGATCTCCAGGGCCGGCTCCAGGCCACAGCACGCCAAGTGTGTGCTTGGGGCGGCATGCCGCAGGGGGCACTCTGCGGGTTGCTAGGAGGGCGGCAGGCGGCTCTGGTGGAGCTGCCGCAGGCGTGGCCGCAGACGGTCCGCTGGTCTGCGGCTCCAGTGGACTTCCCGCAGACATGCCTGCGGCAGCTCCACCAGAGCCAAGGGACCATCGGTCCCTCCGCAGAGAAGCCTGCGGGAGGTCCACCAGAGCCGCGGGACCGGCGAGCGGCAAAGCGCCCCCGTGGCGTGCCGCCGTGCTTGGGACGGCGAAATTGCTAGAGCCAGCCCTGGGGATCTCTCATCACCATCAACAACCATCTTTGCTTACATGTGGAAAGCAACCCATATACGGGCCTTGAAGCTATTCCAGCATATTGAGTTTGGTACCAGTTAGGATTTTCACTGGCACCTTTCTGAATACAGAGTAATGTGGGCCAAACATCTCAGGAGTGGCCACAAATACCCACAAAGGCCCATTTGTCCTCAATCAAGTAATTGTATTTGGAACCTCATTTGTGTGGGCATGTCTAAACAAGGAGATATGCCCCAGCTTGCTACACAGTAACTCTACAGTGCTCCAGCAAGCCAGGCACCAAATAGCAATGTGGATGCTACTGTCGCATGCTAGAAGTTTCCCAGTGGTGTGCGCCCTGATGTACTGTTGATACAAACAGTAGTATGTCAATAAGTACTAGCAGTAGTAGGGTCCACCGGGACAGTTAGCGTGCAGCATGCTAGAGCACCGCAGATTTACAGTGCAGCAAGCTGGGCAGAAGTTCTCATGCTTTTGAATGCCAGCTCACAGTAGCTAATATGAGAGAATAACTCCAATTGCACCTAGGATTGTTACTTGTGATAAGACAGTAGCTAGAGGCTCCAATCAAAACCACGTGTTTCACTGTACTAAGCACTGTACAAATGCAAAGTAAAAGGCCTATTTAAAAGTTATGTAGACACCCAATGTGAATAAAAAGAGGAATGTGTTAGAAATGGTTCCTCTTGAGGAACTGGCATAATTTCCATCATTAGTGTGGAATACACATGCGTCCTGAGGGGAAAATGTGCCCCTTAGTGTAAGTTAGGGGAATCCTTAGGGATGGAAAGTGTGCTGAAAACATTACAAGGCCTTCATATTCTGAGATGCAGACATTTTATAAACTGAAAAACCACATGGTAGATAAATATTTTAAAAACAAAAACAAAATTTTCAGACTTGACTAGTCATTTTGGGGTCTCAACAGTTAGCGTGCTCACCTACCCTCTGAAAATCAGGTCCCTTTAAGATGTCCCAAACTGAACACCCCAAAAAAAGGTACCCCAAAAAATCAGTAGTGACTATTGAAAACTCTGACCCAGAATACAGAGAGAAAATGATCACATGACAAATATTTCACCTAAAAAAAACAAAGCTAAACAGGAGCAAAGTAATGATTCTGTAAGCCCTAGGAAACTACATTGAGAATTAAAACAAAAGAATAAATAGCTAATCAAAGGTTTGCGTTTCATCTGAATACACATGGATAACCCAAGGAGAAACAAACATTTAAAAAGTTTAAAGAATATATCTAAGCAATAATAGAGTAAAAACATTTAGCATTTCCATGCTGAGGAGATGGAAAAAAAAAAGAAAAGTATTTTTAAAAAAACGTTAAATTTAAAACGCAAAACATAAGTGCATTGGGAAGAAATGATTGTGTCAGACATAATACATGAACATTTCAGACATGAAATTACATAACTATTGGGAAGTTTTATGGATTTCTATAACAATATTTATCATTTAGAAAATACTTTTTATCCATAAATCACAAAGCTCCGTGTACAGGTGGGTAATTATCACTAGCATTTTATAGATGGTAAAATGGAGGCACCAAGATGTTAATACAACTCTACGCCGATATAACGCTTGTCAAGGTTTTTTCCCCCACTTTGAACTTTAGGGTACAAAAAGTGGGGACCTGCATGAACACTTTTAAGCTTAATTACTAGCTTAAATCTGGTACACTGCCACCAGCCAGAATTTAGTGTCTGGCACACTTTCTGTTCCCCCAAATCTTCCCTGGGGAACCTAGATCCAAACCCCTTGGGTATTAAAACAAGGAGAAATTAACCATCCTCCTCCTTTTCCCCCCAGACTTTCCCCTCCCTGGGTTGCCTTGAGAGGCTTCACACCGATCCAAACTCCTTGGATCTTAAAACAAGGAGGAATTAACCATCCCCCCTCCTTTCCCCCCACCAATCCCTGGTGAGTTCAGACTCAATCCCTTGGATTTTAAAACAAGGAAAAATCAATCAGGTTCTTAAAAAGAAAGTTTTTAAGTAAAAGTTATCTCTGTAAAATCAGGATGGAAAATGCTTTACAGGGTACTCCGATTCATATAGACTACAGGGACCCTCCCCCAGCCTTAGATTCAAAGTTACAGCAAACACAGGTAAAAATCCTTCCAGCAAAAAGACACATTTACAAGTTGAGAAAAGAAACATAAGACTAATCTGCCTTGCCTGGCTACTACTTACAATTTTGAAACATGGAAGACTGATTCAGAAAGATTTGGAGAACCTGGAATGATGTCCCATCCCTCTCAGTCCTGAGAGCGAACAACGAACCAAACAAAAAAGCACAAACAAAGACTTCCCTCCACCAAGATTTGAAAGTATCTTGTGCCCCTATTGGTCCTCTGGTCAGGTGTCAGCCAGGTTTACTGAGCTTCTTAATCTTTTACAGGTAAAAGAGACATTAACCATTAACCATCTGTTTATGACAACGCTGTCCTCGGGAGCCAAAAAAATCGTACTGTGTTGTAGGTGAAACTGCGTTATATCGAACTTGCTTTGATCTGCTGGAGCGCGCAGCCCTGCCCCCCCGGAGCGCTGCTTTACCGGGTTATATCCAAATTCGTGTTATATCCGGTTGCGTTATATCGGGGTAGAGGTGTATACCTGCCCAATGTCACACAGAGATTAGACATCTTTTAACATCCTAGTTTTGATGACAAAGCTGTGAATAAAACCCAGGTCTCCTGAGTCCCATTCTAGTGTCTTATCCATTGGACCACTTTCTCTCTTTATAGAGATATATTTATATATTATAAACATAAAATACGCTGACCAAAGTGCAATGATTATTTAGTTCGTAAAAATTCAGTAAATTATATTATTGAAAAATCAGAGTATAATTGGCTTAATTTTTATATGAAAACTTTAAAGGCACATTGTCAGCAATTTTTAAATATTAATAACCTGGATACAAATACTGTTTCGGGTTTCAGTACAGAATACAAAATTAAGCACATTAAACTTACATTGCACATTTCTCTGACTATAGCTTTTTCTGTCTCACTAAGGTCATGATCATATTCTTTACCATGCTGCCGATCTATATTTTCCTGAGCTTCCAAGACCTGGGTATGTTAAAAAAAAAGTAAATTTTATTTTACAAATGAAATTTGTTCTTCAGCTACAATAAGAACATTAAGAAATTTAACCTCTAAAAAGGCCTTTTCAGTGTAAGAATATGCACGTGTAATTGAATAATAGATTTAAGTGTAATGAAGCAGATCAGAGTATGCAGTCAGCACACAATTCCTCCAGTACACAATGAAATTGGACTAAATTTAAAAACTTGATGCAAAAATTAGGAGGTCAGAACAGATGACCAGAATGGTCTCTTTTGGCCTTAAGATATGAAAAGGGCTGCACCTTACATCAGTCTATAACCTACATGGAACTTGTACACAGTAGAACCTAAAGGATATAAACACCAGAGTTACAGACTTACCAATCAACCAGACACCCTGTCAAACTGGAAGTCATCAATCAGACAGTAGCGCATAGGAAAAAGAGAAAAAAAGCAAATACTGTACTGCCTCAGGGCATTAGACTCAAGCCTCTGGGCCTCAGCCATGGAGGGTTGGGGCTGCAGCTGCAGGGTCGGAGACAGGGGAGAGGGGCGGTCGGGCTCCAGGCAGGGGTGGGGCTCAGGGCTTTTGACCCTTGGGAGCACCATGGCTCTGTTCCTGGCTTTAGCTCCACAGGGGGTGCCAGGGCTTGGGTCTTCAGCCTTATAGCTCTGCTCCTGGTTTCAGCCCCAGGGGTGCTGGGGCTTGAGCTATGAGGGGAGTACTGGTTTCAGTCCCAGCGCTCACCCTGTAGCTAAAGCCCCGATCCTGCCACTCCTGCTGAAATCAGGAGTGGAGCTGCTGGGCTGAAGCCCCAAGCCCCAGTTCCCTGCCCCAGCTGAAGCCAGGAACAGAGCTGTGAAGCTCAAGCTCCAATCCCTGGTCCTACAGGCACCAACTCCATTGGTGCTCTGGGGCTGGAGCATCCACGGAAAAAAAATAGTTGGTGCTCAGCCCACTGGCAGGCCCCACCAATCAGCTCCTCTCCCTTTCTCCTAGCGCCCCCCACCCCCAACAGTCAGCTGTTCAGCGATGTACAGGAGGTGTTGGGGATGAGAGGGAGGAATGGAAGTAGCAAGGGGCAGAATGGGGGCGGGGAAGAGTGGGGGTAGGGAGAGGTGGGACAGGAAATGGTGCGGCAGGATTGGGGGCTTGGGGGAAAGAGTGTAGTGGGGGCAGGGCGTGGGGTAGAGCGGGGATTGAGCCCCTGGGAACACAGAAAGTCAGCACCTCTGCCTGGTGCCATTCCCCCGCTGAAACCAGGAGCAGTCTGGCGATTCAGAAGCTGGGAACGGAGCTTTGGGGCTGAAGCCCTGAGCCCCAGTGCTCCCTGCAAGGCTGAAACCAGAAGCTAAGCTGTGGGGCTAACCTGAAACCCAAGGACCAGTGCTCCCTCCAGGTCTAAAGCCCCGAGCCCTGGTGCTCCTGGGGGGGCAGAAGCCCTGAGCCCCCCCGCTGGAAGCCTTGGTGGCCCTTAAAGTCAGAAGCTCCAACACACACACCCTGCTGGGAGTCCTGACCCCCCCCCCAACCCTGCAGTGCAGCCCCAATTCCCCCATGTCTTAAGTTCATTACGTCATTTGCAGAGTTACTATAATTTCAGAGTTACAGACAACCCCCATTCCCAAGGTGTCCGTAACTCTGAGGTTCTACTGTATCTCTACATGGAAATATGGCTTTTGGGTGATAAAATAATTCTGGACATAACATAAAAGCATGTGCTTCCATATAAAATGTTCATCTTGTTATTTCATATGTAAAAACACTCAATGGATTAGATTCAAATAAAAAAAATCCATGCCATTCACTCAGACCTACTCATTTAATATCGGTTCCTAGAAGTTAACCTCTTCCCATTTAGGATTGAGGACTTAGTGCAAACGTTCTACTTGTCACAAGCAAGAGTGGTACCTATGCTTTCCATTTTATTAGCTAATTAGTCATCTTCCTGTAAATATGCACAAAAACGATGGACCCATTGACATCAATGTGCTTTGAACTATGCCCTTGGGATTTGGATTCAGGCGAGGATCCTGATTCAGGAGAGCACTTACACACACACACGCACTTAACTTTGAAGTCCATGGAATTTAAACACATGCTTAACTTAAGCATGTGCTCAAGTGCTTTACTACAGGGCTACCCGGGAGTAGGGGGGGGCAAGTGGGGCAATTTGCTCCAGGGGCCCCGTGAACCCTGGCCGAGAATCTCTTCCCTGGCTAGAGGCACCTTTTTAATTTTCACTCTCCTGGAGGCAGTCCGGGTCTCCGGTGGCACTTCGGCGGTGGGGGGCCCTTCAGTCACTCTGGGTCATAGGCAGCATTTTGGCGGTGGGTCCTTCAGTGCTGCCGAAGACACGGAGCAAGTGAAGGACCCGCCGCCGCAGACTTGGAGCGCTGCCCAGTGAGTACAAGCACCGCAGTGGGTGGCGCCTTTCTTTATGTCCGCTCCCCCGCTTTGCCCCAGGCCCCCTGAATCCTCTGGGCAGCCCTGCTTTACTAAATTGAAGCTTTGGGGGGCACCTTTCCGAGATACACCACATAGGAGCTGACTTTTTGTGTGCTCCAGAGAATTGTATTAAAAATCAACTTAATGTTTAATAGACTTCAGTTTTGAGGAAAACAAAAAAGATCTAATTTATTTTATTTTTGCTAAATATATACATGGTGATGGTGAAAGGTGCTACTCTCTTCTATGTTCTGAGTCACTGAGGTACAAACACTAAGGATACCTCGCCTTATCTAGACAGTTCTTAAAGGGTTTTTGAGGGTTAAGTAACTCCTGAATGGAAAATAAAACTTTCTGAAATTCCTTTATGTTGCAGAGCATCTGCACAAAAGGAGGGTCAGTGGCCCACTTCATCTTACACATAGGGATAAAAAACCCACAGCTGGCTCGAGTCCCAGAGCTCATGCTGCCAGGCTGAAAAATCGCTATGTAGATGTTTAGGCTCAGACTTTAGCCTAAACATCTTTAACTTTGGGACCCTGTGATGGTGGAGGGTCCCACAGCTTGGGCTCCAGCCCAAGCCTGAATGTCCACACAGAGATTTGGAGCCCCGACAGCCCAAGATCCACAAGCCTGAATCGGCTGACCCAGGCTAGCTCCTGCCATGCCACAAGTCTTTTATCCCTGTGTAGACATACCCTCAGTGATCCTAAGTCAGGAGCCTTAGGCCTGGTCTACAGTTAGGACTTGTAAACCAACTAAAGGTATGACATCAACTCAGGAGTAAAGGATTAAGTTACAGCAAATTAAGACCAATTTACTCCGGAATGACATCATCCACACAGGGGTTTAATGTGCTTACACTGACTTCAGGCATTTAGATGATTCACCTTAACTTTCCTTAGTGCAGACATTCCTGCAGAAGTTTCACTAGCGTAGTTTAAAAAAAAATCAGTACAAATTTCTAATGTAGACAAGGCCTTGCGTTGGGGCTGAGGCAACAACAAGGGACTGCGTTTAAGTACAGAGATTCCATGAGAGTTCCAAGCTTATCTATACACAAAAGCTTTCCTCACTTTATAGATACCAGCGTAGTTAAAGTGGAACAATCCCGTTACTGTAGATAGAGTGTTGTTGGTATAAAGGGGCCTTCTACTGGCATAGCTATTCCTATATAGAAATGGAATAAGCTCTACCAGGAAAAGGCACCGGTATGCTAGTATAACTGTGTTCATACTAGGGCTTGTACCACCCCTAATCAAAACAGTTATACAGGTAACTTTCCATTACAGACCAGGCCCAAGAGAGGCAGAGGTCCAAGTGAGCTTATTCTTGGAGACAGGGCAGTGGAGGGAGTTGTCTTATGTGTTGTTTGTGACCACCTCTTTTCAAGGGATCAGGACTCGTATACATTTTTCAGTCTGGCTGAAAGGAAGAAATTTTATTTAACTGGATAAAATTTAGCACACACAGGAAAATGCCTAGCATCGTTCATCTCTATTTCTGCCTGCTGATACAATTCCTATCAGGATAAAAGCAGGGGCATCACATCACAGAAAACTAAATTTTGTATACATCTAACCATTTTAATAACCCTAATGAGTACTTTACCACTGTAAACACATCCACTTACACTATCAGACACTATCAAAAGCATGTTGATAATTGTTCCAATCAAAGCAATTTGCCAGAGGCTATACAGAGATAACTACAATAATCTTATTTTGTACATCCACATGATCTCTAGGCTAAGTTGTTTTAAGCAGCTTTGTTTTCCATAATGACAGCAGGTGAAATTCACCCATCTGTGGAGGGCACACACGAGACCGTTGGTGCTGCTGAAACATGCACTTCTCAAGCACAGAGAAAACTGAATGGCTTCCCCACCCCTGGATACTACAGGGCTGGGATTTGCACTGCCCCCAAGCAGACTGGGTGTAGGGGAGCAGCCACAGGAACCTCAATTATGTGCAGGTGGCAGGAGGCTAGTCCTAAGGTACAGTAGTGGATGTGGAGAGGCTGCCCAAACCCTGACATTCTGCTGAAGGAATGGCTTTCACTGCCACAACGCCTAAACATTTAACCAGCATAAAAGCTGTTTACTCAAGCTTTATGTAGGAGAATTCAATGTCACCCATCCACATGACTTCACTGGCACTTTTGTCTGAGTGAGGAGTGCAAAACTGGGCCCCTTAACTAACTAATTTATCCTTATGTCATTTCCTGGTATGGCAGGTAAGGAGTTACAATGAGTATTATTCCCATTTTCAAATGAGTAAGCTGTGTAAGAATGATTCCCCCATACCTCACAGAAGGTTATCACTGTCAGACCTGGGAGTTCCTGGTTCTATGCTGTCATAAACAGATAGCTAAGGGTTAATGTCTCTTACACCTGGAAAGAGGTAACCTGAAGCACCTGACCAGAGGACCAATCAGGAAACCAGACTTTTTCAGGTCTGGGTGGAGGGAAGTTTGTTTCTGAGTTCTTTGTCTTCTGCCTGTACTCTCTCGGCTATGAGAAGTGATTTTTTCTGTCCCCTGCCTTTCTAATCTTCTCTTTCCCAGTTGTAAGTACAAAAGATCAGATAGTGATTTATATGTTTTTTTGTATTTACATGTCTATAGTTGCTGGAGTGCTTTGAATTGTATTCTTTTTGAATCAGGCTGTTTATTCATATTTCTTTTAAGCAATTGACCCTGTATTTGTCACCTTAATACAGAGAGACCATTTTTATGTATTTTTCTTTCTTTTTATATAAAGCTTTCTTTTTAAGACCTGTTGGAGTTTTTCTTTAGTGGGGAACTCCAGGGAATTAAGTCTGTGCTCACCAGGGAATTGGTGGGAGGAAGAAGTCAGGGGGAAATCTGTGTGTGTTAGATTTACTAGCCTGACTTTGCATTCCCTCTGGGTGAGGGGGGAAGAGAGATTGGCTCTCGGTAATTCTGTTTTCCAGGACTGGGAACGGGGAGGGTGGAGTCCCTCTGTTTAGAGTCACGGAGCTTGCTTCTGTGTCTCTCTCCAGGAACACCTGGAGGGGGGAAGGGAAAAGGTTTATTTCCCTTTGTTGTGAGACTCAAGGGATTTGGGTCTTGGGGTCCCCAGGGATGGTTTTTTGGGGGGACCAGAGTGCCCCAAAACACTCTAATTTTTTGGGTGGTGGCAGCTTTACCAGGTCCAAGCTGGTAACTAAGCTTGGAGGTTTTCATGCTAACCTCCATATTTTGGACGCTAAGGTCCAAATCTGGGACTAGGTTATGATATATGCTCAGACCATTAGGTCATGACTTTCTCTGTCAATTAGTAACACAATTGTCCAAACTGTCCCGAAAAGAGAAAAGATTTCTATTGCATAGCTGAGGCATATATAGTGGTGGGACCGTGTACTTGCACAATTGCCATGAGAAATCTCATGATATGCTAGATACCTCCTGACGGGTCATTGTAACATTTTGTTTCATTAAGTGAAGTAGTTGCTGCTAAAGTCACAAAGGGTCAGACTGTGAGCTCTTTGCTCACATAATTTCTTAGAAATCAACAGGACTATTTCTTGTGTGCTCAGCAAAGTAAGAAAGAGGTTCACAATCTGGACCAAAGTTAGCATGAGAACTGAAGAGATTATCGTGCATCGTTTTCAGCACTACATAGTAGTATAATCACACTCTCTAAAATCACATGACAAAGTTCATACCATTCATGTGCATACTGTATAATTTGGTTTCATTTTTATAAAAAATGTGTTTGTGATTCATATTATTCAACATATACTGTAGCAGAGAATACATCTAGTCACAGAACGCTTGTCCCACCCTTCATCATAATCATAGTAATAAAAGAAAATATGTATCATTTATTATGGGAACACAGTGGGACCATTGTGCTAGTCACTGTATGCTCACAACGGAGATAGTCGCTGAACCAAAGAGCTCACACTCTTAAGTACATGACTGAAATAAAAAATAATGTTGTATATGAAGATATCGCAGGGATATTGCTCTAAGTACAATGGAACATATGTCAAACAACATACGTAACATTTTGCACATACTGTATGGGAGTGTATTACCTTAATAGCATTTACCACTGCTTCAGGCTGCTGAGAAGGTGAGACATGTCCACTGAAGCTAGCTGGATGGTTTGGAGAGCAGTAACTCCCATCTGCTCCTGATGGCATCCTAAGGGGACCCTTAGTAGAAAATTAAAAACTATTTAATAATGAAAGATGTTTGTAACTAAATAAGCAGATGTAAATTTTTTTAAAAGGTGGGTTTATCATGTGAGCATGGAGGGCATATTTCATTCAAAACCTTTGCCTATCTCTATGACAAGTCTAAAACACCTCAGCTACATTGATCAAACTGCCTGAGTTTGATTCTCTAAAGATGCTTGTTACCCTTGTGAGTGGTCACCTACCAGCACAGAGATGAAACATGGTTAAGTGGTTAGAGCACAAGGAACAAGATGCTTTGGCTCTAGTCTCAGCTTTGCCACTAACTTAGAATCTGCAATGTGTTCTACCAAGGTCTGTCTGTGCAGAGCAGTTTGCTGTACTGGAGCCTCATTGAAATCTTGAGCATGTCACTGAAACACTGTGGCTCAGTTTTCCCATCTGGGAAATTAGGATACTGCTACTTACAGACAGTCTTCAGAAGGGTGTTGTGAAGCTTAAAGGTAAACAGTTTTGGCCCCAAATATAAGTATCACAGTTCAGGGCAACTGCACCTGTTTTCACCTCCATGGTCCAGCTCCTCAGTTGTTACCTCTCTTGGGAAGAGACCTGTGTCTCTCTCCCTCTTGACAAGGGTTATTCCAAGCTGCACAGTTCCCTGCCTACACTGAGTTCCCAGCAAGTCAGACTACCCAAGCAGGCCTGCTTTGCTTTCTCACTCAGAGGCTATACACAGAACAATCACCCTCAATTAAAAGTTTCCACACAGCCAATTCTGAGCAAACACATATATTTTCAAGGTGAAGGCATTACAGAGGAAACCAGGGGCGGCTCTAGACATTTCGCCAACCCAAGCACGGCAGCATGCCGCGGGGGGGCGCTCTGCCGGTCGCCGGTACCGCGGCTCCCGTGGACTCCTGCAGGTGTGCCTGTGGAGAGTACACTGGTCCCACGGACCACTGGTCCCGCGGCCCAAAGCCGCGGAACCAGCAGACCCTCCGCAGGCACGCCTGCAGAAGGTCCACCGGAGCCGCCCGTCGCCCTCCCGGTGACTGGCAGAGCGCCCCCCACGGCATGCTGCCCCAAGCACATGCTTGGTGTGCTGGGGCCTGGAGCCACCCCTGGAGGAAACGTATTACAACAATAAACAAAACCTACACACATGCTAATAAGCTTAGCAGAGATCGTCCCAATTCCAGCAAGGGCTCAGGAAGGATTCAGTCCATGAAATCCCACCAAGATTTTTTTCTGCAGTCACAAGTTCAGAACAGCTTTTGTTCAGAACAAGCACATTCAGGACTCAGAGTCACTCATTGATACAGTTTGGGTCTTTGACCTTGGGACCCTGGGAACAAGTAATCAGCAAAGGTCCCCTCCTCAGGGCAAAGCGTCAAAACATGAGCTCTTGATATTTGCCTACATCTCCCCCTAGAGATTTTCTGGGAAACTCACCTAGATTTGTTTGCCCCATAAGTTCACTTTTCTCTGGAACGTTGTTTTAAATAGTCCTTTGATCCTCATAACACTTCCCAGGGTTTACACTAGTCACATCTCCCTTACTGAAGTTACATAGAATTGCACATTAACACAAAGTTTGCATTTTGAATACAATGGACTCCAAAAGGTACTTAAACTTAATTCAGTACACTTTTTTTTCCCCAAGGATTTTGCAGGAAGTCACTGTATCTGTCACAGTAGGTTTTGAGAATGCCTAACCTCAATCAAAATGTTTACATGAGTGGGAGTGGATTTTTTAATTACAGTTAAATTGACTGGAAGAGTTTAATTTTGGAACATTCCCCTGTAGAGTTTGCAGCCCAAATACTGCTGTACTTATTCGGTGAGGGGCAGTGCGAGTGGGGAAAGATACATGACTCCTGATTTATCCTTTTCCCACTTTAAACATATGCAGTCTGCTAAAGATAAAATGACAGGTGGGTCCTCGAAAGTCACCTGCATTCTCTCACTGCTTGTGCAATGGCATCAAATGTTACCAGCCTTGGAAGCAGCTCCCATTTATGGAGATATGGCTCAGACGGCAGCCTGGCAAGTCCATTCTCTTTTCTTTTGGCCTGTGGCATTCAGAAATGCCATGAGTGGCATCAGTGGATCTTCTCCCACTCTGAGAGGAGTGTAGACTTCCAGTGAGTAGGGGAATGAGGCAGTGAAGGAAAAGGGAAGGGATAGCTCAGTTGTCTGAGCATTGGCCTGCTAAAACCAGGGTTGTGAGTTCAACACTTGAGGGGGCCATTTAGGGATCTGGGGCAAAAAGCTGTCTGGGGACTGGTCCTGCTTTGAGCAGGGGGTTGGACTAGATGAACTCCTGAGGTCCCTTGCAACCTTGATGAGAGGAATTTTAAAAATGTAACAATACAAAAACTCAAAAGAAAAAAAAACCCACCAATGATACAGAGACAAAGGGGGAGAGGGAAAGCCAAGAGAGTAGCAGCTGGCCTTGCGTGAGAAGATGCAGGATACATCTACACTGCAATAAAAAAACCTACAGCACTACGTCTCAGAACCTGGGTCAACTGACGCAGGGTATGTCTATACTTACCAGGGAGCGACGCTGTGGCAATCGATCCACTCGGGGTCAAGTTAGTGGGTCTAGTGAAGACCCACTAAATTGACCACAGATAGCTTTCCTTTCCTGTCAACTCATAGACTCATCCCACCGGAATGAGAAGCGTAAGACAAGTCAACAGGAGAATTTCTCTCCTCAACCCAGCACAGTGTAGACACTGCACTAAGTGGACCTAAGCTATGCCGATTCCAGCATGTTATTCATCTTATTGTGTAACTTTGGTCAACTTAACCCCGTAGTGTAGACTTATCCTCAGTCTCATGGGGTTTAGGCTGCAGGGTGAAAATTGCACTGTAGAAGCTTGGGCCCAGGCTGGACCCCAGCCTCTGAGACTCACACTCTGTGCAGGCTCCAGCCCAAATCTGAACAGCCACACTGCAACTGTTAGCCCCACGCTCCTGAGTCAGCTGACCTGGGCCTTTTACTGCAGTGTAGATGTGCCCTAAGGGGATACCAAAGCATAAAGAGTTTGAGGACCAGCATGATCTAGTGGATGAAGCACTGAAGCAGGGATCGACAACCTTTGGCACGCAGCTTGCCAGGGTAAGCACCCTGGTGGGCTGAGCCGGTTTGTTTACCTGATGCGTCTGCGGGTTTGGCCAATTGTGGCTCCCACTGGCCATGGTTCACCGTCCCAGACCAATGAGGGTTGTGGGAAGTGGTGCGGGCTGATGGATGTGCTGGCCGCCCCTTCCCAGAGCCCCCATTGGCCTGGGACAGCGAATCGCAGCCAGTGGGAGCTGCAATTGGCCAAACCTGCAGATGCAGCAGATAAACAAACCGGCCCAGCCCACCAGGGTGCTAACCTTGGTGAGCTGCCTGCCAAAGGTTGCCGATTCCTGCACTGAGGAAAGCTGGGTTGTATTACTGCCTCTGCCACTGATCTACTGTAAGACCTTGGTAAGTCACTCCCCACTCTTCTTCTGCTTCACCTCTCACTCTTCATCTGTCTTGACCATTTACATTTGTAAACTCTACAAGGCAGGGCCTCTCTCTCACATTGACCATGTCTACACTATAGACTTCATCCAGCATAGCTATGCCGGCCAGAGGTGTGAATCTTGACTGACATAGCTACATAGACAGAAGCCAGTAAAAGCTGCATCAACACTAAAAGCACTTTGCCAGTGTAGTATAATGGTATAGATATACTGGTAAAGCATCCCTAGTGTAGACATGGCCTATGTGCTTAGCTGGGGCCTTTAGGTACTTCTGTAATAGAAACAGTAAAATCATAATAGCCACTGATCTAAGCATTTAAACAACAAACAACAACAGTTAGTAATTCTTTTCAACAGGGACTTAGAGTTGGCATTGTGCTGCAATAACTTCACTAGTAAATATTTGCTGTTTGAGCACCTCAACTTGCAGTATTCAAAGGAGTTCCTATAACAACAATAGGGAGCAAAAGGCAAAACTGCTGTGCTGAAGAAACCTTATCTAGCAGCCTACTTCGGTGAAATGCTAAAAATACTGCCTTGCAATAGCAACCCAATAACACCACAGAGAGAAACAGCTATGTAATACACTTAGGAGGCGCGGACGATCTTTTCAACTTGACTGTTCTAATATGATCCCTTGCTGTTTTCATCCTTCAGACAGAAGTTAATTGAAAAAGAAAGAAAATCATGCAAAGCAAAGCAAAGCAAAAGAAAGCATTTAGAAGTTGCTAAAATAGAGGAAAATGTGTCTCCTTCTAACATTTTTTTTTGTTGGAAACACTGTATTACATACAAAATTCCCTAATTATTTGTTCTGTAGAAATGGGAATGCTTTTCTGTTATAATCATAATAGTTAATAGTGCCAAGGACCTCCAATGAAAATCAGTGCCTCATTGTGCTAGGTCCTTTGCAAACATAATATGAGACAGTCTCTCTCCCAAAGAGCCTTCAATCTAAATAGAAAACACAAAGGGGCTGACCGGGGGAGAATAGGCACAGGGAAGTGACATGCAACTGAATTCCCTGACAATATTGCATAAGAAACAGCCTGAGTTTGTATGTTCTGAGTGATTTTATGAAAACATTTCGGGCCTGCATCTCCATTATGTTACCCCTGATATAGATATGTACACCAGTGCAAAGTGTAAATGACTGCACAAGATGAAGGTAACAGAGAATTGTCTGATTATTACAGACAAGGGGCCTGATCCTGAGACTTTCTGGGAATTCACAGCACACTGAGATTGTGGGACTGAGCCCCATGTGTGAAAAATCCTAGAAATAAAAGCATAGCTACAGAAATGAGAATGCTCCTATATAGACATCATAAACTGTATGCTGAACACATGTAAATGAGTGTTTAGATCAGCATTTGAAACCAGTTTAGGTTCTCAAGCATCTCATCCTGTACCATTCATCTTTTCAAAGGATGCTAGGATTTTTCTTTTTTATGAGAAAGTGATTAAAACAATTGTAACTGATGGCATATGAACCTAGTAATTGGGCTGATAACACTGACATACAAATGTATTTATCACAATATATAGTGAATCTTACTGTTCTCTGAAGTGATATACTAGTATCAATTTGGGAAGGGAGTTTGGATTTATTTTTCTGTTATATAAAGAAAAAAGGAATAGATCTGCTAGTCACTGGACAAGCCTAAAGCTACCCTTTTGGAAAGGAAATAAGTGTTCAATGGGGAGGGAAGAAAGGAGTAATAAGATAGATTGGAGCAATTCTGTTTTAGGAAAAATTCTCTCAGGTCCATTTGTTTTCTTATGAGTCAATATTTTCAGTTTCGTTACTGACCCCATGGCCAGTGAAAATGCTGGCCAATTTCAAACTGTGTAAAATAAATAAATATTGATATTAAAAGCAAGGAAAATACAAGATGCTGCACATGCATCTAAAACCTCCCATATGCCAGAAAATATGAGTCCTGTGAGTTGTGCTGCTGTCAAGAGTCCATGCCTTCCTGCAGGCGCTATGATTTCTTCCAGGAAGTCACTTCTGTGTACGCACAGAATGCTTACCCCCACCACTGTCCCCAACTGAACATGAGAAATAGTTGTGAACATTTATGGTTCAAAGCAACCACTGTTCTCAAGGCAAATCCAATGCACACATTCATAAGAGGTGTTTGGAAAATGAACCTCTCTCCCTCAGGCAACCATCCCCTTTTGTCCTTTCACAAGAGGCAACAGCTTCCTATGTGCTACGAAAGGTGCTTTACTGCCCCTGCCTGCCATCCATCTGAGCAGCTCAATGTGGCTTACAAAGACTTGCCCGAAGTTGTTTACTTTGTGAGAGTAGACTCTAAAGATAGACTCAGTTTCTCATTTTGGATCTGGACATCAAGCGTTCCAAAGCTGGGAGCAGTTTGGAGCTCAGGTTTTCGTTTGGCCCATTAAGTAGATAACGGGTTAAGAGTCAAAGAACTGGTTGGGGATCTCAGTGCTACCAACTTTGGTGTACTTCCTTATCAGAGGTTTTGGTCTGGGCCACTTCTGGCAAATAGTGGCAGTGCTGTATCATCAGACTGATCTTCTGCAGCAGCACTGAGAGGAGTCACTAGGGATGCTTATGAACTAATAAATAAGAATAAGGTCAAGGTTTTCTAAAGAAACTAAAGTAAAAGCTGTTTTATCTGACACTTCACCAACCGGAAAGCTCTATAAACCAGTATTTCTGATCTTCACTGAAATTCTGGTTTATAGTCTGGTTGGCGCGGGGCTGGCAAGGGGCTGGGGAGTGGGAGGGGGTGTGGAGCATGGGTTCTGGGAGGGAGTTTGGGTGTTGGGGGGGCTCAGGACAGCGGGTTGGGGTGTGGGAGGAGGTGTGGGGTGCCAGATCTGAGGGGTGCTCAGCTCAGGCAGCTTCCTACAAGTGGTGAACTGTCCTGGCTGGTCCTAGGCTGAGGTGTGGCAGGCAGCTCTGTGCACTGTCTCCGCCTGCAGGTTCTGCCCCCGCAGCTCTCATTGGCCAGGGTTCCCAGCCAGTGGGAGAAGCGGAGCTAGTGCTCGGGGCGGTGGCAGCACGCAGAGTCGCCTGCCACATCTCCATCTAAGAACAGCTGGGACAGGTTGACACTTGTGGGGAGCCGCCCGAGGTGAGCACCCCCCTGATTTGACACCCCCCACCTCCTCCTGTGCCCCAACCTGCTGCCCCGAGACCCCTCCTGCACCCAGACTCCCTCCCAGAGCCTGTGCTCCACACCCCCTCCCACTCCCCAACCCTCAGTCCCACACCCCCTCCCACACCCAAACTCTCTTCCTCTTAGTTAACTGGCATTTTTCACTTACTGGCACCCCCAATTCCCTCAACATGATGGATAAAATAGCTTTTACTGTAGTAATTGTGAGTGCCTCCATTTTTGGGTGTCCAACCTGAGATCTTCAAAAGGGGACCAATTTTCAGAAGGAAAGTGTTCAGCACTTTTTGAGAATCAAGCCTCTTTCAAGTGTCTCAAAAGAGACACCCCAAAACTGAGGCAAACAAAACCTCTAGTCACTTTTGAAAATCATGATCTGTGTTTGGAAAATGTAAAAAAATTAAAGCTGATTCTTATATTGAAAGTGAAGCTAGGTAAAACTCTTGGTATTCTGATGATTGATGGATGCCAAGTGAAGTCTTGGATGATTCTGCAGCACAGCACTTGCGATTCTCTATTAAATGCCCACAAGAGGTATCTACATAGTTACTAATTACCATAGGAACTTCTTAGAGTGGCCAGGAGCCTGCCACATGAGAGTTGTGCAGTGGCCTGAATTCCACCCTCATAGAAGAAAGCATTTAGAAGCAGGTCCTTGCTTCTTTGTTAAAATCAGTGCACTCAGGATTCCGTCATTTCATAACTGCAGGACCTCTTGCACCTTATTCTGAGGCAGCTGGTTCTGGCTTCTGTCAGAAACAGACACTGAAATAGACTGACCGTTGGTTTGATCCACTATGGCAATTCCTATGGTCACTACTGGGCACCGTAGACTCCATTATGAGGCTGAGAATCATAGACTATCAGGCTTGGAAGGGACCTCAGGAGGTTATATAGTCCAATCCTCTGCTCAGAGAAGGACCTATACCCAATTAAATCATCCCAGCCACGGCTTTGTCAAGCCTGACCTTAAAAACCTCTAAGGAAGGAGATTCCACCACCTCCCTAGGTAACCCATTCCAGTGCTTCACTACCCTCCTAGTGAAAACGTTTTTCCTAATATCCAACCTAAACCTCCCACACTGAAACTTGAGACTATTACTTCTTGTTCTGTCATCTGCTACCACTGAGAACAGTCTAGATCCATCCTCTTTGGAACCCTCCCATCATCCAGATCATTAATAAAGATTTTGAACAAAACCAGCCCCAGGACTGACCCCTGAGGCATTCCACTTGATACTGGCTGCCAACTAGACATCGCGCCGTGATCACTACCCATTGAGCCCAATGTCCTACCCAGCTTTCTACCCACCTTATAGTCCATTCATCCAATCCATACTTCTTTAATTTGCTGGCAAAAATACTGTGGGAGAACGTATCAAAAGTCAAGATATATTATGTTCACTGCTTTCCCCATATCCACAGAGCCAGTTCTCTCATCACAGAAGGCAAGCAGGTTGGTCAGGCATGACTTGCCCTTGGTGAATCCATGTTGACTGTTCCTGATCATCTTTCTCTCCTCCAAGTGCTTCAAAATGGTTTCCTTAAGGACCTGCTCCATCATTTTTCCCAGGGACTGAGGTGAGGCTGACTGGTCTGTAGTTCCTCAGGTTCTTTTTCTTCCCTTTTTTAAATATGGGCACTATATTTGCCTTTTTCCAATCATCCATAATGCACATTGGAAAGCATAATCCTAACTATACATATAAAATGATGGGTCTAAATTAACTGTTTCCACTCCAGGAAGAGATCTTGTAGTAATTGTGGAAGTTCTCTGACAACATCCATTCCATCAAGAAAGAGACAGATAATAGGACAGAAAATATCATGTTGCCTCTATATAAGTCCACGGTACACCCATATCTTGAATACTGTGTGCAAATGTGGTTGCTCCATCTCAAAAAAGATACATTGGAATTGGAAAACATTCAGAAAAAGGCAACAAAAATGATTAGGGATACGGAATGGCTTCCTTATGAGGAAGAGATTAATAAGACCGGGACTTTTCAATTTGGAAAAGAGATGGCTAAGCGGAGATATGATTGAGGTATATAAAATCATGACTGGTGTAGAGAAAGTAGATAAGGAAGTGTTGTTTACTACTTCTCATAACACAAGAACTAGGGGTCACCAAATGAAATTAATAGGCAGCAGGTTTAAAACAAACAAAAGGAAGAATTTCTTCACACAATGCACAGTCAATCTGTGGAACGCCTTGCCAGAGGATGTTGTAAAGGCCAAGACCATAACAGCGTTCAAAAAAAGAACTAGATAAATTCATGGCACATAGGTCCATCAATGGCTATTAGCCAGGATGGGCAGGAAAGGTGTCCCTAGCCTCTGTTTGCCAGAAGCTGGGAATGAGCAACAGGGGGTGGATCACTTGATGATTACCTGTTTTGTTCATTCCCTCTAGGGTACCTGGCACTGGCCACTGTCAGAAGGATACTGGGCTAGATGGACCTTTGGTCTGACCCAGCAAGGCCATTCGTATATTCTTAACACTTCCCTTTCTTTATAGCCACGAAACTACAGCAAAGGGAGATGGAATCAATAAACATGTGAACCTATTTTCTATTGTAACTAAACCTATTGAATTCCTAATACCAGGTCATCCAAAGCAGCTCTTTAATGAACTGGAATCAGAGTAAAATCTAGCACAGCTTCACTATATTGCTCTAGGAAAAAAATAAAACAAACAGAAATCTTGCATCTCCCTGGCGTTGACCCCAGAAAATTGGTGAAACTCAGACTTTATTTCCACAGTGCACAGGTGTAAGTGCACTTCACAAATACCTAAGTCACACAGTAAAGGCTCTTATGTAACAGTGCATGAAACAGCTTGCTCCTTTAAGTTGAAAGCTAATCCTAGGCCTTTTGCTACTTGAGCTACCGTAAAATATCATTTTTCGGCCTACGCTATTGATAAACATGGCCATGAATGAAATCCACTATAGCATATTATGCACTGTATCGGAACTCAACGTACATTCAATTTGTCAGCCAGCCGCCATCCATGAAAGCTTGCTGTTTACTATCTTGTTTACTATCTCACTAGCTTTGGCTATCCATGACACATGCAAGAATATCCAAAAAGGAAGAGACATAATACACTGCTACCCAGAGGAGAGCTGTATTCACCTCCAAAGCTTCCTTCAGAGAAAAATACATTTTTTCCTATCCACTGGGGTCTGCACCAATTGCTCACTTGGCATAGGACATTCTATATTCTACTTCAGCAAATGTAAAGCATATTCTTCCTGCTGGGTAACTCCCATTCCAGTTCAATCACTGCCTGATTTTGAAATTCATTCACTTCCCCACTGTGACAGGTTCCCCCTGGAGTGCCATCTGGAAATGGGGTACCACTGAGCCCCCCGATCCACCTGCCTGGGCTCCCTTTATACTGCATTGCTGTGACCAGCCTGCCAAGCACTCTCCCGAGCTCCAGCACATATACAGATAGGGACACACCCAGCTGCAGATGTGATCAGCTCTGCCTGGGGAGGCTACAGAGAAGGAACTACCCAGCTGCTTAAGTGCAGACCCCCCTCTGGAGCGTAAACCCAAAATTATACAATTTTGCGCTGCACAGAGATCTGTACAGTGTAAGCTCATGAAATTTGCCCCCTCCCTCAGTGTGGAAAATGATACGCAACAGCTTTCAGCCCCAAGTTATGACTCCTACCCACTGGTTTTAGACAAAGCAAAAATATATTCAAGCAGGTTGCAGAGATTCTTAAGGGGCCAGTTGCACTTGCTTACAGCTTAAACCCCCCAGGTGTTCCTTTCACAGGCTAAAAATCCCTTTAGCCTGGGTCCAACACTCCCCCCGCCACCCCCAGTTCAGTCTGTGTTCCTCAGGTGTTTCCTAGAGTCTCTTTGTTGCAGGAATCAGTGAAGAATTACCATGATGTCACTCCCCTGCCTTAAATAGCTTTTATATAGGGCGGGAACACTGTCTCAAAGCTTGGTTCCCACGCCAGTCAGTGGAAAAACACTGGTATTCCAAGATGGAGTCCAGCACCAGGTGACCTGGTTACATGTCCCTATAGTGCCACAACAGCCATTGCTCAGGAGGTTGTTTTTAGCTTCCTCAGGAAGATTCCCTGTTGGGAGATGAGCTTCTTCTAAAACCTATTGTTTTCTCCTAATGGCTCATGAACCTGAATGGGCCCTTCCCAGCCAGCCATCTAGACTGAGCATCTTTTGCCTAGTGGGTGTTTCCCAGGTGTAAACACATTTGTCAATATTCCTAACTCCAGATACAAAATGATACCTGCATACAAATAGGATAATCATATTCAGTAAACCATAACCTTTCCAGTGATATTTCACATGCCTATCTTGCATAGAATACACCATAGTTATGCCATAATCATATCTCTATGAAGAATATGGGGTGCAGTGTCCCACACACCCTCCCCTGTTACCTCTAGTTCTTGCAAGACAGAGGTATATTTCTTGACTTGTTTGAAATACTCAAGAGAATGGGGGGGTGGGGAAGGAAGTAACTGGGATAGCAGGATATACTGCTGTGAGGAAAAGGCCATTAAGATAAACCAGCAAGGAGTTTGTTGAAAATAATACTGTTGATTAAAATGTATATTGTATCATTTTGTTCACTACGTTTCTTGCTTTGTAGATCTCAGAAAACCTCCATTTAAGTTTATTTTTTTTTATAATTTCTTCAATGAAGGCAGCATCTTAGAACTATAGCCTCTCTGAATTCCCATCTGATGTCAAAAACCTTTCAGATGGATATTTCCAACTGCGTTCACTTGCTGTTTCTGAATCCTTCCTTAGAGCAGATCTCATCACTAAATACGATATAACTAGACTAGCCTTTCACAACCCACAACACAGAGCCTGAAGAAAATGCACTGATCTACAGCTAAACAGGACATTGAGCAGCAGAACTAAGGAGTGTACGTGTCATTTTTAAACATTTCAGTTTCCAAAATAAATAATCTCAAAGGTAGTGGATACTGACACCTGACATGTGACGGGGCATAACTTTTTGTAACCCTGACCCAGTAAATTAAGCAGTCTCTTATTCGCAATCCTATATGCCTCCTTTATCCTGTAATATCAGAAGGGAAGTAAATCTTTGGCAAAAAAACACATGATGTCAAGACCCTATTATACACAGTTGAATGGATAAAAAGAAAAGTCAGAGCAAACAATGAACATGAAAGGCCTGTCTGGGATCCATGCTTAGCCCTGCTAGAATACAACGCTCTACTAATATTGTCAGTTGAGAAACTGAGTCAGAGAAGTGAAGTCAGTCAGCACAAGGCCACAAGGGAAAGTCAGCATCTGACCAAGGATTAGAAGGTTGGAATTCCTAGCTCCTAGTCCTATGCTCAGAACATTAGATCACATCTATTTTCTACTTTATTTTTACTTAACTACCAATCACTTTCAAACAGCATATTAATGAAGCAAAGATGATTCAATCTTCACATTCTGGACAGTCCTTTAAACTTCATTGGAAAAAACAATTCACTCTGAATTGTCATCTGATGTAATTTTAAAAAAGCATATGCTTTCACCAGGCAATTTGACACAAAATTATAACATATACAATTAAACCAATTGTGAGATCAACATATTAGACAACAGCTAAAAGTTAATTTAGTGCATGTTTTGTCTAACATGAGCATTTTTACTATATGAAAATCTTGCAATATCTTATTAAATCTCTAGAGGTGCATGATTGTAACAAGAAGAAATTTGGGAGCTCAATTACAGGTAGTACAATGGAAAAGTCTCCAGTGACCGCACTGAAGTTACAGTAAAGTAGTGAGAGAGTTAATCAATTCTTACTGTCTTTATCTTACATACCTACTCACACAATGGAAATACAACTCACTTCCAAGAGTACTATATTTATAGACCGGTATAGAACAGGTCTTTAAGGGTTACTGTACCACAAACCTTCTTAAGAGCTAAACAGAATACATCTATGACTTCCTACAGACCCTTAAAATCTATATGTTATTTCCTTTAAGATAGTAAATAGTTTTGGTTAGGCATGTTTACAGCATCCATGCTGAATTGTACTGGTGGAGGTCTTCTCCCATTTTATCCCTACTGTGGGTTTCCAGTGTTCCCTAAAGCAGAAATCACCCTTAGTGGCAATGGAATTTCCTAGGTCTTCTCTAGATCCTTTATTAGATATTGATGTCAAATTAGCATCTCTTTTGGAGTAAACTCATATTTTCACTCCAGCTCCACCTGTCTGAAGTTGCTAGCACTAGTAGTATCTTCTGAATCTGTGGAAATAATGACTTCCATTTGCTCACTTTTCCTGCTAGTACCATTCCATGCCTGTTTGCTTGCAGCTCCTTTTCATCACAGTTTGGTCGGTTCCTGATCAGTTTTATGCCACCGAGAAACCAAAGCCTCCTGAGAAGTTCTGTCTCTGTCTCTTTGGATAACTTGTTCTGATCTGGCCTGGCTGTAGCAGAGGAGAGGCAAATGTAAGAAGCTGAATAATCCCATTTGCAATCTGAAGCATCTTTAAAGGACTGACAGTTGGGAGATCACTGTGAATTTGTCATGGGACCACAAGACAAATAATGCTGGTTAATTAGTGATCCCCTGTAAAAAGCCTACAATGACTGCAGGAAGATACATTTGTGACCCTTTACTGAATACTGTGACTGAGTTTAAAAAAAAAAGTTTTTCGGAAAGTTCTTTAAAATCTCTTTTGCTGGCTATTAGAGCAACAGAAGAAAAGACTTAAGGCTACAAAAACAATGAGAAGTCCGGTGGCATCTTAAAGACTAACAGATTATTTGGGCATAAGCTTTTGTGGGTAACAAACCCACTTCTTCAGAGGCATAGAGTGAAAATTACAGATGCAGGCATAAATATACTGACACATGAAGAGAAGGGAGTTACCTACAAGTGGAGAACCAGTGTTAACAAGGCCAATTCAGTCAATGGTGGATGTGGTCTACTCCCAATAATTGATGAGGAGGTATCAATACCAAGAGAGGGAAAATTGCTTTTGTAGTCAGCCAGCCATTTCCAGTCCTATTCAATCCCAAATTAATGGGTGCTAAATTGCAAATGAATTGAGCTCTGCAGTGTCTGAAGAAGAAAGAAGTGCTAGAGGAGCAGCAACAATGCATGATGGCTGTGGCACCTGGGCAGAGTGCAGATGGGGAAGGGATAAATAGTTACATGGTCTGTACTTTAGACAGTTGCTTATTTGTTCTTTGTCTATTACCGTCTATGTCTTGTCTATTTAGAACATAAACTCTTTGGGGCAGAAATTGTCTCCTATGTGTCTGAATAGCACCTTGCACAATGGATCCCACGCCTCAACAGGGGGCCTTCAGCACTATGATAACAATAATAAATAAATAAAAGTCCCAGGAATCAAGAAACTGAAAAGAAAGGACAGAATGCACAGAAAGAAAGAGTGCTAGATAACCTCATAGATTCTTTCACTGACTCATTGGCTAACCTGTGCATAAGCTCTGCCTTGTCAGACTTGTGCTGCTTTGCTATGGAAGTTGAGAATTCAATTCCTCTAGCTCTTGTACACTCATATAAACGTCTTGGCAACAACAACAATTCTTTTGTTTGTCCAGACTTGGTTGTCCTGGCAATATTTGCCTCTGGCTTCCTATTTCATTACAAGGTGGGACTTGTAGCCAAGTTACATAAACAGAGACTTTTTTTTCATTCTAATCCTTTCTTCTCTCCACCATACAACTTAAAATGGAACTAATATAAGAAGAGAGTGGCTCGACAGGAATATTCTTACCAAATACATTAATTGACTACACAGCACATGTACACTTGTGTTGTTTCAACATACAATGTTATCATCACCCCTAGAAATATAATCAACCTATTCAATTCACAAGCTTCTTTTTCTTTTACCTGACTTTTGGAGGCCTGATTCTGATTGCACACCAGTGTAGATAAGGAGTCAATGGGACAGATTTTGTTCACAGTTACACATGAGGGCAAATCTGGAATAATGACTGCCTAATCAGTGAAGTTATTCTAGATCAGTAGCTCTCAATCTTTCCAGACTACTATATCCCTTTCAGGAATCTGATTAGCCTTGAGTACCCCAAATTTGACCTCACTGAAAAAACTACGGGCTTAGAAAATCAGACATAAAAATACAAAAGTGCCACAGCACGCTATTATTGAAAAAGTGCTTACTTTCTCATTTTTATCATATAATTATAAAATAAATCAATTGGAATATAAATATTGTACTTGCATTTCAGTGTATAGTATATAAGGCAGTATAAACAAGTCATTGTCTGTATTAAATTTCAGTTTGTACTGACTTCACTGGTGCTTTTCATGTAGCCTGTTGTAAAACTAGGCAAATATCTAGATGAGTTGATGTATCCCCTGGAAGATCTCTGCATATCCCCAAGGGTAAATGTACCCCTTCTTGAGAACCACTGTTCTAGACGTCCACCAACATAACTGAGATCAGAATGTCACCTAATTGGATTTACATCAATGTAATATTGATGTAAATGAAGTATGAATCCAGTTTTGTCTTTAAAAAGTTTCTTGACTACTGCAAAGTGTCTCAGTACAAGCAAGCATTATGTCTCTGTTAACTTCACAATGTACTATCAGAGATAGCCTAAAATTCTATGCACAAGAGCTGATCAATAGGTAGAGACTAACAGCAGAAAAGGCACATGAGAAGGGTGATGCATAAGTTGTTTTTGTATGGTGCATCTTATAACATATTGCATTTTAATACAGCCAGCTCATTTACTGCAACTCTTTGGTTAGGACTGTGGTTACAATATTATGCATGTTATTTACTGCGTGCAATAAAGATGTGAGGTCAGATCACACCCTCTGCTTTTATGCATGGGGACAAAAAAGCCTGTAAATAAGGGCCTAATTTTTGTAGCAGCCTCTCCATCCAAACATTCAGAGATTTCCCAAACAGATCCCCACTCTATGCTCTTAACCACCCCACCTTTCTCACCTACCCATTAATTAAATCAGAAGGGGACTTCTGTTCAACCACTCTTTTTTTATCCTTTCTATTCTACTACCTTGTGAATGTGCTCTAACCACCCAGATTCTTCTATTTTAGTCCAAGAAAATGCAATCCTAATTTACTGGAAACTTGTCTGGAACAGAGATACGAACACTGCTGAAATGAATCAAAATTTTAGTCAAGTAAATATCAGTAGAAAATCTTGGGAAACTGATTTTAGGATTAAGCAACTGCAACTCTCTCTAGACTTTACTATATGCTTACACGGTGTCTAGAACAATGGGGACAGAACCTGGCTGAGAATTCCGTAATACAAGTGGCAAATACTAATCATTTTAATGGGAGCTGTGTTGATCGTCACATTAATGAAAAAAACTTTTCTTATATAAATAATTTTATTCTTAACTTTACAGCGAAGCGGTAGAAGACAAACCAGAATCAGTTTCTATCTGAAACAAGCAACTCCATTCTGTTCAGCATTCACAGAGCCATGTACTGTCATGTGAAAGGTGGCCATGAGAACTTTCAATCCACCTTCCACAATCTGACATAACAATAGCAACTATTTTACACAAGAGTTGTGCCTTTTTTACATAAGGACTGAAACTAGTCTATACACTAAGGCCTAACCTACACTAGAAAAGGCAAACCCTCCTAATGTAGATACAGTTTACACCAGCAAAGGAGGTGCTTTTGCCAACACAGCTTATCTTGGTTTTCTCAAACAAAATAAGCTATCCCAGCAAAAGCACCTTTTTTGCTGGTATAACACTAGGGCTTTTCCAGTATAAAAAGGTTTTAAAAAAATTATACCCCAACATTACCGCAGTGACAAAAAGTTTAAGTGTAGACCTGGACTAAGACAAATTTCTTGCACTGAAGATATTAAATTAAAGATAGACAAGACAAACAAAAACATGAAATAAAACTTCACATAAGATGGTGCAGAGATATTATTCTTCATGGCGAGTTTCTGGTAAGGCTTAAACAGGAATTCTAAACTTACCCTGAATATATAGGAGAAAATAATCACCGTATAAACCAAGTTGCTTAAACATACATACATACTGGATACACTCTTCCAGTAATATTATACCTAACCATGAATCTCCTGAAAAGAAGTCTGACATTACTGTTTCCTAAGTCTGCTTTCTTTCTGATCCACCAAAATCATCATAAATATTTTGTGCTTCTGTAAATTGCGCAGAACAGCCGTGGGCCAAACCACAGATCTCTTAAAGAGTCTTATTATATGCCAGATCTTTCCTGGTTCGAATTACACCATCACCCTTGCCCAAATTGTGTCTCTCTATGTACATCACTTGCAAGCATTGTTATGTACTTTTGTGTTTGAGAAGCACTGATATTAATCTAAAATATACTGCTTCCTCATGCCTAGCCAATGTAGTTTGGCAACTGGTAGGAAGACCCTGTTGCATGCTGTAAGTCTTGGAAAGTATCTGGTTTCTTTGCCAAAACTCATATCTATGGCCATATTTTGAATGTGCTTGGATTATATCTTTTGTTTGCCATCTGAAAACAAATACATGCTAATTGCTGCCCCCATCAACAAAGCAAATTTACAACTTGTCTGCAGCTTCTCAAACTCTTAAAATGTACTAGAATGGAATCAACCAGCATGAGAGCAAATGTTGGGAGACTTTTGCAGTCTTAAATGAATAGAAGCATTTTTGTACCATTTCTATTCCCTGCTCTGACCGAAATATTTACTCACTGTAGCTACTGGTTTTTTTCCCTAGCCATTGTAATCTCTGTCATAGTGCAGCAAACGAGCTCAAAATTCAATTTGGACAGTGAAGATATCACTGAAACACTTTTCTCTGAAGAGATGTGTCATAACTCTCCTACTCAGATCTGAACCTTAGAGTTCAGAACATGAGAAGCTAGCATGAAACCTCCAAACTTAATTACCAGCTTGGATCTGATATCGCTGCCACCAGCCAGAATTCCAGTGTCTGGCTCACTCTGGTCTCCTCAAAACCTTCCCTGGGGAACCCCAAGACTTAGATGCCCTGAGTCTCACCACAAAGGGAAATAACCCACTTCCCTTCTCCCTCTTTACCTCCTCCCAGATTTCCCTGCCCTGGGTACTCTAGGAGATTCCCTGCTTCAAGTCCTTGAAACACCACACCGAGAAATCAAATATTTCTTTCCCCTCACCCAGAGGTTATGCAAATTCAGGCTTAGTAAATCTAATACAAAGAGATTCTCTCTTCCCCCCTGTCTTCTCCCTCCCACCAATTCCCTGGTGAGCTGCAGACTCAATCCCCTTGAGCCCCCACTAAAAAAAAAATCCAACAGGTCTTAAAAAGAAAGCTTTATATAAAAAGAAAGAAAAAGACACAAAATGGTCTCTGTATCAAGGTGACAATATACAGGGTCAATTGCTTAAAAGAAAAAAATGAATAAACAGTCTTATCCAAAAGAATACAATTTAACACATTCCAGCAACTACACACATGTAAATATAAAAAAACAATATAACCTATTGTCTTACTATCCTTGTACTTACAACTTGGAAACAGAAGATTAGAAAGCCTGGAGATTCCTGTGGTCACTCTCAGAGCCCAGAAGAGAACAGACCAAGAACAAAGGACTCACACCCAAACTTCCCTCCATCCAGATTTGAAAAAGTTTGTTTCCTGATTGGTCCTCTGGTCAGGTGTTGTTGTTACCCCTTTCCAGGTGAAAGAGACATTAACCCTTAGCTATCTGTTTATGACAGGTGCCTGCTGCTAAATATTAAAAAACCTTTAAGTTACAGGTAGAGGGTGGCTGAAATAAAAACTAATATGTAAGAAAAAAGACAAGAAAAGCAAAGGAAAAGGAGAGATTACTAACAGATTGTCAAGGGGTTTTGTGCTCTATGCAGGGTATAAATGGTCACACCATTACAAGTTGGTATGAGTAATCAGCGGTGGCTCTATGTTTTTGCCGCCACAAGCACCCATTTCTGCGGGTGATCAGCCGGTCCCATGCCTTCGGCGTTCCTGGGGCGGCAAGCCGTGGGTACGCGCTTGCTGCGCTGGTGCTTGGAGCTGCCCCTGTGAGTAATGAATATCTAGAAGAGGAGAAATAGGGCAGGGGAGGAAAGGGCTTAAAAAGAGGAGGCATAGGAGAAGAAGAAAGGTGAGCAGGCAGGAAAAAATAAGCATCATAAGTAGCACTGATCATACTCACTGAGGGATAGAATAGCTATTAACAAGTGTATCAATAACAGTTCACCTCTCTCACTCTCTTCTAATATGTACAGTTCGGGAGCTTTAAAATCCCTGTTGTCCTGCAGGATGAGTGCCATTGAATAACAGGGGGTTTTGTTGTTTTTTGTTTTTACAAAAAGACATTCCCTTCCCACAACACAGGTGGAGTTTTTATATCTGTACCAGGAAAGGAACTTCTTTTGATGTTGTACATTTGGAGTGGAATTGTCAAAAGCACTGAGAGTCAGCCTAACCCTCATAAAACTCCCATCGCCTTCATCAGAAATAGAGTTAGACCAATATGGAGAGAGCTTTTGAAAATCAAAATCCCATTCTATGTCTTTCTATTTCTGCTTCAGCCTGACAAATGTCCATAGTATAGTTACCATGTTTCCCACAATGACAATCAACCCAGACAGACAAGGTTAGGCACTATTGCCCTTTTTAACCTTAATAACTTTGAATATAGAAAAACAGATCAGACAGAATGTTGCCTGAACAAGAGTCTTTCACCAACTCACCTGAAAGCCCCAGAATATTCTTTATAGAACATGCTGGCTGGGTCCCGACTGTCTCATATAAATGAAACACTAAATGGGTCACTTGCTGGTGGATTCTCTGCCGCTTGAGATCTTCAAACCACAATTTGAAGACTTCAATAACTCAGACATAGGTTAGTGGTTTGTTATAGAAGTGGATGGGTAGGATTCTGTGGCCTGCTTTGTGCAGGAGGTCAGACTAGATGATCATATTGGTCCCTTCTGACCCTAAAGTCTATGAGTCTATGACTATGACTTCAGAATGGGCTAGCAGTTCACTATGCTTCCTTCCTGTACTGAAAGCAATGAAATTCCTAAGATGAGCAGACATGCTATGAAAGGCCAACACGTCATTCTCATCGTTTCTAATGATAAAGTGTTCACAGGTGTTTGGTTAGCTTCTAGAACCAATAAAACAAGCCAAGATAGAGACACACATTTGGCCATAAAGCATATATTTTTGGTAAGATGCAGACTTCGTTGCCACTTAATTATTCCCCTTGCATTTCCCTCAGCTTGTACCCTCCACCAAAAACACCACAGCCTCTATTGTAGACTTTTAGGCACTATTTTTAGAACTGACTAGTGATTTTGGATACCCAACATGAGAGACCTTAAAGGGCCATGATTTTCAGAGGTTGGGAGTTCTGCACTTTCTGAAAAATCAGACCCCTTTACAGTGTCTCAGGTGTGCACCCCAAAATGGAGACAAACAAAACCACTAGAAACTTGAAAAATGTTGGGCCTAAAGTGTTTCCTGAATGACCTATCTCCATCTCCTACTACTGCTTCACCACACCAAGACAAATCACAAATTATGTTTTTAGGTCAATCATTTTCATTTGCCTTGAACATCTTGCTTGGCAAGACAATAATACTCTGCATAACAGAGTATCTTGCATCTCAAATGCTCTGCAAATGTTATTTTATATATGATAATCCTCATTATCCCTTGCAGGTGGTAAGTATTATATGCCCATTTTTCAGATGAATAAACTAAGGTATAGAGAAGTTAAATCAGTTGCTCAAGGTCACGTAACTAATCAATGGCAGAACAAAGAATAGAACCAAGATCACTCCTTTAACTATTAGACAAAACCTTGCTTAAAATCTGCTTTAGCAAAGACATCACCAACTCTGATCCTGAGCCATCCTTGAAACTAATGCATTTGTCTCTATACTTTATAAAAACTATTAAATTAGAGTATATGAATATCGCTGCCCCTTCCCTTTACCATTATCTTCAATTTTACATACAAGTGATAGTATTCTGAGTAAGTACACCTCTAACTCGATATATCATGATCCGATATAACACAAATTCAGATATAATGCGGTAAAGCAGTGCTCCGGTGGGGCGGGTCTGCGCACTCTGGTGGATCAAAGCAAGTTCAAGATAACACAGTAAGATTTTTTGGCTCATGAGGACAGCGTTATATCAAGATAGAGGTGTACAATGAACTAGCAATACATGGCTATTTTTTTAAAAGAACACGGTATTTCACTTTGAAAAGTTATTGATTTCCACAGTATTTTAAATGAAATATAGTAGCAAGATGCATTAGTGAATAAAAAAATTAAGATATATTTGAAAAATGCAAATATTAATTCATTGCTAATAAATAAAAATAATTAAAAGAAAAAGAAAAGCATGTACCAAGGGGAGCTAACTCCAATTCACTTGATGTTTATTTTTAAAATGTAATTTCAGTCTTCCCATTAAGCACCGAATACATGCCCCCAAAAAAATTACAATAACCAATTTATTATTTTAAGTGCTTGACCATTTCCATTTTTGAATCAAAGTAATAACATATGAACCGCCAAACAAAAGATTTATATTTTAGAAAGATATAAAGACAGAAATTCACTCTTAAGATGAAACTAGGACTGTCAACGGTCAGCTGTTTGTAATTTTAAATGTCTTAATTGTTAGTTATAACATAAGTTTCAGCGCCCAGTGTGTTCTTACAAGGTATCAACACTTGTAAAGGAAAAAAAAATGATCTGAAGTATTGTCATGATCTCAAATACACCAGTAGAAATGCTTCACTATAATCAGCAATGAGAAATGAAAATAAAAGATGCTAGAGGCTTTGATTACTGTAATGAGAGCCTTTGATCACTGCGAGAGTTCAATTATATCAGTGTCCCAATGCAGAAAACACTGATGTTTAACACTAATATATGAGCGTTACTATCTAGCTAGGAGCTACTGTTCCTATCAACAGGAAGTCACCCACCTGGGGTAGCATGCGATTTTCCTCCTCCAGCTGTCTTACTCTTGCCTCCAGCTGCCTAACATAGGACAAGGTTGAGTCTAAAATTAAAAAGAAAAAACTCACATTATACACACAGGTCTGCTTTTGTGCACTAGCATCAGTGCCTATATAAGACAGGAGATTTCTGATTTGGTGTAATCATAGCAGATATCTCCTCTTAAAAGTACCTTACAACCTTCAGTTCTGTTTCTCTCTAAGATAATACCAGTTAGTGCTGATACCATGAGTAGTTTAAAACGTTAAGACTTGGCAGAATCAGCCTAATTCCTTGTTGATTTTGAGTCTAAACTACTGTACTTTAAATCAGTGGTTCTCAAACTTGGGCCGCCACTTGTTCAGGGAAAGCCACTGGCAAGCCGGCACATCCCTCATCCCACACTGCTTCCCGCAGTCCCCATTGGCCTGGAGCAGCGAACCAGTAGGAGCCGTGATTGGCCGAACCTGCAGACACGGCAGATAAACAAACCGGCCCAGCCTGCCAGAGGCTTTCCCTGAACAAGCGGCAGCCCAAGCTTGAGAACCACTGCTTTAAATGACAAGGCAGTTGCTTCTACACTACAACACAATAAAAGTCCTGAAGAAAGGCAATGAAGATCAATTTCTGCTAATACCTACCCTAAGCTTTCTGAATTTGCTGTGCTATGTAACCACATACGATTTTAGAAACATAAGAACAATACAGTGAACTATGGGGTCACTTGCACAAGCATGGAGATAAAAAAGTTTGTTCTATAGCAAGAGCCAATCACAGAGGTAAATCCTGTTCATCCCATCCTGCTCACCCAATTCACACAAATATTTTCATTGGCCTCAGGTGAAGAAGGAGAGCAGGATTTCCCTCAGCTATGAGATTCAAAAAATAAGCATACATCAATCCCATGGGCTCACTTCCATCCTGAAGAGAGTCACATATGGCCAGTTCTCCTCTCACTGAAGCAAACAGTTTTCCTAATGACTTAAATGGGAGCAGGATTTGGTTCATAAGGAGAACCAAAGCCAAAAATCAGAATATTACAATACAGATGACCAAGCATATCTTGACCCATATGGAAGCTCTGCAGGTAGAAAACTGCCTCTAAAGAAAATGTTCATGGAATGAGGTGTAGTTTAATTGTAATATAAAAAACTACTTCTCAATACAAGAGCATAACCGTGACTCTACCAGCCCCTATTAATTCAGAAGAAGTCAGCCCTTCTCTGGGGCCTGATTCACTAATCCTCTACACCATTTTTATGTTCGTATACTCTAGTGACTTTAGTTAGAATTACACCAGCCACTACTCATGGAACAGAGTGTAGAATTAGCTCTTTGGTCTTGAAAGGGTGCGTCTGTGGACATGCTGGGTCAGGTGTTCCACTGGCATAAACCCAATGGCTCCACTGACTTCATTGGAGTTCCCCGATTGAAATTAGCTGTGCATTTGGCACTCTAGATCCCTAATATATCCAAATCAATTCATGTACCAGCCAGTCCATGAAATAAAAATGACAGGAGACAGGGAATGTAATGTAGTTGTAGTTATGTTGGTCCCAGGATATTAGAGAGACAAGGTGGGTAAGGCAATATATTTCCAACAAAAGCTATTACTTCACCCACCTTGTCTCTCTAGTAGACTAGGTTTCACTTACCACCCTTATGAGGAGGTAGTAGACTAAGGGCTATTTTAATTCTGAATTAGAGTGTCCACTGGGGGGTTAATATAGTTTAACTAATCCACTTTAAATTCATACCTTTATTTAATTCTGATTAACTTTCCTGAGTGTCTCCACGAATACAAGCCTTAAAACAGCAGTTCTCAAACTGCTGGTTGGGACCGTAAAGTGGGTTGCAACCCCATTTTAATTGTGTCACCAGGGCTAGCTTTAATCGTGTTGCTGGGACCCGGGGCTAAAGGCCAAGCATCCGCCTAGGGCCACCAAAGCTCGAGGGCTTCAGTCCTGGGTGGCCGGGCTCAGGTTACATGTCCCCGGCATGGAGCACTGGGGCTCAGGCTTTGGCTCTCCTACCCATGGCAGCAGGGCTCAGGTGGGCTTGGGCTTCGGTCCCTCCTCCTGGGGTTGTGTACTAATTTTTGTTGTCAGAAGGGGGTCGCGGTGCAATGAAGTTTGAGAAACCCTGCCTTAAAATATGCAAACATATGTAGTTCATATGAAGTTACAGAACATGAAGGCAATATAAAGTCATTTGCCAGAAATGATTAGTACACAGTGAAGTAGTGGACTATACATAAAAACAGAGGGAGAAAGGTAATCTGAGGTTTTATATGCTGTCCTCTGCAAGTGTTGTATTAACTAGTGCTGGATGAATCTCTGTAGAGTCCCACAGTTTGGTTTAGATAAGCACTGAAGTTGCAAAACTTATCCAAAACTAACCACATCCTTTAAGAGGACCTCCCACCTCATGACCCTCCTTCATTCTCTGTAACCCACCCCTTGTAGTAGCAGCACTCACAACTGTCTCACGCAGTACCTTTCCTACCTTAAGGGCAGTTATTTTGGGAAGTAGTTCACAGTACATTCTTCCCTTCCAACAACACTGTTCTTGGGGAAAGACTATATACTTCTCCCTCTCCCACAGTACGATCTTCTCAAGGGAGTTGATTTGCAGATTTCCACAGCAAGAGGATGCTTCTGGACTCAGTGCTGCTTCTTTTGAACATCATGCTCTTGCCAACCAATGCCACTGTGCCATTTTCTTTGGAATTCACTTTTACTCTTGATGCTTTTTGCTTCTGCCATTTTCTACTCTACCACCTTTCGCACCACATACATACATATTATATTTGTAAAAGATTTTCACCCCTTTTATTTATTCCTTTGTTTGATACTTTATAGCTTAAGGACCAGATCCATAGTTGGTGTAAATCTACTCTACTGAAGTCAATGTTGATTTCCACTATCTGAGCATCTAGTGTAAAATCTCCTAGTTTTTTAACCCTTCCATAGTATGAAAGATTTTAAACTCCCTACCAATCCCATAAATACTAACAATTAGGTCAGATATCAAGGGCCTGATCTAGCAAATGCTAATTGAAATGAGTAGTCCTGGTGCCCTTCATTATTACAAATACATATATTGAAGAATAAGTTAATATACTCAAGTTATATTGTAAAATGAACACCATAAATTTCCCAGGGAGAAATTTTATCTCCATTGAAGTCAGTGGAAAAATTCCCAATGATTGCTATGGAGCTGGATTTCATTCACCCTATATTCAGTGCAGCACAGTCAAAGGCATTAGGAGAACTGCAGCCATAACACTGACCAGAGCTATATTAGTGTTGCTTCCCAGTTTAGCATTTTGCAAGATGCTCTAATATATCTGTCAAAAGGTAAGCCATGTCCTCTTATGGCCCTGCCAGGGCACTCCACCCTCGTGTTTGTTCAATTACCAGACTTGGATTGGCTCAAGAACATGAACCTCCTTCCTGGGGAATGATTTATTCAGTTTTCTACAATGGGTGACTTACTTTGTTGCTCCAGACCTTCATGCTGGAGTCCCAATAAAAGGCCCAGTCAGCTCTTTGTCCAAGTTCAGGAGCCCCCGCACCCTACTTTCTGGAGCTGATGTTGTGCTTCAGCCACTGTCTCTCCTTACTGCAGGAGCCCGCCCAGCTCTCCTCCTTGGGGCTGGGTTATAATTTTGCCAGCTGTAGAGCGTTAACTAACTTCTCCCTCTGTGGCCCCTTTATCCTCAATTAATCCTTCGGTTAAGAGGATCCAGCAGGCAGCCTTCTCCTGCTGGTGTCTTATTGCTTCTAATTTAGGGCCCAAGAGGAGCCTTTTTACTCCCTATAGTGTCTGCAGGCATCTGACCTGTCATGAGAGTGGAGACAGCGTTTATACTGGACCTCTTTTCCGAGCTCACTCCCAGTTGTTTGGAGGGGAGAGAGGAGCCTTTCCCGCCCTTTCTGAAAGACTCCTGGCCTCAGATTCTTAAAGATATAATGACAGGATTTCCTCCCAAGCATCATTTATTCCCAGGACCACTTTCCCTCTGTCCCCATTAGGTCCATATAATGAACCCTTAAAGCCTTAAAAGGCCACGTCACGTGGCAAGGTGGCTCACAGCCTATAAGGGGCAAATTACCCCACCACAAAATATCAGACAATAATTATTATTTTGAAAGACAAATTGATAATCATTGGACAAACAAGATGATTTTCAGCTGATGTAATTAGTAAAGCCATTTGTGTTTTATGCTTCTCTAAGTAGATTAATTTATTATCCATGTAGTACTTAGGATTTCTAATGCATGGCAAAAGACCTCCATTTACTACCAAACAAATCTTAAGCTTTGGTTGCACGGCTGCTTACATATAGAATATTAACTCCCAAACACATGTGATCTGAGCTCCCTCAGTCTTAAAACAACTAATATATAATGGAAAAATATTTGTATTAATACCAGTAAAAGCTCTATTGTCATGACAAAGCTTGACAAAGCCTTAGCTGAGATGATTGAGTTGGTGTTGGTCCTGCTTTGAGCAGGGGATTGGACTAGATGACCTCCAGAGGTCTCTTCCAACCCTAATATTCTATGATTCTATGATCTGAATATCAGCGTAAACCTGTCAGTGATGTTGCGGCCAAATGAGGACTTGGATAACACCAAACAACTTGTTTTTACTCAAGAACTAAACAGGATTTGCACCCAGAGACAGGATACTGGAGAAGATGGACCACTTCTTCTTAGGACTTGTCTACACTACTGTGCAGGGTTGATCTAAGATATGCAGCTTCGGCTATGTGAATACTGAAGCTGAAGTCGACATATTTAGATCGACTTACCGTGGTGTCTTCACTGAGGTAAGTGGACAGATGACACTCTCCTAGTGATTCCACTTGCACTCCTCGTTCTGGCGGAGTACTGGAGTTGACGAGAGAGTGCTCAGTGGTCGATTTATCACGTCTATACTAATCTATACTAGATGCAATAAACTGACCCCCACTAGATCAACTGCTGCCCACTGATCTGGCGGGTAGTATAGACAAGCCTTTAGGTTATATGCAACGTGCCTCAGGTGGCACATGACTAGGATTCATCACTGAATTTGGTTTGCTGGTTGGATAATTAGCTTCCCTGGCTTGGGCTGAGTACTGATGGGGAGTGCGATTTGAATGCTAATCCATCTCTCCCCACCAAAGAACCACTGGTCAGATCCAGTGTGGGAACTCCTAGCTTCATGTTTGGTTGCATTTACTTCTGCTTCTCCCATAGTCCAATATTCTATTTGTAGACATTTGTTCTACTAAAGCAGCAATATTGAACGAGTTCCATTCTACTTCATTAAATATGATCCCTGTCAAATAAATAGGTATTTTACAATTATAGTATTATTCATTAAAGCCATGAGCACAACAAATGGAGATGGAAAAGGCTGTTAGATCACAGAATCATAGAATAGAAAGAATATCAGGGTTCGAAGGGACCGCAGAAGGTCATCTAGTCAGGGCCGGTGCAACTATTTAGGTGATCTAGGTGGTTGCCTAGGGTGCTGGGATTTAGGGGGAGGCATTTTTTTCGGCAGCGACCGTGGTGGCCGGATCTTCGGCCGCCCTGGTCACTGCTGGCATTTAGGCGAAGGGAGCTGGGGCAGGGGAGCATGGGGAGGGCCGCCTGCTGCAAGTGGTGGGGGTGGCAAACAGGGCCCACCTCAGCTTACCCCTGTCCCAGCTTACCCCTGCCCCATCTCCTCCCCGAGCATGCCGTGGCTGCTTCGCTTCTCCCGCCTTCCAGGCTTGCGGAGCCTAACCTGATTGGCGCCACAAGCCTGGGAGGCAGGAGAAGTGAAGCAGCGATGGCGTGCTCGGGGAGGAGGTGGAGCACGGGTGAGCTGCTTCAGTTCTCCCACTTCCCTAGGCTGCTGCAGGGGAGGGGGCCTCAGGGTGGAGGGGGGGCACATCAAGGCGGGGGCTCAGGGATGGGGTAGGGCGCAAGGTGGAAGTTTCGCCTAGGGAACGAAACATCCTTGCACCGGACCTACATCTAGTCCAACCCCCTGCTCAAAGCAGGACCAATCCCCAACTATATCATCCCAGCCAGGGCTTTGTCAAGCCTAACCTTAAAAACCTCTAAGGAAGGAGATTCCAATCCCCCCCCCCAGGTAACCCATTCCAGTGCTTCACCACCTCCTAGTGAAAAAGTTTTTCCTAATATCCAACCTAAACCTCCTCCACTGCAACTTGAGACCATTACTCTTTGTTCTGTCACCTAGTACCACTGAGAACAGACTAGCTCCATCCTCTTTGGAATCCCCTTTCAGGTAGTTGAAAGCAGCTATCAAATCTCCCCTCATTCTTCTCTTCTGCAGACTAAATAATCTGAGTTCCCTCAGCTTCTCCTCATAAATCATGTGCTCCAGCCCCCCAATCATCTTTGTTGCCCTCCGCTGGACTCTTTCCTATTTTTCCACATCCTTCTTGTAGTGTGGGGCCCAAAACTGGACACAGTACTCCAGATGAGGCTCACCAGTGTCAAATAGAGTGGAATGATCACGTCCCTCAATCTGCTGGCAGTGCTCCTACCTATACAGCCCAAAATGCCATTAGTCTTCTTGGCAACAAGGGCACACTGGTGACTTATATCCAGCTTCTCATCCACTGTTACCCCTGCATCCTTTTCTGCAGAACTGCTGCCTAGCCACTCAGTCCCTAGTCTGTAGAAGTATATGGGATTCTTCTGTCCTAAGTGGAGGACTCTGCACTTGTCCTTGTTGAACCTCATCAGATTTCTTTCGGCCCAATCCTCTAATTTGTCTAGGTGTCTCTGTATCCTATCCCTATCCTATCCTATCTCTACCACTCCTCCCAGTTTAGTGTCATCTGCAAACCTGCTGAGCGTGCCATCCTCCAGATCATTAATGAAGATAATGAACAAAACGGCCCCGGGACCAACCCATGGGGCACTCTGCTTGATACTGTCGGCTCCATATCTCGTTGCAATTGATCACTACCCATTGAGCCCGATGATCTAGCAAGCTTTATATCCACCTTATATCTATTCATCCAGCCCATACTTCTTTAACTTGCTAGAAAGAATACTGTGGATAGCCACATCAAAAGCTTTGCTAAAGTCGAGGAATAACACATCTACTGCTTTCCCCTCATCCCACAGAGCCAGTTATCTCATCATAGAAGGCAATTAGGCTAGTCAGGCATGACTTGCCCTTGGTGAATCCATGCTGGCTGTTCCTGATCACTTTCCTCTCCTCTCATATTATTTCACAGACCCCTGAAGACACAGGATTGTTTCCTTAGTGTTTTACAGGGTATGTCTACATTGCAGTAAAACATCTGCTGCTGTTCTGTGCCAGTTGACTTGAGCTAATGAGACTCCGGCTGTGGGGTTATAAAATTGCAGAGTAGACGTCCAGGCTCAGGCTAGAGCCCCGGCTCTGAGACCCTGTGATGGGGGAAGGGTCCCAGAGTCTGGGCTCCACTTGAGCCCATATATCTACACTGCAATTTTATAGCCCTGCAGCCCAAGTCCTGTGAGCCTAGTCAGCTGACACAGGCCAGCCACGGGTGTTTTATTGCAGTGCAGACAGACCCTTAAGAGTCTCCTTCCAATCTGCAAGTACATTCAAGATGTACTGGGTCTGCTGTATTCAGATGTACTCCTCAAATGTTCCCTTTTTACATCAGCTCCACATGCTGTTAACATAGTTGGAAGTGTAGTCATTGTGCCTCACTCCGTTCTGAGAATGAAACTAAAATTCTTGATTATCTGTATAATAACAGTGTATTATGTGGTAATTTATCCTCAAAAACTTAATACCATGTTTTTATAGAAATTATGAGACAATCTGCCCTCATTCTGTATCAGTTAGTCTAACATGTTATTAGAGGACTTCAGTATTTATGTAGCTGATCGTTTTTCTCTTATGATATCAGAATCCTTGAAATTGCTAGATATTTTTGGTTTCTGTCAAACTATGTTAGAGCCTGATGTGATCCCATATGCATATTCTTGACTTGTTTTTAATCACACAGAATATCCATTTTCAGTGTGTCTGTGACTGATCTCCCTACATCAAATACTTTTGTAATGTTCTTTAAACTAGATTTCCTCCATTTTAGAATGGTTGAGGATGTCACATTAAATTCTATTTTTTAAGACAGCTTCCCTTTGTTCTGTTTTTCCCACTAGGGCTTTCTCATACAATGAATATGGCTTAGGTCCTGATTCAGTGCTAACCTCCAGTTCATTAATGAAGATAACGAACAAAACCGACCCCAGGACCAACCCATGGGGCACTCTGCTTGATACTGTCGGCTCCATATCTCGTTGCAATTGATCACTACCCATTAAGCCCGATGATCTAGCAAGCTTTATATCCACCTTATATTTATTCATCCAGCCCATACTTCTTTAACCTGCTAGAAAGAATACTGTGGATAGCCATATCAAAAGCTTTGCTAAAGTCGAGGAATAACACAGCTACTGCTTTCCCTTCATCCCAAAGAGCCAGTTATCTCATCATAGAAGGCAATTAGGTTAGTCAGGCATGACTTGCCCTTGGTGAATCCATGCTGACTGTTCCTGATCACTTTCCTCTCCTCTCATATTATTTCACAGACCCCTGAAGTCAATAGTGGGTTTTCCATTGACTTAAATAGGCCTTGGATAAGCCATTAGTGCATGTAGTCATGTTTCCCTTTAGTGATTGGCCCAACTGACTCTAACAGTCTGCTAATTAGACAGTAAAAAACATCTTCTTTAACTCAAGCATTAGCACTCTGGTTTTCAGTGCTTAAGGTACTGAGTTTTAGTTGTGCTGACAACAGTTGTGTCTATATATATATATATATATATATATGTGACCATTGTTCATTACGCAGCTCCTTTTTGAATAGCGCTTTTATTTTGTACAATCAAGGAGCTAGCTGATAGTTCCTTCACTGATGCGCAGTTCTGTTAAATTGAAAGGAATCTCATAATATGGCTGGTCAGAAGAGGAAAAATAAAATGTGATGGAAAATGTTAAAATAATCTTGTTTTGGTTTTCATCAAAACTTTCTGATTAGCTCTATCTGATAATCATAATTTACATGGTGTGTTCCAAGATCTAAATAAGCCTTGTTATATTCTGATGAATGTGGTGACCATATTTCAAATACAGTGAGAAATTCTCAAGTGGTGTAAATGGGTAAAATTACATTGAAGTCAGTGGAGCCATCTAGTTACATCAGCAAAGAACTGTGTGCCAAGATATATAGGTAGCTGATGAATTTCGTTCAATTAAAAATATTTGCAAAAGGCTCAAACAATAGGAAAAGCCTTTAAGATGCTGGCTGTAGTCTTTAGAAAGCTATTACAAAAACGTGAAGGGTACGGATAACCTTGCTTTCACTGTACTACTTTGGGCAGGAACATAAGATTTGCAATATCGTATCAGACCAGGACAATTAAGTCCATCTCCTGGCAATGACAACTAATATCTCACTGGATGAAAGGTTAGAATCTGCACATAGCCAACTATCTAATATTACAGAATATAAATCTTTTCCCTTGTACCTTACCGTGACCAAGTAACAGCTCCAAGCATGATTGATTACTCCTATATTAACAGTCATAACTAGAAATGTTATAACCATATCCAGCCTATTTTAAAATCTAGTTACTATGTATTATCAACATCCTGTTCTTATTTACACTGGTATAAATTCATTGAAGCTACTCTGTATTTCCACTAGCCCTATTAGAGTTGCATCCCTTGTATGATATTCTTAAATCCTAGAGAGCTTCTTGTTAAAGTAAGGTGAAATTCCTCTGAAACCCAATAACATTAAGACTAGCACTATCATATAGATAAAACTGAGGTCTGCCTAAGGGAGAATTGTATTAAGCTCAGCAAAACGTTTAGCAACTGTTCATTGTGGAAGTGTCTGGTAAAGCATGTTTTCTAGAACACCTATGGCAGCAAAAACCTTCAAATAGGATTTGTATCACTCAGATTATTGCTCTTTTGACAAGAATAATTATGTCTTAAATTTTGCTGCAGTAAAACTGAGCACTCTCATCTGCAATTATTGGTCACAACTATTCAACTTTTTTCCTGTAACTAACAATATAAAACTTATTTTGTTGGTGGCGGTGGTGGTTATTTTTGGTTTTGTTTGTCAATTCACTAAACTTAGTTCCATGGATACTGCTCTGATTAATTCAAAATTAAGTCTTAGTGCTTGTAAGCTTTATACTTTAACTAGAATGTATCCTTCAGATTATTATTCTTTCGATCAAAACAGTGACTTTTGTTTCTCAGGCAACAGGTGCTCTACCTCCTGTTTTCAAAACACATAGGATCCAGACATGTAAGTAATTATATGTTTCTAGAATTAGACATTTTTATCCAAATTTTCTTACGTGACTAGTGTTTTATCAGTTGCAGCTTTTAATTGCAAATTATATCTATTTGTTGCAGTCAGAGTCTTGTATTTTTTCAGAGTCTTGACTCTGCTATAGTCAAGGCTTTAATGGTTTATCGACGGAGTCTGACTGGGGTTGTCTGCGTGTTTGCATTTGTCTGGACTTAAGTGCTACTTTGACACTGTAGATGATGACATTGTTTTGAATTGGGGCTGCACTGACTAGGGCCAGAGTGCATTAGTTTTGCTCCTACTCAACTTGATGGCATAATTCTGTTTCAGTAGCAGACTTTTGTTTGACTCCTGCTGATGTCACTTAAGGAGTCCCTCAAAGGTTTGTTCTAAGCCGCACTCTTATTTGCTATTTAGATGTTGCCTTTGAGACAGGTTATTAAAAATACAGGCTTGGGTTTCTACTTTCTGTTGAGGATAAGCAGATTTATATTTTACTTAAGAATAATATTGATTTTACTGTCTTGGTGTAGGAGATTTATTATTGCACATAAAACTTTGGATGCAACAAAATTTCCTCCAGATGAATTTAGCTCTAACAAAAGTTCTCCTTTTGGACCCCTTTCATAGCTTTTGGCAAAAAGCCTCTACTACAAAAGTGAATCTCAATGGCCAGGAAATCATCACTAGATCTAAGACCAGATATAATATGTGGTAGTCTTGATTCCAACTTCTCCTCTAAAATTATAGTAAGATTTATTTTTAACAGCTGCATAACAATGCCACTATGAGGGCCTGCAGTAACATTCACACCATTGATTCAGGCTTTCTGTTGACTCATGGGTTGACATTCGTGATGCTTTTCTCACAGGGTTACTTGATACCCTTTCAGCTCAGCTTCCGTCTGCGCAAAATGGATCTGCTAGGTTATCAATGAAAACTGAGAAAAATCAAACCCATTATGCCATTGCTAAACTTTTCTCACTAGTTGCAGGTTTGTTCCAAAATTGATTTTGTGTGCTTCAGGATTGTTAGAGGTCTTTCTGGCCTTTCTTATTTCACTGAGTGGTTAGTGCCATATACCAACATGCTCTCCTTTACTCTTTAGCAATGCTTCCCTGCCTCAAGATGCATCCCACTGCACTTTGAATGCAGCAAGCAGGACTGGTGTTCAGAATGGGTTTGATCCAAAGCCCATTGAACTCATTAGAAAGACTGACAAAACTGAGCTTTAGAGCAGCCTCAGTAAGAGAAGAAGAGCGGAAGAAGGAAAAAAGGACGCAGGCTGGGATGAGGGACAGCAGGATTAGTAGTATGGAAAGATCACTACATGGGAAGGAGAAATCTGAGAATGGATTAAGAAGTGGTCCAGGAGCAAGAGATAACCATGGGGAGGGCTCCACAACTAGGGCATGGAGAGAAGCACATGGATAGGAGAAAAAGAAAGCATCAGGTCTAGGGAAATAATCTTCAGTTTGTGTCACAGCTTTAAAATTCCTTTCTGTTTTATTTGTATTCATTATTGTTATTAATAAACAACTCCTTACTTAAGAGGCCCCCCTGCTCTACAAAATATATTAACAATACAGAAGCATAAGTTCCTATGAATCAGCTACTGACTACCCTCCAGCATCAACTCTTTCTTCTCCCACCCAGCTGAACAGAAACAGAGTGCCACTGTTCCATATATTTGTCATATAGCATGACTCTGCAAAAGGAAAACAGATATGGCTTAACATCTGATGGCCAAATCCAGTGAGGTGCTGAGTTCATGCAATTGTAGTTGCTCAGCACCTCACAGTGCTGGATACAGAAGTAATAGCTACACCTCTGATCAAGGAAGGGACAGATTTTCAGATTCTGCAAAATCAAAAAGCCACTTGCTGGACTTAATAGCCTGAAGAAGCACATAAATGTCCAAAAATGAGATTGGTTGAGAGTTTAACTATTGATACAGTAATCCAAGTGGATTATAGGATATTTCTGGGTTTACGCCGCTAAACACCAGCTTCTTCCATGGCGAGGGGCAGACAAACAACCTGACCCTTAAAGGCAAATTTTCACTCCAATATAAGAATAACTTGGGCAAGGAAGCTTGGGTCTAATGTGATTATTTTCAGTGTGCCAAAAACTCTCCTTTGTAGAAAACAGCTTTTGAAAGGGCCAGGAATCCCAAACATTCACTTCTGAACAGAGCTTTGTAAATTAACATATGCCATCCCATCCAGAATGGGTGTGGCTAAAAATAACCATTAAATAGATTAAAACATACTGTGGAAAATGCCTTCTTAGGTGAATTAAATACATCTGCTGGCATTCTAAACCATACAACACCAAAGTAATCTCCTGGGACTTGAAGAGGGCTTTCAAACACAGATCGTGCCACATAAAAAAACCTAGTATATAAATGTATTAAGTACAATATTGATCATAAAATTTTCTTCTAGATAAAGAAATCATCTTAGCAACTGAGGTCAAAGAAAGATACTGGGATGGGTAGAAAGAAAATTACTAGCACCAACGCAGAAGAGACTAGTTAGATCTGATCTTGTTCACGCAACAGACAAAAAACCTTTTGTAATTTAAGTTACTGTTTAGACTTACCATTACAATTAAAATATATGTCCTGGACACCAAGCAATCTCACAGTAACAAACAAACCCTACAAAGAACACCACCCATTTAGCTACCTAAAAGGATTCAGTTAAGAAAAACAAATATTCCAAATATCCATACAGTTCATATAATCTCTCACCTAAATGTACAAGTGTAAAACATAAAACACATTCAAACAACAACCTTATATTCTTCCCCATGATTCTAACCAAAACTCAACCTCCAGATCAAAAACTCTTTTATGCCTACCCATCATACACCCACCCTCTAATACTCACCCACTGCAAACATAGAGCCCCTCATTCAATAAACCAAGCCAGTACATTATTTATTTGCCATGTTTGTAGAATGTTTACATTTTATTTGTAGTCAATGACCTAATACAATTATATGATGTTGTAGTTATAAAACAATCCTATTGCTATTAAACAAGTGATGGGGAGGTGGATGAGGACGATCGCTCCTGGGTTGCTTTTCCTGCTGAATTACCTTATTTGACAATGGTAGTGCTTGCTCATGGAATTTGCAGGGATGTTCCTTCTGTGACATTTTAAATCATTATCTCAATTCTCAGTCATGGAAACATACATCATCATTAGTAGTAAAAAGAAAAGTTATTCTGCTTTATGGTCAGAGCTATAAACATTTCCAAGAGTTTCTTATTAGCTATATTACAAACATTGCCAATGCACAATTTTGTATTGAAATAATGAATCAGACTTTCTAAAGAGCGGTACAAATTAACTCTGAATTTCAGATTTGTGCTTCATTTCCCCCAAAGATTTGGGTTACAAAAGATGAGCTGATTGGAAGACCTCAAAATGACTCCTTTAGTTAAAGTTGCATAGACATCTCTATTCTTAACAGGAAAATACTATTATTCAGTCTCCCTCAGACTTTTTTTACCTTTTGGATTTAATTTTTCCAAGTTTGTTCTTAGTCCCAGTGTGGATGCAGTTATGTCACTATCAAAGTGCTTATTGCAGTATAGCTGATTCCTATATGAGAAAGCTGTATTGGTATGAGCACTTTTATGCTGATATTCCTGTGTTCACTCTAGAGCCTGAACAAGTACTAAATTTTTTGGTCAAAAAAAAAAAAGGATCACCCCTACCCCCCCGACTGAAATAGTTATACTGGTACAAAATTGTGTGGAGATGAGGCCTGAGATAATGGTTTTAAGTTTCATTTCACAGTTTTTCTTAACAGTGGTTTGTAGCATGTGATCCATTAGGATTTAATCATTTCTCCCTTTTCTGACCCAGTGTTTGTCACTTTATTTGTTAAATTACATGAACTGCTTTTCAGCTAGTGTCCTCATTTTGCCCCTTGGACTCTTTCCAGTGGCTTTAATGGGCATTAGATTAGGCCCTTTATATAGATAAGGGGGCACACTGCTTGTGCAACGCAAAAGGGGCCTTTGAAAACTGGTCCTTCGTGGCTTCACCATGCTTGTCTCTGAAATGATGTTGAGCCAGTGATCCCAATCACCACACTCAGGGATGCCAGTCTTTCACCCATCAGTCCAATTTTCCTTCAATCATCTGCGTGCTTTCTCCCTTTACATTCTGATACATAGGACAAGCTCTCTGTAAAAGTCCACCAAGTCACTACATTGTCCTCCTTCTGACCTCTCTTCTGCCACAATGCCTACAAAACGCTTGACAATGGCTAGGCAGCTGGGGTGCAGACACCGATGCTTATTATGTTAACTGTAATCATCTCACTGTTATCTTGTGCTCACCCTGTCTGTTGTATCCACCTGTTTTATATTTTATAGCTAGATAGGCAACATAACGACAGGATTACAAACAAAATGGGACCTTGAACACCAATTGGGGCCTCTAGACATGATCCCAATGCAAATAAAATCTAGATCTCCTAAGGCCCCACAATGCACTTCAGCCATTAGATATTCTTCCTCTCAAGAACACTAGGAAAAAAGTTAGGCACTAGAGCCTGGACTAAAGAATGTGAATATTCTCAAGGGGATCTCTTGGGGCCATTTGTCGTGTGGAGTAGCTGTCACTGTTATGTAAGGATGTAGATATGACTGCAGAGACCAAAGTCATCCTCCATTTTGAAGGCAGGGTCCTGCACTGCAAGAAGCTGTAGACTGCAGTCAATATCAGGCTCTGGATGGCATTGTGTTAGAATTATGTAACATGAAATATAAATAATGTCTGTGTTAAATACAATCTCCCCGTGCCTTTAACACAACTACACATTTATGCCATGAAGGTTGGGCATTGATAAAGCAATGGATTAAACCCAGAGCACCCAACGTTAAGCATCGCATATTACACTCAAGTCATTTGGCAGCCCTGTCATGCTGACCTTCAGCTCAGCTGCAGAATTCATGCATTTGGCTGAGCTGCAGGCAGAAACTACAGCTGCTATGGCAGCTAGAGACCACTGTGGCACATGCTGCCGTACCTCTTCGTCTCTACTCTCCCTGCTGGAAGGAGTGTCAGCAGCTGCACAAGGTGTATCCCTTGTCTTCCTCTGCCCCCCAAACCATACTACACCAGCGATCCCCACTCCCATACTGGCACCAACCCCAACCCCAGCCTGCCATCCAATACCAAAGAACTTTGCCCACCCTCAAACAACCACCAACCCTCAAAACCCCAGCAGTCATAGGCAACCAGCAAACACCACTCCCCATTACCAGCTACTCCAGCATTCACCTAACTTCCCCCTTTGTAGCATCTAAACAGCCACTAGCAAATTTTCCACAGTTCCTTGTTCTGACCCTGTCACTGCTTAGGACAGAGTGTGTTGATCATAAGTGAATATGCAAATTAGATAATTAAGCAATTTGTATAAATGCCACATGGCACTGCATAAAATCCGCACCTTACGGGAAAACAAAATATACCACATAAATACTAGCTAGCTGAATTTCCTGGCCCACGTTCACAGAGAGAGAGAGCTCAATAATATTGTAATATGTTGCTGTTTTGTTACTGTGGTGCTGATTAAGACATTGCTTCAAAAATTTAGAGGAAAAGCAATCTAAAACCAGTACACAAAAGTGCTGTCAGATTACATCATACATATTCTTCTATCTGCTTTAAGGTTATACTACCAATCTGAGGAGAGATCATGTGTATATGGATCTATCCTCCATCTTCAGTTACTAACGTGCTATTACTGCAACTCCTGGCAGCTGCTTTATGAAAACTAGAATTTCTTTCCATTCAGATCCCAAATTGTGGCAGATGAATAGTTACGATAAATAACCACACGACATTGTCTAAGTGCCAGGTATATTTTGGGTGGGGAAGGGTGGGCCTTACTCTGAAGCATCAGAGATTGGCCACAGACAGGAAACCTGATAGGGTGGACTGATGCTCTGAGATAGGACAGAGAACTATTTTATAGATGCCAAGCTGACGTGTCTTGTTCACATGCTCAGGATCATGCTGACTGCCAGATTTGGGATTGAGAAGGAATTTTTCCCCAACTCAGACTGGCAGAGACCTTCAGGATTTTTCATCTTCCTCAACAGCACATGGTAGTTCACCCACTGAGATCAACTGGGCATATCTCGCCTAATCAATTCCCTGCCAATACAGGGGCCTCGGGATTGATGGAACGTCAGTGTCTTCCATTCTCTGTCCATGGCACACAGCCCTGAGGAGTGAAATGCTTCAGTCCAACTAAAGTCTTTGGTATTCAGAAAAGGGTACACAGGTGAAATTTCGTGATTTTGGTTTGTCCCATCATGAGCCAATGATTTCCATATGCTCTATCAGGGTTTATGATTGAATGTCTGCCTATCCAACTAATGAAGTCAGAACAGTTTGAACCATGCTGCTGCACTGGTAACATACCTCCAGCTGCCTCCACGGGAGCATGCTGTCATAGATTCCCCTAGTTGCCATCACCTCCATGGACACATCCTTCAAAAGGGTTTCCCAGCACAAACAGGATTGTGGAAAAGCTAATACAATCAGAGGTTCAGGCCGTGTTAAGGTCCTAATTCGGCACAGATAGCAAGTGCTTATCTGCTTTGTTGGATCAGAATCCAACTCACCACCTGCTTTTCCAATGGTGTCCAAAGGGGGGTGATCTGCACCCTCCACCTATTCTTCTGCGTCCAAATGCTTGCTATGATGACTAGGGTGTCCATATTTCCCTATGCTGAATACGGGACACCTGGTAGAATTACTCATATTCAAGAAAGTTCAATGGCAATCAATCAGAACTATGCAGCACAAACATTCAAATTAACATCAAGTTGACTGAGTCCTTGTTAAAAAGAAATACTGCATAGTTGGATTCTTTTTATTTATCTTTTTATCTTTAAGGCTTTAGGGTTCACACGAGGAGAGGTGACACACACACACTCCCATACACCTCTCTCACACAGGGAGTGACCAATTGACCCAACGCTCCCTGCCCAGCACTCTCTTCCCTCCATGCCTGGCTGTGCCCCCAGGATGGACCCACTTCCCCTGGCACCTGGCACCATGTCTTCTCAAGGCAACATGGGGGGGAGGGCACACAGGGTCACATGCCCTCCCCCTCCCAAGATTTTTGCCAGGGTTCATACCAGAATGTGGCCAGCAGCAGCCTTTTGGCACTGTGGGGAATAGAAGGGATGGTAACAGCCTCCAGTCCTGGGGCAGCGGGTGTGGGGGGGGGAGGGATGACTTGGCCCATGTCTTTGCAGAGCTCATCTCTTCCCCCCACACACACACTCCCCCTTGGCTGGAAGCAGCTTGTCCCTTCCTGTCCACACAGTGTCGAAAAGCAGCTAACATAGCCACCAACATAATTCAGTTGCCTCCTGTCCCCCAGCTACAGCGTGGGCAGGAAGAGGTTAAGCCCTAAGGCTGCATTGTACACCAGAGAGCCCAGGAAAACTGACTGCAGGGGCTTCAGCAAACCCAGCCAGAGAGGTGGCTCAGCAGGGGAGGGTGCCTAGGGGACGGAGTGGGTGAAAAGGGTGCTAAGCCCTTGCCTGGGAGGCTGATGTGGAGCCTGCAGGGTCAGGGTGTGAATGGGCTGGAAATCACTTTCCCTCCTCCACTCCAGAGCTTAGCTGAGGGGCAGAGAGGCTTCCCTGTACCAGTGCTGCGTGGGGTTTTGGCCCGTGCAGTGTTCGCCTCCTCTTGGCCAACAGTCTTGGGCTTGGGCTTTCCCGGGACCCCCGGCCCAGCTAGAGGCAGTAGGGGAAGGAAGAAGCCTGCCAGCCAGGCTGTTGATGAGCTGAGCGCTCTGACCAGGGGCTGGTTCTCTGCACAGCGCTGGGAGCGGGATGTGCCTTGCCAGAGGGGATATAGAGGAGCAGTGGGAATGGGGGTGGTGATTGGGCAAAGCAAGGAGAGGACAGCAAGACGGGGAGTACATAAATGGCTGATGGGTGGATGGCAGAGGTGACATGTAACCAGCCACTGCCTGCCACCTGCCTGCACTCACCAGCCACTGCGGCATGCAGCCAGTGTAAGCCAGAAACAGGATAGGGGCCAGGGCCCTGCTGCCCGAGAGCCAGCATGCAGCAGAAGCTGCACTGACAGACTGGCAGGGGAATGGCCGGCCCTGCATAATGCAGCTTTGCCCCACCATCAGCCTTGCATACCTGCCCCCATTGACCCTGCCACACACCACTGGGATCCGGCCAGCAGCAGGACTTGCCAGTACTGATGGGTGGGAGGACAGAAAATACACGACAATTTGCCCATTTTTAAGAAAATTCGGGACACCTGCAGGAGGCTTAAATACGGACTGTCCCTTTAAAAATGGGATGTCTGGTGACCCTAGATGAAACAGATGTGCCAGCCACATTACATTTATATCAAGCAGCAAAGAAAAGCTTTCTAGGGAAGGATTCATTTTCACTAAAGTACTATACAAAGCTAATATGTAAAAATGTAAACAAACAGCACTGTGTCCAAGTGACCCTGAAGGATAGCGTTTAGCTGGTCAGTGTACCAAGCTAAGTAAAGGGCTCTAACTTTGACTATGCAAAGAACGAAATATTTTTAAAGTGTATGTGCTATCCCAGTGCTCCACATCATCTACTTCCAGCTACTTTCAGGTGTTTTCTCTTGGTTTTGCTCTTATAATTTCCTCTGTCGCTGTTCCAGAATTAATTCTTCTGATAATGGTGGCAAATGATTTGAATGAAGCAGAGTTACCTTAAGTAAACTAAAAAATATCAGAATATAATGGGCTTTTCATCTGCAGATCCCACAGTACTTTACATTGCACACATGACTGCAAGAGCAGACAGATTTGAACAGCAAAATTTGCTGTTTTTAGAAGACAACGGTTTCAATAGCAACTAGTGATTTTGGGTGCCCAGCTTGAGACATTTCAAAGAGATCTGGTTTTCCAAGAAAGGGCGCTTAGAACTTCTGAAAAATCAGGCCCCCTTATGTCATCAGGGCGGCGTCCAGAAGCTGGGGACTTCAAAGTCAATAGTCACTTTTGAACATTTAGGATTCTCTGTAATCCAATATTTAGCCTAAATTATGATACCCTTAATCACACTGATTTCACCAGAAATAGTGTAATCGATATAAATGGATCTACGATAGGAGCAAGATATTGTTCAATGCAAACAAAGGCACCACAATTTGGTCCTTCAGAAAATACAAGTTATTAACATAACATGCTGTGGTGGTTGGTGATGTATCCTTCCTCCAGCTAAACGGGAGATTTGCATGGAGGGAGCCCTCCATCTGGATCATATGGAACGGACGGGTTTAGCACTTGCTTATTTGAACACAATAGAGGTGTGTTATCAAAGTGTGGGGTTTCAGTCAAGATTTCCTGAAACATCAATGGGAGATGCATGCTAAAATTCACACCTCATCTTAAAAATCTCTCTAAGTCTATCCTGGAGAGTCCTAGTCTTTTGCTGTGTTCTTTGAGGTATGTGCATTTGTTTAGTTCCCTGAGAAACCTCTCTTGCAGTCTCCATTTGTTATAAACATACATATTTTATACTTCTGGAGAAAAAGGAAGAGAGTGAGTAAAAAAAATAAACATAAGAAAATTCTATCTGATTTAGAGCTACATTTGGTGGAAATAGAAACATAAGGCTCTTCAAACTACACAAGAGACAGGGAGGGAATCCCAAATATAGGAGTTCCATGCCAGAATATGAGATCTGGCAAGTATATTGTTTACTAAGTGCTTGGGGCCAGATCCTCAGCTGGTTAAATCAGCATTACTCCACTGATGTCAATACAGCTATGCTGATTTACACCAGCTAAGGATCTGGCCCCTCAATGAATAAATCTTGTTTATCAGCCGGTCCAATCAGTGACAGCACTTTATTCAGGAGACTGAGATATCAATATAACCTTTTAGTTTGCCATTTCTGTAAACCTTAAATCCAAATCACAGACTCGTGTGCAGTTTTCTCTTCAGTGTCATGATTTAATCAGAAATAGCTTGGTACAGATGCAAAGGTAAATGAGATCAGTCATACATAAAACACGGCTATGTTTCTCTTACCCTTCTATGTATAATTTCAAATTGTAGAGCAGTTAGAGAGGAAGATTTATTCAAGCTGGCACAGGGAGGATGTAAACTGCACCTCCCTGAGCCAGACATGGCCTCTGTACACTAGAGGAATTCATCCCAAGGGAGAGCAGGTGGTGATGCTGTCGCCTGCCCTCACCCTGTTTGTCTGTTGGTTGTAGCAGCTTTAATTTCCACATAGCAGAGGTTGCTGAGATGGATATGCTGACTTACATGTCCCCCAGCCACCTGGCCATGCCCATTTCTTGGCCAGCACCACCCACTTTCCAGGCTGCACTGGCTCACTACAGACCACATACCTCCCAGCCGAAGGCAGGTTGTGGCCATGTTATGTCAGCACTACATCCTCCCCTAGCACCCATTCAGCTGCTGCATCTCTCTGCCAGTCATCTATCAAACCCAACCAAAACTCCAGGTTCTTTAACACAGACCATCATCTTCTCCTCCTTACTGTTCAGAGGCCAGTAGTTTATCTAACCAATTCCTCTAAGCTACACCATCTACTGCATAGGAGAAGTAATCAAATATATTTAGGAATGGCTCTAAATAAATGACTATGCACTGATACATAAATATAGATCTGTCGGTACATACTTGTTTGTAATACCCAGCCAAAAATAACCCAGCTAGCAATTTCTGACTGTACCATCTTTCTGAAATGAGCTGTTTCTGTTGAAGGCTCTCAAAACCACGGTATGTTTCTACCTACTGAGGACTGGTGAGTTGGTCTCGACCACCTTCTCAATCCCTTATGGAAAAGTGCAATTTAATTCAATGGGCATTAAATCAGTAGGATTCTACAGAAACTACTCTTAAACCTATAAAATGTACTACAAAATGATTTCCATTCTGGCTTCTCTAGGTTTTATTTTGTACCTTTTTTGTTCCTTTTCTATAAACAGGGATGTTGTCCTGTATTAAACACTATTGGAAGCTTCCAAAATTCTAGACAAAGGCTATACTTTTCTATTACATTGTACAGGACTTTTCCATAAGAGAGATTACAGCTGGTTACCTCTATTATCCAGCTGACACAAACATGTGTTTTAAACAAAGTATCTCTTCTTTATCTCCTGGTTCTTTCAACAGTGGGCAAGCAGCTCCCTTTCCTAAATAACTGAACTCCACTTTAAGCTACAATGGATAGTGGAAACAATAATATCCTTCAGAGCTCATAGTGCAATGTGGACAGAACAGAGACCCATACCTGCTGCAATCTTCATGGAGAAACAGCCTCTTTTTAGAGTGCTGTTACCAGAGTACAGGACTATTACTATTATTATTGAAGTTTATATTACAATAGTGCCCAGAGGTTCCATTCAAGGTAGGGGCCCCATTGTGGTAGGTGTTATACAGCTACACAGCTCTCAAGAATTTACAGTCTAAGAAATGAACTCAAAGGGCCTGATCCAAACCACAGGAGATTCCTCATATTACATGTAATGACACAAACCTAAGTAGCCAGGCTAGACATTTCTACATATTATATTGCTTTATACTTCACACAGCACATTTCAATAACTGTGGTTTAATAATTGGGGAAAATACTTTAGGATGATAGAACCAACAATCTACTCGTAGCTATCATAATCATTTTATTAATACATATGGAAAAATATAGTAGTCTTGTAAAAAATGAAAGTTCTAGAAAAAACAAAAATGTTGACATTTTTACTCTCCCAAAAGCTACAGGCTGGAAAGACATCTCTGGCGAATTTTTAGGATTAAGATAAAAAGATATCCCTATTCCCAGAGTCCTGTATCATAAAAGGCAGATATGACTTCAAGGATGAATTGCAATGGGTCAGAGGGGAATTGCAAATCAGATGATATCATATACATATAGCTACCATAACTCATTAAAAAAACAATAAAAAGACAACCTCTTATTTTATTAAGTAAGTTTGAGCTCAGATAGTACAGTGATGAAGCTATAGAAGTATCTAGATAGAAAGGTTCTGTAATTGATCTAGCAGGGTAGGTACTAGATCAGAATGCAGACAGCACCCTGCGGAGCTTGAAGGTAATGGGGAAAAGCAACTACAAGGATTCAGATATTTTAAACCAGAAGACACCATTATGATTTGTTAGTCTGATCTTCTGTATATCACAGACTACAAATTTGACTCTAATAACTTTTGGTTGAACTAGAGCAGTTAGAAAGACTTCCTATTTTGATTTAAAGTGATGAATACATTTTTCCATCTCTAGGGGAATCAATCCCATCCCTTGATACGTTGTTCCAATAGTTAGTTACTCTCACTGTTAAATTTGTGCTTATTTCCAATTTGAACTTTACTAACTTCAACTGCTAGCCATTGGAGCTTATTATACCTTTGTGCACAGGATTAAAGAATCCTCTGCTATCAGAAATCGTCTCTCGGGACTTATAGACTGCTTTCAAGTTACCTTTTAACCTTGACTTGATAAGCTAACTATTTTCTGAGTTGTCCCTCCTTCACTGACAGAACTAGAGTTGGTCACAATATGTTTTTTTAAATTTGTGGAAACTTGAGGGGAAAAAACCATAAAAAAACCAAAACCCATTTTTCCATCTAAAAATAGATTTGACAGAAGATTTTCAACTAGCCCCAGCCACAACCCAACGGTGGGATTAGAGGCAGCAAATTACTAAGGCCACGTCCAGACTAGGTATTAAAATCGATTATAGATACGCAACTTCAGCTACGGGAATAACGTAGCTGAAGTCGAATTTCTAAAATCGAGGTACTCACCCATCTGGACGGCGTGACATCGATGTCCGCGGCTCTCCGTGTCGATTCCGGAACTCCGTTCGGGTTGATAGAATTCCAGAATCGATGTAAGCGCGCTCGGGGATCGATACATCGCGTCCAAACTAGACGCGATATATCGATCCCCGAGCAATCGATTTTAACCCGCCGATGCCGCGGGTTAGTCTGGACGTGGGCTAAGTAGGGACATACTCACCCTGTGCCAGGAATACCCAGATTAAGAATTATTGCAATTCCCATTACATCAATGCTGTACCCACTCATGCCTGTGGCAATGCTTATTGTAGTGTCATCAGGTTTGGCTGCTGGCTTTGGTCTCCCTACATCACCTCCAGTTGTCTCTGTGAGTTCAGTGGTAGGGAGGGCCTTGCTATTATGCTCATCCACAGAGTGTGCTGTGGTTGTGGGATAGCACCAGGAAACCCATTTCTCTCATTCCCAGCCACTTGGTCTACATCATGTTTTACACAAGAAGGGCAGAGACTGCTCTCAGTACAAGGCTGCAGGGCTACCTGTCAAGAACTAGAGCACTAAATTTCCTGTTTTCTGGCTCTTGTCAGCAGTAGAAATTGGCCTCAGAGCACAGAGATTTTTCATGGTCTGGTAATAATCTCATATGCATCTGAAAACTTCCTACGAAATGTAAGAGACAGCACCCCAAGCAAAAAAACTTCTCCATAGAAATTCACTGTGGACTTTTCCAGCTCAAAATTAAACCTTTCTACCTAAACAAGAGTCTAACTTGTTTCTGACTCTACAGGGGCAAAAATTGTGGGCATAAAGCTCAGGGGCAGGCTTTTATGTGACCTTGGTCTACTCATGATGTGCAAGGTAGCCTTTTGTTGAGGACTGCTGGTCAAGAGCTCAACAAAAATAAAGATTCCTAATGCAGACTGAAAAAAAAATCTCAGTATGCGGTGATGGGAGATTAAACAAATGTCCCTCTCTCTTATTCCTCTAATAGTAGCAATTACTGCACAGTGAATCCCTGAGACAGTTGACATGCAAACACTCTGCTTCCTGGAAACATGCCAATGTCTGAGGGAGATTACAAGCTGACTTTTTTCTGGTAGCATAAACAAACTTCAACTAGACTCTGCAACAACAAATGAAGCAGAAGAATTATCAGCCAGAACAGAAGCTGATCACCACCCCCTGCTCTATCGAAGACTAGATTCTTAGCTGTCAGCACTGACAGACCAGGTCTGAATGAGGGACTGGCCCTTTTATGGAAAATTGCAGATTTACAGATAGCCAAGATTTCCTTGACTTGACTTGCTCCTATGAGATGTTGGGCTGAGTGCCCTCAACTCCCATTAGAGTACTCAGCACTTCATAGGATCGGTCCCTAAGGGAGCAAGTGGGACTAGAAAAGTAGTAATCTGAATTATGTTTGCTTCTTTTATTGAAAAAAACAATCAGCTTGCACAAAAGGGTGTAAGAGAACAGGCATCTCTGACACCTCTCTTTAAGACACCACATAGGCTGCAAAGCTAAAGTAAGGAAGTGACTGACAGTTTTTCCACCTCAATGTCTACATCTTCCCATTCCTGACTGTTACAAAGAAGTCCACGGATGAATTCTTTCCAGGTTCAATAACTCACAATATTCCTGGGCTTAGCTTTGCTCCTTGCGTTAAGGGACCTCCAACTGAGCCAGTCTGCACAGATGGCTGAGTTTTCCAACAGGACTTGTTATACCATGCCTTTGTACTTAGCCACATACACAAAACATAGGAAGACACTCCCTGCTCTATGGAGTTTAAAATTTTAATGGGCAAAAATAGACACAAAACATACTTTGCAATCAGAAGGAAATTACAGGAAGATAGATTCTTTTTCTGACTAGCACAAGATCTTTGAAGCCTTCACATCATCCTTATATCATACAGCTAACTTCATTGCTCAAAGTTACAACAGATTCTTTACACACCAAGCTAAACTGCAGCATTTACCCTCGGTGTGCAACGGGGCCTATTAGCTGTACATTTAGCAAAGGAGCACTGTATCGTGCTCTGTGGCCTTTAAGTCCTTGACAATAATCACCTTTTAGATAATTCCTTACAACTGTGAGTGAATTTAAGTATTGTCTTTTCAACAACTGCACCCGTCTTCCAAAAAATCCCTACCCCAAGCAGAGCTTTTTATAAGCAGAGAAGGGGCAGGGGCCAAAGGCCCTATGAAGCCCACTAGAGATTTCACTATGCCATTCTACTTAACTTGTGAGGCACTTAAACTATGGTGACCAGAACACAATCCTGAACAGATAGATAGATCTGAGTTTTTTATAAGGCACCTACCATTGTGATATTTCAATACCAAGGCTAAATGCTTGTGAAAGGTGACATACTGTCAGCCCTGGAAGTAACATCCTCTACTGACCAGAGAACAGGTACAATTTTGGCAGTTCCATCTTCACCCTGGCATGCTGTTACTATGTCTCAGTCTCCAAGCTTATTCAGCTCTTGGCCCCTCTACTGAAACTTCAAGCAAGGGTGCCTAAGTATGAAGATGGTTTTTGCTACATGGACTCTTCTCTATTGATATAACAAGACTGAGACCAGCCTTTTGTTTCACAATGGCCACTGAGAAGACACTGGCTGAACAGCAATGGCATCCAGTCCCAGCTGACACCTTCTGGATTTAAACTAGCAGTCTAAGAGTGAAAGAACCTGATTCCCCTTATCAATTTCCTGGGCCATCCAGTCCCTAACATATGAACACTTATCTTCAACTGATCTCTATTGGCTTGATATACTGATATTCTGTAAGCAATATATGCCCTGTAATCATGCAATCGTTTCTGTTGATTTTATTATAATAATCAGTGAATTATTGTACATGTTAATAAAGACAGTTTATTTGTGTCTTGAGTGTAAATATCTGTTCTTGCTCAGCTCTTGTAAGAATATAAAGTAGGGGAGATATAGCAGGAGCAGCTTTCAAGGGATGTGATCTTTTTTCCCTACATGCTTCTGTTGGGAAGCAACTGAGAAATAAGCTTATATTTGGTTTTGAAGCTTAGAGAATGGAGAAAAAAGAGGAAACTTGTCCTCAAATTAAACTAACAAATGAAACAAATCTGTTACTATGGAAGCCAAAGGAATGTAGATATGTTTGAAAAAAGTAAAAGCAGAGAGTAAATAAGTAATAAATAATATTTTTTTTTATTTTAGGTATGTCATCTTGTCTATTTAATCTCATTTGTAATCACTGAGCAAAAATGCTTCTTATGTTATAACTGGTAAAGAATCGACTATAAACCAAAACAGAAAAATTGATGTTTTTTAATACGGCGACCCTCCTCAAAAACTCATTACTACAGACAAGAGTTTCTTCTGAAACATTGTGATCTCTCAAATTTAGCATCAAAGCATTAGCTAAAAAAATTGTTAACTGTGGGTAACAAAAATTATTGTTTCATAGTAATTGACTATGCAGTGAGGTCTCCTAATTTTCTAACGTTCTTATAGTGGCTCATGTAATACCACATGTAATACCTGCTGTTAACAATGCCATATAGCTACTTCATTCCTTTAGCTAATAACTGCCTTTCAGAGTATTAAATGAGAACATTAAAATCACAATTGAAAATATTTTAGTTTGAAAGATCTATCATAGCTGAATTATAGAACTTAGGACGTCACATTTATTACAGCACAATACTTACTGCCTGTGTGATATTTTACAATGTTTTATTTAAAATATTGGGATTAGTATATGAAGTATTTTAGAAACCTAGTCGACAGTGTCACTAACTAGAGTCTGTGAAACTTATTATTATTAAGCTGGCAACGTAACAATGTGTTGTAAACTGAAACATATTTCCATACCTGTTGTGGTCTGACAAGCTGCATGTTGTGCTTACAAAAAATGTCACATACAGATACAATCTCTATTGGCATCTTTGCAATCCTTTTCTTTTCACTTCTTTGCATGTGTGTGCATACAAGTAAAAGTACAGCATAACTCAAGGGTTTTCAACCTTTTTCCTTCTGAGTCCCTCCCACCCCCACATGCTATAAAGATTCCACAGCCCACCTGTGCCACCACAAGTGTTTTTCAGTAGATTAAAAGCCAAGGGTGGCGTTAAGGGGTAGCACAATTGCGCAAGGCCCCATGCCACAGGGGACCTTGTGAAGCTAAGCTGCTGGGCTTCGGCTTCAGCCCCGCAGAGCAGGGCTCGGGATTCAGCTTTCTGCCCTGGGCCTCTGTGACTCTAACGCTCGCTCTGCTCTCTGGTTTATTTTAGTGGACCACCTGAAACCTGCTCGCAGCCTCCTAGTGGGCCTGGACCCCTGGTTGAGAGCCACTGGCATAACTGACTACGCAACTGGAAAAAAAGTCCTCTCTTTAGCCACAAAACAGATAAGCATCTATGCTTACTTCTCAGAAGCTATTGTCCCAGATGTGCCTTAGGGACCTGACTTGGAGTGAGAAGGTAGTTCTCTGCATCTATTTAATCCTCCTCTTCTCTGCAGACACTTCAGCAAGCTGGCTATGTTACAGCTAAACATGGTGGCAATTTCATCATGCAATTAACCATCCATTTCTATGCGCTCTGCCAAATGACAAAATCCACAGCCCTGAAGTCTTCAAATTCCACCTGTCTTGCAGTGGATTTCCTGGCCCATAAGATGAATTCCACTGACATTAAGACCTGAATTTCTGAAGAGCTGCAGGCATTCAGTATCTAGGAAAATCAGCTTCTAGATGTCTCAAGTCAGGCACCCACAAACAGATATCCAAAATTAATGAACATGGAAAAATGCTGGCCTCTGTGTATTGTACTGTGCTCACTTATCCAGTAGCAATTACATTACAATGTGTAAAACACTCAAAGGGTAGAGAAAGAGAAGTCCTTCATCACTAAGACACGGAACCACAATTATTCTTGTAAAAATCAGCCTACAGGGCTATTAGAAGTTATACATTTACATTGTCTTTTATCTTCCAGCTGTAAAAGCATTCTAACAAATCTGCTGATTCAAACAACTGCCTTTATATGAAAAAAAATGCAAATCTCCTTTCAATTCAGAATCCAGAAATATTATAGCAACTCAAGAGTGCATGAATATACATTAAGTTTTAAAATACTTTGTGTACATCTTCTTGTAAAACTTGTTTATCACGCTGCCCGCAAACCAGGAAGAATTAGTAGGGGAAGCAAAAGTGGATGGGAACCTGGGAGGCAGTGACCATGAGATGGTCGAGTTCAGGATCCTGACACAAGGAAGAAACGAGAGCAGCAGAATACGGTCCCTGGACTTTAGAAAAGCAGACTTTGACTCCCTCAGGGAACTGATGGGCAGGATCCTCTGGGAGGATAACATGAGGGGCAAACGAGTGCAGGAGAGATGGCTGTATTTTAAAGAATCCTTACTGAGGTTGCAGGAACAAACCATCCTGATGTGTAGAAAGAATAGTAAATATGACAGGCGACCAGCTTGGCTTAACTGTGAAATCCTTGCTGATCTTAAACACAAAAGAAGAAGCTTATAAGAAATGGAAGATTGGACAAATGACCAGGGAGGAGTATAAAAATATTGCTCAGGTATGCAGGAGTGAAATCAGGAGGGCCAAATCACACTTGGAGTTGCAGCTAGCAAGAGATGTTAAGAGTAACAAGAAGGGTTTCTTCAGGTATGTTAGCAACAAGAAGAAAGTCAAGGAAAGTGTGCACCCCTTAATGAATGAGGGAGGCAACCCAGTGACAGAGCATGTGGAAAAAGCTAATGTACTCAATGCTTTTTTTGCTTCTGTCTTCACAAACAAGATCAGTTCCCAGACTGCTCCACTGGGCAGCACAGCATGGGGAGGAGGTGACCAGCCCTCTGTGGAGAAAGAAGTGGTTCGGGACTATTTAGAAAAGCTGGACAAGCACAAGTCCATGGAGCGGGATGCGCTGCATCCGAGGGTGCTAAAGGAGTTGGCAGATGTGATTGCAGAGCCATTTGCCATTATCTCTGAAAACTCATGGCAACCGGGGGAGGTCCCAGATGACTGGAAAAAGACTAATGTAGTGCCCATCTTTAAAAAAGGGAAGGAGGAGGATCCAGGGAACTACAGGCCAGTCAGCCTCATCTCAGTCCCTGGAAAAATCATGGAGCAGGTCCTCAAGGAATCAATTCTGAAGCACTTAGAGGAGAGGAAAGTTATCAGGAACAGTAAGTATGGATTTACCAAGGGCACGTCATGCCTGACTAACCTAATTGCCTTCTATGATGAGATAACTGGGTCTGTGGATGATGGGAAAGAAGTGGATGTGTTATTCGTCAACTTTAGCAAAGCTTTTGTTATGGCTTCCCACAGTATTCTTGCCGGCATGTTAAAGAAGTATGGGCTGGATGAATGGACTATAAGGTGGACGGAAAGCTGGCTAGAACATTGGGCTCAATGGGTAGTGATCAATGGCTCCATGTCTAGTTAGCAGCTGGTATCAAGTGGCGTGCCCCAAGGGACGGTCCTGGGGCTGGTTATGTTCAATATCTTCATTAATGATCTGGAGGATGGCGTGGACTTCACTCTCAGCAAGTTTGCAGATGACACTAAACCGGGAAGACTGGTAGATATGCTGGAGGGTAAGGATAGGATACAGAGGGATCTAGACAAATTAGAGGATTGGGCCAAAAGAAATCTGATGAGATTCAACAAGGACAAGTGCAGAGTCCTACACTTAGGACGGAGGAATCCCATGCACTGCTACAGACTAGGGACCAAGTGGCTAGGCAGCAGTTCTGCAGAAAAGGACATAGGGGTTACAGTGGACGAGAAGCTGGATATGAGTCAACAGTGTGCCCTTGTTGCCAAGAAGACTAATGGCATTTTGGGCTGCATAAGTAGGAGCATTGCCAGCAGATCGAGGGAACTGATCGTTCTCCTCTATTCGACATTGGTGAGGCCTCATCTGGAGTACTGTGTCTGGTTTTGGGCCCCACACTACAAGATGGATGTGGAAAAAATGGAAAAAGTCCAGCAGAGGGCAACAAAAATGATTAGGATGCTGGAACACATGACTTATGAGGAGAGGCTGAGGAAACTGGGATTGTTTAGTCTGCAGAAGAGAAGAATGAGGGGGGGATTTGATAGCTGCTTTCAACTACCTGAAATGGGGTTCCAAAGAGGATGGATCTAGACTGTTCTCAGTGGTACCAGATCACAGAATAAGGAGTAATGGTCTCAAGTTGCAGTGGGGCAGGTTTAGGTTGGATATTAGGAAAAACTTTTTCACTAGAAGGGTGGTGAAGCACTAGAATGGGTTACCTAGGGAGGTGGTGGAATCTCCTTCCTTAGAGGTTTTTAAGGTCAGGCTTGACAAAGCCCTGTCTGGGATGATTTAGTTAGGAATTGATCCTGCTTTGAGCAGGGGGTTGGACTAGATGACCTCCTGAGGTCCCTTCCAACCCTGATATTCTATGATTCTATAATTCCACTTAACCCTTCTCTCTCTAGAGACAAGGGTCACAGTCTACTGAGCCATTTTCATCATAAGCCAGCGAGGGAGCTGAGGAGAAGCTATCCTCCCTTGCACAATCTCTGTTGTCTCCCAGTCTCAGTGATTAATCAAGGGGGCAAAATGGGGGAAACCCAGGCCTGCCCTCTACTTCAGGCTCCAGCCTGGGGACCCTAATAGTATCAGTTATGGTAGCTGACCTTTTAGGAGCAGGATACATACAATTCCCTGGGCTACTTCCCACAGCAGCCCTCACTTCCTCAAGCTCCACTTCATCCTTACCTCAGTGCCTCCTTCCTTGTGCCTAATATGGTGTGTACAGCTCAGTCTCTCCAACAGCAAAACTTCTTCTCACAGCTCCTGACATACAAGCCCACCTGACTAACTGGGAGGCTTTTAACTAATTTCAGCCAATCTCTGATTGGCCTCAGGTGTCCCAATCAACCTAGTGTCCTCCCTGCCTTCTGGAAAGTTCTTAATTGGACCCAAGTGTCTTAATTGATCTGGAGCAGCAGCCATTTGTTTAGCCTGGGGCTAATATATCGATCTCCCACTACTTTTCTATAGCCATCTGGCCTTGGCTCACCACTAGATAGATAGATAGATAGATAGATAGATAGATAGATAGATAGATAGATAGATAGATAGATAGATATTAGCCACACCCACACTCTATATACGTTAGTATGCATTCAGCACAAATAGCATTCAGCACAAATAGTACAGCACTTCTAATTGGCCTGTACCTTTACTACAATCCTGTTCTCTTATGCTAAGTATCCCATAACACCTTTAAGTAAGCTTGGGCATAAGCAGATAGGAAACTTGTCAAAATCAAAATACATTTGTTCTATGTCTTAGTACAAGCTAGGGCAGTACCTCCATGGACCAGTACCTGAAATGCTGTATCTAAAACAAAGATAAGGAAGGAACAGAACTAGAAGATAGGGAACTGGGACAAATAGGCTGGATTTTAGTGACATTGTCAAGAGATGTGCGTGACCTTCCCCTCTGGTGTTATCTGGACCGGTGATCTGCTAGGTCTCTCCAATCCTTGACTCTGGGAGCCATCCTTACCTTGCTCTGCTGCGAGAACCCCCACTCCTGGGATGTTCACACACAGCCTCTGGTATGTAAGCTGCTCCTTGGATTGTGCAATCAAATGACACTAGCCAATATCTCTGATCCCAGACACAACCCTAGGAACCTCCATCTTGCACTGTCCAGTTATGCCTGCTGGACATTGCAAGCTTATATGAGTTCATCAATTTAACAAATAAATTAACAGGTACCAGGCTTGTTATCCCAAGGGGAGTCTCTAACATGCTTCAAACCAAACTCACTGCTTCAGGAATAATAAACAAAAAAAATGTATTAACTACAAAGATAGATTTTAAGTGATTATAAGTCAAAGCACAAGTCGGATTTGGTCAAATGAAATAAATGCAAGACGCGTTCTAAAATGATCTTAACACTCTCAGTGCCCTGACAAACTTAGATGCTTCTCTCCACAGGCTGGCTGGTTGCCCTTCAGCCAGGCTCTCCCCTTTGATCAGTGCTTCAGTTGCTTGGTGGTGATGTCTATAGATGGAGGTGGAAGAGAGAGGAAGAGCATGGCAAACATCTCTCCCTTTTATCATGTTCTTTCTTCCCTCTTAGCTTTGTCCCCCGCCCCCACTTCAGGATCAGGTGATCATTACCTCATCGTAGTCCCAAGCCGACCAAGGGAAGGGCGGTGACTCACTCAAGAGTCCAACAGATCCTTTGTTGCTGCCTAGGCCTGTGTCCTTTGTTCCTGAAGGGCTGGGCTGGACTTGTCCCATACATGCACTGATGAGGTGTGAACTGCCCCTCTGCTCTTGGAGAGTTTTGTCTGGGACTGTTTTAAGCCATGAGGACACATTTTCAGCCTCATACCTATATACATGAAATTACAACCTATAACATAACTGTAACAGCAATTACTATAACATGACTATAACAGTGATGCTCAGTGCATCATGAGCCTTCCGAAGACACCTGACATGACAAACTTTGCATTGGATACCACACGATCATTTTATAAGGATGAACATGGGGGTGCTGGTACAGAACATCACAATGTGTAACTAGTAAAATCATCATATAAATAATACCAGCTGAAATTTATAACTTAGGGAACATACCTCCTACATAAGGTGAACGTAACATTGCTGCAAAAGAGGCTTCCTGGGGATTGGTATTGTGTAGAATCTTTGTCCTGTAACTATATTATTATTGGCTTAGAACAATAAACCTTACTAAATTGGTTATTTGGCCTCTTGAGTATATTTCATATCAAACCAAAGTGTGGTCAAACAATTGACTATGCAATTTATCAACACAATTCACACTGCACTCACAGGTTTGCTTTCAGGCAGAGACAACAGTTCTAAAAACCTATTAATTAATGATTACCAAATTACTTCTTACAGGGGCTGCCACTAAGAAGTAAACATTTACACAATTGAAATATCATAGTTATTTTCCATTTTAGATATAATGAAATACTACAGAAACTCTGGGTAAATAGTACCAGAGGGGTAGCCATGTTAGTCTGGATCTGTAAAAAGCAACAAAGAGTCCTGTGGCACCTTATAAACTAACAGATGTATTGGAGAATAAGCTTTTGTGGGTGAATACCCACTTTGTCAAATGCATGTGTAAATACTGACTTTTCAACAGCAGCTACTGTAAAATGCATTTTTATATTATTACAGAACGTATCACAGAACTGATTAAATTGGCCCAGTGCATCTAACTGAAGACCGCTATAGGCCCTGATCTTTCAAATGGCACTTGTACTCCAGCAGAGTCCCACTGACTTCAGTAGGGCTGATCATACTGTACCTTGTAGAACTGGGGCTAAGGTCTGAAGAACAAGGAGCCATAAATTCATTTCTGTCTGTGACTCCCCTGATTTCAGCAGCAATTTGCTCTGAGGCACATCAGTTACCATATGTTCAAATAACTCTGTGCTTATGCATAATGGGATGAACTGATTTTTTCATTTTAATACACCTTCATCTCAGGTTTTCATTTTCCTTCCAGATACTGTAATAATGGGGAGAGAGGAAAAGAAAATCATTCCTGTGTGTCTTCTCTCAAAAGTGTACGCTATCCAGTGTGTGGATGGAATTCTAAAATGTACCTCATATTATTGTTTTGACAGAACATAAGAGAGCTCTTCCAAACCTTCAAAGACTCCTCTGGAAACGTATATTTTAGGAACTTTTTATCTCATATACTGTGACAGCTGCTATAATGGCTTCTTTGTTTTTCAATATACATATTTAGAGTTTGCTTTAAATGGGAAATAGTCATCTGACATCTCTGCAACTGCTGCCCATGAGAACTGAATCCTAACAATCCTTATGTCATTTCTGCTAGAGGAAAACAATTGGGGCATATACATAGTAGCTACTTTTTAAAATGAAAATAAAGTTTGTGTTCACAAAATATATGGACTAAATAAGTAGTCTTGACACAATGCATAATGCAAGTTCCCAAATACTATTCTGCCTATGCACTAGATAATCCCTATTTGCATCACTCCTTCCCTTGTAGTCTAACGAAAACTGCAGGTTGTTTAGCACTTTACTGAAGCATATAGTGGCTTTATGATGTGCATAACTGAAGATCAGGAAAAAATTCAATTTATTCATGATCATCATTAGAACGTGAATATAGGTCACCAGAGGTCAAAGTTGAGTGCACCAACAATCCGCTTAATAAACTAACATTAGTAGCTATAAGCAATGTTATTAACATATAACATTAATGAGGCATGTAAATATCCAGCTGTTAGAATGGAAAACCTGTGAAGATGATTTGGAATAATTTAATGCTGTAGTTTGCTTCCAGAAATATTACTTTCATGTTAAATTAAATGCAAATACAATTCTATTAAAAATCAGAAGTACCTAGCTGGTAAATTCTATTCTGTATGTATTACTGAGGTAGGCACACAAACCCATTTTTAAGTTATTTCACAATAAAGGGGCTGACTGACTTACCTTACCTATCAATAATCCCTATAGAGATTCACTTGGAATATCAATGGTAGTGAATATTCTGACAATGAGTAATCAGCCTTAAAATGAGCTAACTGACTCATTACTGTGTGGCAAGCTCATATTCTCTACAAAATAAGGCTTCATAGAACATCTAGGCACCAACGCCACCCGGAAAGTGCAAGAATGTCTATATGTGAAATTAGTCACCGTTAGAACACTAAGCTTGGTTAAAAAAAAAAAAAGTGCCACAGATGATGATAGAACTGTAAATTTCTACATTATATAAGCATTTCAATTTACAGGGTTAAGAGTTGTTTCCCATTCTTCACCTAATGCAAATCACAAAAATCTGAGTTTCACATGGAACACTTCTGCATGAATTTTAGTGCAGTAATGTACTAAAAAATATATCATTATTATTCGCTATCAGTGGCTCTAAAAGTATTTAAATATCCAAGTTGCTTTGGCTGAAAGACCATGAAAGAAAAAGGTAAGGAAGGGCTATCTAAGCAGTATAGGCAAATCTGATGAGTCATGCTCACCATGTGTAAAAGCATGGAACCTCTGATGAAGAATGTGTATAATATAGCTGAATACCACCCTGGCTGTATATTTACAAGTGCATAAGGACTGATGTAAAAATCAATATAATGACATAAGCATCAATATAAAGTTCCCTCTTTTGTCCTACTAGTGTAAATGGAAGTCATAATTAGCAATGAGTAAACTTGAATGGTTGAAAGTTAAGGTTTGTGTTTGAATAAGAATCTATAAGAACAGATGTCTATCTGAAACATCTCCAAACTAAGCAAACATTGAGTGTGTAAAATTGAGGTGAAAATCTCAAGAGAACAGGCTCTTTCCCAAGATTTTTATCATTTACATTTGTGAGCCCAGCTGCAAAAAACATATATAAAAATGAGGTTGGTGGAAATTTGCCACCAAAATTTTCAAAAACAGCTGCTGATTCTGGATGCTTCAGTCTTTCAGTGCCCACGCTGAGCCATCTTGAACAGTCAAGCACTGAGGAACCCAAAATCAGAGGCAACTTTTGAAGATGTTGGCTTTTTTCTTTTCTGAACCAATTATGTCACAGCAACCAATTTTTTGATTAATTATGTGACCAGGCAAGGAGCATGTTTTCTGCCTCTGTAGCTTTGTGTAGGATTTTCTGCTTTTAAATCAAGCTGAACTGAGCCTTAAATGAAAGCTATCTGCTAACAGGAACTGCTTTTTTGAGGATGAGTGCATACATCTGCAAGGTCTATGCCATCTCCTACTATACATAAAAATGCATTTACAAAATTGACAGCCTTACAAACCACTGTACATAAACAATATATTTCATCCAAGTTGAACCAGTGCCATGTTTTCCTTTAGAAAGTAATAATAGGTTATTACATGCCCAATATGTAAGTTAAGAAACTTTTTTGGAAAAAAGAATCTTAAGACATGATCCAAAGCCCTTGGAAATCAACTAGTGTCTTTCTATTAACTTCAATGGGCTCTGGATCATGCCCTTAATTTTGTCCTTAATCACATCAACAAATCTGAAAAATCCCTCAGAGAAATTCCTGCAGTTGTTTTAAGATGTCTAATCCAGGAGGACCACAATTTAATGAGTTTCTAAATTTACATTTTTAGAAATAAAAAAAAAAGTGACCTACTATCTATTTAACAACAGCTATCTGTTTTTGATATCTTTAGACTCTGACTTCTTATAGTGAAATAGTCCTGTTAGAGCCATTGTGTGGAGCTGAGTGAGATGACAGAAGGAATTGATTATTTTTGTTGCAACATGAAAATATTACTTTTTTGCATTTTCCATGCTAAGTGGGAGTTCCTCAGTATATCCATGTTGTGGCCTCACAAATCTTCAAAAGGATCCGTATGGGGACAGTTTAACTTGTGTTATTATCTGTATTTGCTCAATATACTAAGCCAGAGCATAGGTAATATAAGCCATTACCCAAATAACAAGTATTAATTTAAATACTAGTGAGAAATAGGACAAAAAACTAACAAATATGTAAATAACATTAACATAAATGGGAAAAACTTTTTAAAGTATCCTTTGGTGATTATTAATTTTAAGGTGGATTCACAATTTCACATCATCCAATGGTTTACAGAGCTGGATACAACTAGACATGTCTCATCATAGCAGAGTCTACATACCTTTTACCTGATAGTTCTTTAAGTGGAAGTGATTTTCTCTTCACGTGATATTCCTTATAAAACTTTTTTCCCCCCATTTGTATTTAAGAAAACTGCATCTTTCTGCATTGACCATTTTGTGACATATCACATTCACATCTTTTTATATCAGTCACTTTGGATTAACATTTATATGCATTTTAATAGAGACAAGCAATGTATCCAAATATAGCATTCCATTTAGTTGATTTAGCTATTCATTTCATTTTGGCAACAGACTGAGCTATTCTCTACATCAGAGGTCGGCAACCTTTCAGAAGTGGTGTGCCGAGTCTTCATTTATTCACTCTAATTTAAGGTTTCGCGTGCCAGTAATACATTTTAATGTTTTTTAGAAGGTCTGTTTCTACAAGTCTATATATTACATAACTAAACTAGTGTTGTATTGTAAAATAAACAAGGTTGTCAAAATGTTTAAGAAGCTTCATTTAAAATTAAATTAATATGTTGATCTTATGGCGCCGGCCTGCTCAGTCTGCTGCTGGTCTGGGGCTCTGTTCACCTAGGCTGGCAGCGGGCTGAGTGGGGCCTGCGGCCGGGACCCCAGCTGGGAAGGCTCTGGCAGCCAGAACCCAGACCGGCAGCAGGCTGTGTGGGGCTAGTAGCCGGGATCCCAGACCAGCAGTGGGCTGAGCCACTCAGGGGTTCCATCCGCCGGCTCCTGCCAGCTGGGATCCCGGCTGCCGAACCCGCGCAGCCCGCTGCCGGTCTGGAGTCCCAGCCCTGCCCACATACAGTGGGAACCTACCTTCTCCCTGGTTCTGGCCCATTCACTTCCTCTCTCTGCACTGAGCTGAGGGTGGGAATGGACCAAGCACAGGGCTGGGGGTGAAGGGTCTGGCCAGGAGCTAGAATGAGGGAGGGGGCTCAGGATTAGGGCAAGAGGTTTGGGTAGGGGGGCACTTACCTGGGCAGCTCCCATTTGGTGTGAGGGTTGCAGGTGGGAATGTGAGTGGGGGTGCAGGATCTCCTGTTTGGTGCTCAGGGTGGGGGTGGGGATGTGGGGGGTGCATGGGATGTGGGGGGGCTGGGGATGTGGGGGGTGCAAGAGTCAGGGCAGAGGGCTGGGGGCATGTGAGGGGCTGCAGGTGTCAGGGAGGGGGGGGCTGGGTATGTGTGGGGGTGCCAGAGTCAGGGCTGGGGTCATGGGGATGGGGTGAAGGAGTCAACAGAGGGCTGGGTGGTACAGGGCTCAAGGCAGGGGCCTGCGGGTGTGTGGGGGGGTGCAGGGCTCAGGGCAGAGGGCTGAGTGTGTGTGGGGGAGTCAGGGCTCAGAGCAGAGGGCTGGATGACTGCTCCCCCCAGAACCCCCAACCCCCCCGTTCCTTGTCTCGACTACCCCCTCCTGGGACTCCACCCCCTAGCTAAGCCTCCTGCCCTTGTCCCCTGACTGCCCCCCTAGGACCCTCCCCCCTACCTGTCCCCTGACTGCCCCAACCCTTATCCACACACCTGCAACCAGACAGAACCCCCTGGATTCCCATACCTATCTAACCGCTTCCCACCCCCTGACAGGACTCCCAGAACTCTGGACCCATAAAACGACCCCTGCTCCCTGCCTGCCCCAACCCCTCTCCACACTCCTACCTCCTGACAGCCCCCTCAGACCTCCCAACTCACCTAAAACCCCCAGCTCCTTTATCCAGAGGGAAATCATTTATCCAGAGGGAAACACACATGACGCTTGGAGAGCCCGATTCTTCATAGCCCTTTTGTAAGTAACAGTGGGAAGCGAAGGTGACTGTCTCAATGGGGTTGTCCAGGAGCTCTGGGAGGTATTTTGCCTTCCTTGAGGCAGAATGCTCCCCAGTCCTCCTCCTGGAGCAGCGTGACTCACATTAGTTCCAACACAGTATATAAATGCTACAGAAATCCAGATCAGACTTCAGGGGATTACAGTGTACGCATTAGAGCTCAGAGCTCCCCAAAGCACATTAAATTATTTAAAAATTTAGCACCCTACATTGCCAGAAATAATCAAAGGCCACAATCCTTACTGACAAAAAAGACAAAATGACAAAAATCCCCACTCACACACCAACATGATGTTTCTAGACCCCTTCTAGAATTACAAATTTTACAAAATTGAAATGCCTCTGAACTCAAACTGTCTTATCCAATTACCCCCAAAATTTCCCTCTCCCCTCACAAAATTGTCCTCTGGCAGAGAACCACACATAAGAAATATTCAGGTGGACGGATTTATTTCTGCTCCACCTGGTGAGGGGGTTGAGAGTTAAATTGGGGCTTACAACAGAAAGATAGACACAACCTTTTCTATGGAGAGAGACACTGACAAATACCATTCGGCGTTGTCACAGATCTGGTTGAGCTCCCCATGCTGGACACTCAGACTGCTGTGAGGGGATCCAAACACTGGATCCCACATGCCCTTAGCTTGCTGGAGCTGGCCAGAGTTTGTGCATTCTTTCTGAGTTTAGGCCTTCAGGCATTCACTCTGGGTGCAGGTGTAACGCCAACAGACCTTGGTCTTCAGCAAGTGGGACTGAAGTGGGGATCTCTGGAGCTCTGTGCATGAGCCTTTACAGCATGAGCTAAAAGCCAATTGGCTGTTAGCTAAGGCTACAGGGCAGACTCATTAATCTCTCTCTAAGTGGTCTTGGTGCCACTAGATGGGATAGAACACTATACCCAGGAGGTGTGGGGGATACACAGGCACCCCTCTTTGCAGTGGGGACCCCACAGTATAACTACCAAGACACTGAAACTAATTCTATCTATCCCAAGCCTCCTCAAAAGCTCTTGCATTTTCCTCAGAACCCCACCAAACATGTGGGCTTTGCAGTTTACAGTTTACCTCTTTAAAGGCACATGACAATGAAAGTAAATAGACAGAGGCTTATCAAAAGGTTTCTGACTGAATTACTACTAAGAGATAAGGCATAATCATGTACATAACAATGATCACCCTGAACACAGTGCCCCTCACTCCAGCTCACCCTTTGTTTATGAGTCATCTGAGGACAGATAGACAGGATTCCCTCCACCCCAGATCAGGCCCCATCAACAACTTTCATCAGCTTGAGAAGGTGAAAATAACCAAAAACCCAGAGTAGGACAGCTACTGCTCTTTTATAACTTTCCAGTCTCCTCTCTCATGTGACATCCTGATCAGCCTCAACAGGTGAGAACTGACCCCTGCCAAGCAACCTCATTGTCAGGCAACTTCTCCCCTGAGAAACCAGTTTTCCAAGGTAGAAGTCAGCTTTTTGTCTAGGGTGCTTCTATTTGAATAGAGGATTATCAAGGTTGAACTACTGTTAGTCCTGTGCCACTACCCCTTGGAACTCCAGCCCAATATGGCAATAAAAGCACAACAGAGAATGCAAACAACATTCAAAATGGGGTCTGCAGTCTGACACAGATCCATATAAACAGTCCCCAATATTACACATAATTCATAAGTTGTACATAGATTCCCCAGATCATCACAGGAGTCTTATAAAATCTTCTGCTTCCAGCTAGGCTGACCAGATATCAAGTGTGAAAAATCAGAACATTTTTTTTGGGGGGGGGCAGGGGCTAGTTGCATATTTAAAACAAAGCCCCTAATATTAGGACGTTTGGTTAATCACTTTTAACATAGTACAATAACTTTTAACATTCCTGTGGTGGGAAGAACACCTCAACAGCCCAACACTGTGGCATTTAATTTCAGAAAGGGGAACTATGCAAAAATGAGGGGGTTAGTTGAATAGAAATTAAAAGTGCCTAGAGTGAAATCCCTGCAAGTTGCATGGACACTTTTCAAAGACACCATAATAGAGGCCCAATTTAAAAGTATACTCCAAATTAAAAAACACAGTAAAAGAACTAAAAAAGAGCCACCGTGGCTTAATAATCATGTAAAAGAAGCAGTGAGAGATAAAAAGGCATCTTTTAAAAAGTGGAAGTCAAATCCTAGTGAGGTAAATAGAAAGGAGCATAAAAACTGCCAAATTAAGTGTAAAATGTAATGAGAAAAGCCAAAAAGGAGTTTGAAGAACAGCTAGCCAAAAACTCAAAAGGTAGTAACAAAATGTTTCTTCAAGTACATCAGAAGCAAGAAGCCTGCTAAACAACCACTGGGGCACCTGGACGATCAAGATACAAAAGGAGTGCTTAAAGAAGATAAAGTCATTGCGGAGAAACTAAATGGATTCTTTGCTTCAATCTTCACGGCTGACGATGTTAGGGAAATTTTCAAACCTGAGCCGGCTTTTGTAGGTGACAAATCTGAGGAACTGTCACAGATTGAAGTGTCACTAGAGGAGGTTTTGGAATTAATCGATAAACTTACCAGTAACAACTCACCGGGACCAGATGGCATTCACCCAAGAGTTCTGAAAGAACTCAAATGTGAAATTGCGGAACCACTAACTATGGTTTGTAACCTATCCTTTAAACCAGCTTCTGTACCCAATGACTGGAAGATAGCTAATGTAACGCCAATATTTAAAGAGGTCTCTAGAGGTGATCCTGGCAATTACAGACCGGTAAGTCTAAAGTTAATACCGGGCAAATTAGTTGAAACAATAGTAAAGAATAAAATTGTCGGTCACATAGAAGAACATAAATTGTTGAGCAAACGTCAACATGGTTTCTGTAAAGGGAAATCATGTCTTACTAATCTATTAGAGTTCTTTGAAGGAGTCAACAAACATATGGACAAGGCAGACCCAGTGGACACAGTGCACTTAGATTTCCAGAAAGCCTTTGACAAGGTCCCTCACCAAAGGCTCTTACGTAAATTAAGTTGTCATGGGATAAGAGGGAAGATCCTTTCATGGACTGAGAACTGGTTAAAAGACAGGGAACAAAGGGTATGGAAAAGGGTAACTAGTGGTGTTCATAGAATCATAGAATCTCAGGGTTGGAAGGGACTTCAGGAGGTCATCTAGTCCAAACCCCTGCTCAGAGCAGGACCAATTCCCAGCTAAATCATCCCAGCCAGAGCTTTGTCAAGCCTGACCTTAAAAATCTCTAAGGAAAGAGATTCCACCACATCTCTAGGTAACCCATTTCAGTGATTCACCACTCTCTGAGTGAAAAAGTTTTTCCTAATATCCAACCTAAACCTTCCCCACTGCAACTTGAGACCATTACTCCTTGTTCTGTCATCTGGTACTACTGAGAACAGTCTAGAACCATCCTCTTTGGAACCCCCTTTCAGGCAGTTGAAAGCAGCTATCAAATCCCACCTCATTCTTCTCTTCTGCAGACTAAACAATCCCAGTTCCCTCAGCATCTCCTCATAAGTCATGTGCTCCAGCCCCCTAATCATTTTTGTTGCCCTCCGCTGGACTTTTTCCAATTTTTCCACATCCTTCTTGTAGTGTGGGGCCCAAAACTGGACACAGTACTCCAGATGAGAACTCACCAACATTGAATAGAGGAGAATGATCACATCCCTCGATCTGCTGGCAATGCTTCTACTTATACAGCCCCAAATGCCGTTAGCCTTGTTGGCAACAAGGGCACACTGTTGCCTCAAATCCAGCTTCTCGTTCACCATAACCCCTAGGTCCTTTTCTGCAGAACTGCTTCCTAGCCATTCAGTCCCTAGTCTGTAACAGTGAATGGGATTCTTCCGTCCTAAGTGCTGGACTCTGCACTTGTCCTTGTTGAACCTCATCAGGTTTCTTTTGGCCCAGTCCTCTAATTTGTCTAGGTCCCTCTGTATCCTATCCCTACCCTCCGGAGTATCTACCACTCCTCCAAGTTTAGTGTAATCTGCAAACTTGCTGAGAGTGCAGTCCACGCCATCCTCCAGATCATTAATGAAGATATTGAACAAAACTGGCCCCAGGATCTGTTCCCCAAGGGTCAGTCCTAGGACCAATCCTATTCAACTTATTCATAAATGATCTGGAGAAAGGGATAAACAGTGAGGTGGCAAAGTTTGCAGATGATACTAAACTGCTCAAGATAGTTAAGACCAAAGTAGACATTGAATAACTTCAAAATGATCTTACAAAACTAAGTGATTGGGCAACAAAATGGAAAATGAAATTTAATGTGGATAAATGTAAAGTAATGTGCATTAGAAAAAATAACTCCAACTATACATACAATATGATGGGGGCTAATTTAGCTACAAATAACCAGGAAAAATATCTTGGAGTCATTGTGGATAGTTTTCTGTAGACATCTACGCAGTGTGCAGTGGCAGTCAAAAAAGCAAACAGGATGTTGGGAATAATTAAAAAGGGGATAAAGAATAAGAAGGAGAATATCTTATTGCCCTTATATAAATCCATGGTACACTTATATCTTGAGTACTGCATACAGATGTGGTCTCCTCATCTCAAAAAAGATATACTGGCATTAGAAAAGGTTCAGAGAAGGGCAAGTAAAATGAATAGGGTTTGGAATGGGTCCCATATGAGGAGAGATTAAAGAGTCTAGGACTTTTCAGCTTGGAAAAGGGACTAAGGGAAGATATGATAGAGGAATATAAAATCATGAGTGATGTGGAGAAAGTGATTAAGAAAAAGTTATTTACTCGTTCCCATAATATGAGAACTAGGGACCACCACTGAAACTAATGGGCAGCAGGTTTAAAACAAATAAAAGGAAGTTCTTCTTCACACAGCACACAATCAACCTGTGGAACTCCTTGCCTGAGGAGGTTGTGAAGGCTAGGACTATAACAGGGCTTAAAAGAGAATTGGATAAATTCATGGTGGTTAAGTTCATAAATGGCTATTAGCCAGGATGGGTAAGAAATGGTGTCCTAGCCTCTGTTTGTCAGACAGTGGTGATGGATGGCAGGACAGAGATCACTTGATCATTACCTGTTAGGTTCACGCCCTCTGGGGCACCTGGCATTGGCCACTGTTCATAGACAGGATACTGGGCTGGATGGACCTTTAGTCTGACCCAGCACGGCCACTCTTTTGTTCTTATGTTCACTCTACTTTCAGCAGAGATGAACAGTGGCACCTGTCAGCATGCATTTTCATCTCAGTAAATGGACATTTACTAGAATTATGCCTTGGGTGTGAAATAAGAATATGCCCATGAGGCTAGAATGCCACCCCCTGTATTAATTGAACCATGGAGAAGGTTCTTGAAGGTCCTAAGTGTTTTTTTCCTAGTGAGAGATAAAATTAAGAGTTAATTTATTGTCTGATGTTCTCTGTTTATACTCAGAGCCTTCAGTGGAAAGTATCTGCCCACACAGGTATATCCATGTATCTGTCTTTTGTTGAGGTACCATAATGAGGGGCGGGAGGGTTGCTTCTGGAAACAATGTCTGACTGATACTAACATCATTCCCATATAGTAATGTTAGGCATAATGAGAATTCGGAGAACCCAGGGTTATAGCAGGTCTGGGGTAATACCAGTAGATTCAGCTTTAATTTTTATTAGCCATGTTTCAGGTTGTTTAATAATGGGCAGGATATTGCGCATCATAAATGAAAGAGATAAAAGTTATAAGAACTTGTCTTCCACATGCTTTGTTTATAATGCTGCACATTTGTAATTTAAAGGCACGAGCAATGCTTTCTGCACAGGCTTTATCAACCTGAGGATAGTAATATCCCAGACTTTTGCCGAGAGTTTATTACATTTCTATCAAGATGACAAATAACAAACACCAAGCTTTCATTTTTCCAGCCAAGAATTTAAATCCCTCCTGAAGACCTATTTCCATAGCACCTACAAGAAACTAGCTGACAAAGTTATCTACTTATTCCCTTCTTTATTCTATGGTGAACTGCAGGGACTAAACCTGGGAACAGGTGTGGGACAGGGAAGGAGGAAAGAGCAAGAGCTGACTTATGGAGGAAGAACAGGAATTTAGTATATTTAACTTTTAAAATACATACAAAATTAAAATCCATAACAAACAAAGATGTTACTAATAAGACGTGCACTTATCATTTCCCTGACCACTTTGCTTGTCTGCTGTATACCTCTCCACTGCCATCCTTTGTCTCTGTCTTTTAAACTGTGCATTGTTTAGGACAGAGACTATGTCTTCCTTTGTGTTTGGCAAGTGCCTGGCACATTTGGAGCACTGCTACAATTTAGCTAATAATAATACATCAAATTATCCATAGGGAACTCCAACAAGGCACCTATAAGGAAGAAGCAAAAGCAAAGGCAAAAGGTCACAAAGAGTAACAGAGGATGGCAGAAGAGCAATAGCCAGTGCAGCAGAAAATGACACAATGTGATATCTGAGTAATTTAGTTTTCACCATTCCTCAGCATGTTTGGATATTGCTCTCAGGCTGTGACCTTCACTAAGTTGTGACTATAGCAGAAAAATAGCTCAGGCCAGGATTCCATAGCACATACATCAAGAGGATACACGTACAGGTCATCCTACAATTTAATTTGCAACCAACATAAAATACCCACAACTAAAGTTACATCCTCACTCCATCTAGTGCCAGTTCGAAACCCAGAAGAATCCTGGCTTTTGTAACAGCATGCAGAGGGCCAAATTCTGCCCTCAGTCATACCTCAAGATAACAGGCCAAACACATTTCTGGAGTAAGTCCACTGAAGTCAATGGAGATATCATAAGGGTGAATTTGTCCCAGTATGGTTGCATAGGACATACTGAGAACAGATTTTGGCCCATAATGGTATTTTTAAAAATAACTAAATTAATATATTTACTTTAACAACAATAAATATTTCTGCCTGCTATATACTGTCTGGGCAGAACTCTGATGGGTTTAAAAGGAAATCGCAATGCCAAATTCAGCATGGCAATCTGGTGGAATAGGTATAGAACAGGTGTAAATCACTCAGTAAAACAGGATAAGTGGTAATACTGGTTTATTACCTGTTTAGCTGGGGTGTGGGTATTCTTTACCTCCTGGCAGTAGCTTATTTTACTACACCCCTCTGGTACATTGTTTTTCATGCCCAATGAATGCCAGATCGGTGCACACTATCCCACTTTACCATTTACATCTGTTTTATAACCAACTTATGGCTGACATAAAATGTCAACCACCATTTGTTTGGCTGCTCAGTCTGACTCCCTGAATGCAGCTTCTGGGAAGCCACTCCAGGCTAAGTACTCACTAGGTCCCCAATTGGTCTTTATTTTAGAAGTTTGCAGTACTTGAAACTGCCCACTTCAGCCCTAATTAATAACGTTCTCAAGTGCTGTTATTTTTCTCCTCACAGCTGCCAGATGGAGCAGTGCAGATTACTCTCTGCCTCATCATTTGAGCATATAATTTTTTAAAAAGCATCTGTTACGTAGTGTACTTCTTCCCCTTTGATCCCAGCACATTTGCCCCATTTGATCCTAGCACATAATAACCAAGTGTAATGAATGCTGCCTTCCCTCTGAGCTTCAGACTCTATTACTGGGCCACTTCGCTGTTTTCATTATGTGCTTATTTTTATTAAAAATCTTTCTCATAACAAATAACTAACAGGCCAGTGTAACAGGTCGGTCTGAAACCCAGCTGGCCTAGTGATCACGCTGTTGCTCCATAGTTCTTTTTAATATCTCTGTTCTGGAAGGCCTCAGCCCTTCTTTGTGCATCCCTTCCTTTTCCCTCAGGGTTCTGTCCTGACAGAGGGAGGCTGGGAGCAAGGCAGGGGACCTGAGGCCCTCCCACTCCACCAGGTGCCGAACCAGGCCCTAAAAGAGCATTTCAGTGCCCGGACCACTTGTTGGTCCACCCTTTTGGAGAACTGTGTAATAAATTGTGTTACTGAAACATATACCTAACAGAATATTACTAATCATTAGGAAAAGGATAGATAATAAATCAGAAAATATCATAATGCCACTACATACATCCATGGTATGCCCACACCTTGAATGCTGTGTGCAGTATTCGTCACCCCATCTTATAAAAGCTATATTAGAAATGGAAAAGGCACAAAGAAGGGCAACAAAAATGATTAGGAATATGGAACAGCTTCCATATGGGGAGTGTAGTGGACCGGCCTGGCTCCCCTCCTCCCCGGAGAGGGTTGAGCCCTGCCGGAGGCCAGAATGCCCGGAGCTACGGAGCACTGAACCTGCCCGTCAAAGGGCCAGGCGGCGACCCGGAACTATAAAAGCCGACCCTAAGAGTTCAGTCAGGCCCCACCAGCCGGAGAGAGCAGACGTCCCTCAGGGAGCCCGAGACTGGGAGACTCCGGCGACCCAGGGGAGCCACCCGGACTGGCCGGAGCTCCCCTGTGCTCGCTACTGGGAGGAGCTGCCGGAGCCTCCCCGCGCTCGCTACCCGGAGGAGCTGCCGGAGCCTCCCCACGCTCGCTACCCGGAGGAGCTGCCGGAGCCTCCCCGCGCTCGCTACCCGGAGGAGCTGCCGGAGCCTCCCCGCGCTCGCTACCTGGAGGAGCTGCCGGAGCTTCCCCGCACCTGCTACCCGGAGGAGCCGCAGGAGCTTCTCCGCGCCTGCTACCCGGAGGAGCCGCCGGAGCTTCCCCACGCCTGCTACCCGGAGGAGCCGCCGGAGCTTCCCCGCGCCTGCTACCCGGAGGAGCCGCAGGAGCTTCCCCGCACCTGCTACCTGGAGGAGCCAACGGGGCTTCCCTGCGCCTGCTGCTACCTGGAGGAGCCGCCGGCGCTACCCTGGCCTGACTATCCCAAGGAACTCCCAGACCTACCACCCAGCCCCGGTCGTGATCAGCCTATGCTTGTGGACCCTTCAGAGGCAGATGTTAGGACCCAGGTAGGTCCCGAGGGGGAGTACGGAAGCATCCCAGGGGCAGCCAGCCTCAGTCAGCCTGCAGAGTTGCTAGAGTCTGTCAGTGTGTTGAGGCCAGGATCCCCACTGACTGGCCAGAGGAGTGACTGCTGCTGTTAGGGCTTTGGGCTGGGATGCAGTGGTGTGGGAGGGCCTGCGTCCCCCCTGCCACCCCATTCTGGGGTGGCAGACTCCCCCTCTCCCTGGCCTGAGGAGGCCAATAACTGTCATTGTTGCTCAGTCCTGAGTCAAGGCCTGAGCTTACTGATTCAGTGTTTGCTGCCTCGCGCCGACCTAGGGCTGGGCTTTGAAAACTGCTACTGTTGCTCAGTCCTGACTCAAGGCCTGAGCTTACTGACCCAATGTTTGCTGCCTCGCCCTGCCCTATGGCTGGGCCTTGAACCATTACTGTTGCTCAGCCCTGACGCAGGCCTGAGCTTACTGACTCTGTGTTTGCTGTCCACCCTGACGTAGGGTCCGGCGCCTCCCGGTTGTTACAGCTCCGCCCTGCCGGAGGGCCTGAGCCCCTCGCCCGCTGGGCAGACAAGTACCGCCAGGACTGCCAGGCTAGTTTCCTGGACCAACCGGAGTAGAGTGAGCAGGCGTGGCTCCCCTCCTCCCTGGAGAGGGTCGAGCCCTGGCACCACACGTGTACAGGGAGAAATTAAAAAGACTGGGACTGTTCAGCTTGGAAAAGAGACAACTAAGGAGTGTATGACAGAAGTCTGTAAAGTCATGAAAAGGTGGAGAGAAAGTGAATAAAGAAGTGTTATTTACCGCTTCACATAACACAAGAACTAGGGGTCACTTGATGAAATTAATAGCAAGTAGGTTTATAAAACACAAAAAGAATTTCTTCTTTTTCACATAACACTCAGTCAACCTGTGGAACTCATTGCCATGGGATATTTTGAAGGCCAAAAGTATAACTGTGTTCAAAAAAAGAATTAAATATTTTCATGAGGATCAGTGGCTATTAGCCAAGATGGTCAGGGACACATCTGGTTGGGTGTCACTAAACTACCAACTACCAGAAGCTGGGACTGGATGACAGGGGATGGATCACTCAGTAATTGCTGCGTTCTGTTCATTCACTTTGAAGCACCTGGCACCAGCCACTGTCAGAAGACAGGATACTGGGATAGATGGACCAATAATCTGACCCAGATGGCTGTTCTTATATACTGAATGTTAGAAAAATTAATATAATTTATAGTGTTTATAGTATTATAAGAAAATATAATGGAATGTTTACTTTTTTATGTCTTTCTGCTAAGTTCTGAAATGCTGCAGCAGCAGAAACAGCTTCAGGATTGTGTACTATATGAAACTGGTTTGTGTGTCTGAAGTATAAAATAGCAAGGTGAAGCAGAGTGTCAAGAGGGAGTTGCTAGCTCCAGGTGTATTTCCCTCCCTCCCAACAAGACAAGCTAACAAGTAAAAACCCAAGGCTATATAAACAGACCAATAAGAAGAATGAACAACTGCTGTAAGATAAGAAAAACTGGAGGGAGCCAGTGGGGTTGACAGCAGAGAAGAGATGGGGTTGGAAATCAGACAGATAAAAGTAAGTTTTATCAGGATAGGGAAAATGTATTAGTTTAGAATCGTTGTGATTTATGCAGGAGAAATTAGGAGTTTATAGTAGATAAGCACACAGATGAGGTAACACAGTAAACTAAGTGTGTACAAAGTTACAGAACAAGGGATAAAAGATAGATGTTTGACAATAAGAGAGTGGAGAAGACATGGGGTGAACATATCAGAGGCCAGAGATTTGAAAGGAGTCACACTGTCCCCAAGGAAGGTAACTTGACCATTTACCTTTTTGTCTTATCTGGTTTTGCATGTATATTGTAATTCATGAGTGATAATAACATTGTCTTTAAAACATACATCATAAGAGCTAAAAGAAACTGTTTAAGCCTAAATTGAAGTGAATTTCATTTTTCATCCAGCAATGCCAAACTATGCTCCCTGCTGGATTGCTTCCTACTGAGCAGGAGCACCTCTATTTGGGGTCAAATATCAGAGGGGCAGCCGTGTTAGTCTGGATCTGTAAAAGCAGCAAAGAGTCCTGTGGCACCTTATAGACTAACAGAAGTTTTGGAGCATGAGCTTTCATGGGTGAATACCCACTTCGTCGGATGCATGTGACGAAGTGGGTATTCACCCACGAAAGCTCAAGCTCCAAAACGTCTATTAGTCTATAAGGTGCCACAGGATTCTTTGCTGCTTTTACAGATCCAGACTAGCACGGCTACCCCTCTGATACTTGACAAGATCCTTCTAGTCCAGAATCCCATCTCCAACAGTGCCCAGTAGCAGATGCTTCAATGGAAAGTGTAAAAACCCTGCAGTAGACAGATGTTGGATAATCTGCCTCCCTCAATAGATCAGCTCTTGTCCTTAATACTTAGAGACTGGCTTATTTATATAAAGGCATTACAATATTCTCCCATTCTAACATCTTGCTAGCTTTTTTGACCACATTGAGCAGCATTCTTCACTGAGTGCCTACAATGATACCCAGGTAATACCAGAGTTGATGCAGTAAATTTAGAACCCTGTAAGGTGTATGAGTAGTTCACATTTTTCCTCCCAATGTTCATCATTTTGTATTTATCAACCTTGAATTTCATTTGCCATAATATTGCACCTTCATCTAGCTTGGTTAGGTCTCTCTGAAGCGCCTCACAGTCCTCTCTGGTCCTGACTTTTCCTAAGTAACTTTTTGTCATCTGCAAAACTTGCTACCTTACTGCTCACTCCCCCTTCTAGATTATTAATAAATATATTAAATAGCATGAGACCTAGGACAGAATTTTGAGGCACCTGCTGTTAACCTTTTGTCATGATAAAAATTGACCATTTAATCCTACTATTTGCTTTCTGTTTCCTAGCCAGTTTTTGATCCAAGCCAATACTATGCTTCTCACATGATTAGTTTAATAGCCTCCTCTGCTTTTGGAAGTCCAAATAAATTATGTCAACCAGTGATCTTTTATCCACCACTTTATTAACACATTTAGAGAACTCTAAGAGATTAGTAAGACATCATTTTCCTTTGCAGAAAACTTGCATTATCTTCCAGGAGTTCTGTTGTTTTATTTTTAATTATTGTTTCAAGCAATGGGCCAGGTGAAAACCAGTAGGCTAGGTGCTGATGTAAAGCATACTGGTTTATAATTCTCAAATCAACCCTAGAACCTTAAAGTATAGGAACAATATTTGCTACTCTCCAGTCCTCGGAACATTTTAATGGGGGATTGGATATCTGTATTAGTAATTCAGTCTCTTCATATTTCTCCTAGATATACCAACTGTGCCTGGTGACTTATTTCCTTTGACATTATTAATTCTTTCCTGTACTACTACTTCTGACACTTCAGTTTCCAAGAGTAACTCATCTTTATTATCAGAAAAGTGCAGGTCTTAGGTAGGTATCTCTCCAACATCCTCTGTGGTGAAGACTGATGCAAAGAAATTTTTTAGCTTCTCAGCGATGTACTTGCCTTCCTTAATTGTTCCATAGCCCCTGGAGATTCCAGTGGGCCCACAAGTGGAACTTCTAATTCCCTTCTTGCATATTGCCTGCTGTAATTTATGCTTTTGCTTCACTAGGGTCAGATTTCCAAATTTTGAAGGATTTCTGCTTGGCTTGAATAGCCTCTCAACTTTTGCCATTTAGCCATATTTGATTTACTTCTTGCCTTCATTGTTCCCTTTTTGTTCAGCGTTACACATGCTTTGTGAGATTCTATTACTGTTCCCTCAAGTACTATCCATGCCACTTCTACGGATATTACTTCCTTTACTTTTAACGTTAGGGCCTATTAGACTAGTCTCATTAAAATGAAATCTGCTTTTCTGAAGTTTAGTGCAATTGTGTCACTTTTTGATATCCTAACTTCTGGTTCCCTTGGATGGTGAATCTAATTACATTTTGGTCACTATTATTCAGTGGCTCAGCTACTATCACTTCCTGAATTAGCTCTTGTGTTACTTATGATTGTCAAGAGTACCTTCTCCTCTTATATGCTCTAGAAATTGCTGTTCCAATAAGTGAACACTTAAAATGTTGAGAAATTGTTTCACTAATTTTTGTCCCATTCTGCCATTTGACTATTTTACTGGTGGGTAGTTGAAGTCCCCCATTGTTGCCATTTTATTAGATTTTGCTGCCTCATTGATTTCTTTCAACATTGTGCACTCAATTTCTATTTCTTGAACTGGAGGCCAATAGTATAGCCCTACTAATATATTTACTTTCTTATTGCTTAGGACTTGTATCCAAATAGTTTCAACTGTGTGGTTCTCTCCACTCACAATAGTTATCTCATTAGATTCCAAGGAATCCTTTATATATAACATTAGTCCTCACCTCTTTGGTGTAGTTTATCTTTCTCGTATAGTTTGTAACCAGATAATACATTTTTTGTTGAATTTTGCCATTCCACCAAGTTTCTAATGCCTGTTATATCAAAGTTATATCACCTATTTTTGCTTTGAACAGATTGTGGCCAACTGCAGCATGGTGGGTGCAAGAGTAAAACATGTGGGGCCTGATTCACTGTCCCAAGCCTTCCCATGTACCTCTCCAGTGATGCAAAGACTATGGAATTGGGATTACCAAGCCTGCTGGGGAATCCCTTGTATAGGGAAGTCTCCAGGGGATATAGATCCACCTCCTTCCCCATTCTTCCCCAACCTTCAGAGCAGAGAGCGTATCAGGTTGGGAAATGGAAGGGGCTCCTTGCCCCCTCTGAACCAGCACATTCAGACACAATCTGACCCTCAGAAAGTAACTTGAATCTGTTGATCCAATTCACAACAATATGAAGTTGAGTACAAAAGTTAGGGAGCAGAATATTATGTGTAATTTGAACCATTGCTTGAAGGTCCAAACTCAAATCTGTCTGGCAAATAGTGGGAAGCAAAAGTTAATAAGCATGGACCTGGCTGTTGGAAACACTAGAGCAAATGAAGGAGGATGGGAATTGTCATTCAGCAAACCTGTGCAGTTAGAGATTACAGTTGTCTCCATTAGCCAGGAGGCAGGGCTAGAAGAAGGGAAGAAAAGGGTGAAAGTTTGGCTCAATAACATGAATATTATTGATTACAAAGCTGTGAGACCAGCGACATCACTTGGCACTTGACATCACATTGGATGGGGCAAATTATTTAAATGCATGTGATACATTATGTTAACAAATCAGTCAGATATTCATGGATTAGAATAAAAATAATAAAGTAACAACTCCCAGGCCTGCCCAGCAGTGTCACAACAAACACGCTAACATGCTAAATCTGAGTTTGTGACTCTCACACAGTCTTAAGAAGAAGGAGTGTCTTGTGTGACTCTACAATGAGCTGTGAGTTGTTATCTTCCCTTTCCATAGAGGGTCCCTGGATCTAATGAAGCTCCCCTTGATAAGAAAGGGAGATATCACAGTACAAACATGCTTCTCAGATCACCAAGAAGATTCTGTGCCATTTTAGAATCTGATCCTGAGTCCACTGCAGTCAATGGCAAAGCTCCCACTGAATTCAACAGATTCAGGATCAGACCCTTAGTGGATTAGAGGATTATTCCTAGGTATCCTATGATACTGCTGCACTCAGCAGCCCATAATGAATGACTACACCTATTTTCACAAATCTTACTTAATGAGAACATGGAAATTAATATCAGTCACTTTCTTACAAGCATGTCTATTACATGACATGCAGCATTCTTTATTTCTCCTATTATCTAGCTACCATAAGTAATAAGCTTAATTGTTGACAATTCAAAAGTGCCACTCTTTTCCCACTACCACATTTCCTCATAGAAATGGGGAAGATATTGACATATTTCCTTGAATCACATGGTGGATGTCAAGCTTCTATGACAACAGGGAAGAGTATGCATATCCCCACTGAATTCATTATATAAGTCATGAAAAAAAAGAAAAATGATTACTAACACTGGCAAGATATGAAACCCATAGGTCATTATGCTGCAATATTTAAACAATTTAATTTCTGTTGGTTAATAAAATACCATAACTCTACATCAAATTCAAGTGAAATTTGACAAATTTACCATACTCAGGTAAGCTGATTTTGAATAAATTAGTGCTGCTGATGAGTTTTTTTTCAAGCATACTTCTGCCAATTAAGCAAACAATATCAAGTACATATATACTTTACAGCCTTATCCCTAAGGACATTTGCTTCTTTTTCACAAAGGTCCCTAAGACACGTTTTACATTTCCTCTTATTTATTGGTCTTTATTTCTTTAATTCTTCATATAGGTTTTATTGTTACCTCTACACCCCCAATATTTAGCTCTGAGTTATATTTTTTTTACCTTTGTTTTGCTGCTACAGAATGCCACTTTCTTTGCATGCTTTTGTCACTTATTTTAAAAGACACTTTTTTTCTTATTTGGCCAACAAAAATTGAAATTGTAGTTTACAAATTTGTTCCTATCCCATTTCCTGTTGGTTTAAATTTTGTCAGTACACTTTACCTGTATTCATATCCCCTTTATCCTTCTGATCTATGAATTTTCAGACATGTGATAATTATTATCTGGAGGCAGACAGGGAAATGATATACTGTGTTCAGCTCTGTGCCAAGTAAAATTTACAAACAAAAGGTAATGTATCTTAGACCAGAAACACTACACTATGTTGAATACAACACCAAAATATGCTGAATACAAATAAGCAGCACTTTCTACACAAGTACATACAAATACATAGGCTCCCAAATGAGACAGAATACCTAGGAATATATGGCTAAAGTCACATTTGTATAGATACACTTCTAAGTCATACCTACTGGTCTCAAGTCTGGCTCTCTGTGACCCCAGAGAAGATTCACTGAGGAAGCAAATACCATGATGCTACCACTTACACTCTTCTTGGTTTTCTGCCAAGGAGCGTATGGCTGCAATATCCACCAGGGGGAGGAGGTCCATAGCATATGGAGCTAGGATATGCTGAACCAGAGAATTCCTCCTGCTACCTTGACTGCACTGTTTTCGCAAGCCAGCCAGCTCTACTCACATTTGTTGGCTGACATGTAAAATACTGGCTGATCTGTTTTAACTAGGGCCGTCAAGCGATTAAAAAAAATTGTGATTAATTGCACGATTTAAAAAATTAATTGCTGTTAAACAATAATAACATTTATTTAAACATTTTTGGATGTTTTCTACATTTTCAAATATATTGATTTCAATTACAATACAGAATACAAAGTATATAGTGCTCATTTTATATTTATTTTTATTATAAATATTTTGTACTGTGAAAACAAAAGAAATAGTATTTTTCAATTCACCTCATACAAGTACTGTAACGTAATCTCTTTATCATGCAAGTTGAACTTACAAATATAGAATTATGTACAAAAAAAACCTGCATTCAAAAATAAAACAATGTAAAATTTTAGAGCCTATAAGTCTACTCAGTCCTATTTCTTGTTCAGCCAATCATTCATCAACCCCATAGAATATTGGGGTTGGAAGGGACCTCAAAAGGTCATCTAATCCAACTGCCTGCTCAAAGCAGGACCAATCCCCAGACAGATTTTTACCCCAGTTCTCTAAATGACTCCCCTAAGAATTAAACTCAGAACCCTGGGTTTAGCAGGCCAATGCTCAAACCACTGAACTATTGCTCCCCCAATTTGCAGTAGATAAAGCTGCCCACTTCTTGTTTACAGTGTCACCTGAAAATGAGAACAAGCGTTAACATGGCACTGTTGTAGCCAGCATTGCAAGATATTTATGAGCCAGATGCTCTGAAGATTCATAGTCCCTTCATGCTTCAGCCACCATTCCAGAGGACATGCATCCATGCTGATGACGGGTTCTGCTCGATAACAATCCAAAGCAGTGCTGACCAACGCATGTTCATTTTCATCATCCAACTCAGATGCCACCAGGAGAAGGTTGATTTTCTCTTTTGGTGGTTCAGATTCTGCATTGCAGGGTTGCTCTTTTAAGACTTCTGAAAGCATGCTCCACACCTCATCCCTCTCAGATTTTGGAAGGCACTTCAGATACTTAAACCTTGGGTTGAGTGCTATAGCTATCTTTAGAAATCTCACATTGGTACCTTCTTTGCATTTTGTCAGATCTGCAGTGAAAGTTCTCTTAAAACGAACAACATGTTAAGGCATCATCCAAGAGTGCTATAACATGAATTATATGGCAGAATGTGGGTAAAACAGACCAGGAGATACACAATTCTCCCCCAAGGAGTTCAGTCACAAATTTAATTAATGGATTATTTTTTAACAAGCATCATCAGCATGGAAGCACGTCTTCTGGAATGGCGGCCAAAGCATGAAGAGGCATACAAATGTTTAGCATATCTGACACATAAATTCCTTGCAATGCCAGCTACAACAGTGCCACACAAATGCCTGTTCTCACTTTCTGATGACATTGTAAATAAGTAGAATTATCTCCCATAAAGGTAAGCAAACTTGTTTGTCTTGGCGACTGGCTGAAGAAGAAGTAGGACTGAGCAGGCTTGTAGGCACTAAAGTTTCACATTGTTTTGTTTTTGAGTGCAGTTATGTAACAAAAAAAATCTACATTTGTAAGTTGCACTTTCACAATAAAGACACTGCACTGCAGTACTGGTATGAGGTGAAAAAAATATTTAATAAATTTCAATTGGTATTCTATTGTTTAACAGTATGACTAAAACTGTGATTAATCGCGACTAATATTTTCGAGTTAATCACGTTAGTCAACTGCAATTAATTGACAGCCATAGTTTTAACCCAACATAGGTGTTTCCTGTCTTGTGTGCAGTTTTCCTTTATCACTTTTGAGAAGTGCAAAAGTGCCTGCCCTCTTTTATTAACCATTACTTTTAAACCTTTAAGGCACAAAACTGAATATGAATGGTGTTAACTCACCAATGCAATAAAACAGCAACTGATAAAAATCCCTGTAAAAACTGAAATATAGTTCATTCTTCTTGCAAGTTTGCATGCAGCTTACAAAAACGTAAGTGACACTGACATTTTTTCACAAATCCTCAGAAAAGGCCTGGATACAGACTATCTATCAGAAAACCATCAAGCTAGATTTTCAAATTAGGCTAAAATGATCCCAAATGAGCAGATTACTTAAAACTATATTACCCATGAAGAACGTTTTGGTGTTGGACTACCTTAGTTTTTATACTCCAAAGCTAAATGCTGAAAAATGGGAAGCTATGTCCTCAGTTTGACTCCTCTTATCTTTAATGTCCATATGCATTCCTGCTGCAGCATTAATCAGCTTTGCATTTTTAATAAGCTCTTTTTTGTATATCAGGCTACACAATAGGCACATAGCCTTTTTTAGTCTACCTGCACATTATGGACCAAATCTTCAAAGCCGGGGCACAACTAATGCCCCCACAAAGCCACGCACTTAGATGAGTCAAGGGGTATTTGTACACACTCCAAAAGACAGTTAGGTGTGCAGTTATCTGATCTGTATACACAACTACATCTTCGTTTCATGGGTCGAATAGGCAAGCATGACTTCGGGGGCCTATCAGCCGTACCACCTTTAAAAATTAGGCATCACATGGAATAATGCTGTTAACGTCACTCCAAAACTAATGTGTAAATTTCTGAATTCTAAAACCAGCAATTTTCACATTCACACAAAACACACAATCACTGTGGGACTTTCAGAAATGCTCAGCATTGGCCAAACTCAACTAAATGCGTTAGTCTCTAATGCGCCACAAGAACTCCTCATTCTTTTTGCTGATACAGACTAACACAGCTACCACTCTGAAATCTGTTCCCATTGACATTAAGGGAAATTTCAACATTGACTTCAGTGGAAGCAGAGTTATGTCAGGCTAAGGTCTTTTGGAACTCCAGTCCTACATGTGTAGAGCCAGATCCTGAAAACTGATCTATACATGCAGATACCATTATTATATTAGAGTCCCACTGAAGTCTGTTCATAGATTGTGTAAAAATATATTTAGTTATGTTTGCAGTAAATACATTTCAGTATATTTGTCTTTAAAAGTTATAATTGAGGTAGTGACATGAGGGAGCTACTAACTGCAATAACATTAGGATTGCCACTGATCCACTCCTTGTCGCTTCCAAGGACTTTGACATGACTTGCAGTAATTGGGGAAGAAAAGAATCAAATGGTTGGTGATGTAAAAAATAGGGTCATGTCTTCAGTTGAAGTAAATCAGCTCCACTGAAGTCAGTGGAAGCCAGCTTATATTAGCTGAGGATTTCACATATAATCTTTCAACATTTTTAACTGCTATACAAGATTTGAGAATAACTAGGATCAGCATGGTATATTTTATGCTATCCATAGGCACTGACTCAGCACCCCCAGGCAAAGGAAAAAGCTGGCACCTGTAACCATCAAGTCCATAATTTCAGGGGACATGCCATCGTTGAACTTAGTTCATCGTGTTTTTTCTTCTCTGTCCCTCTGACCTGTACTCTGGCAATGCTAAAGGAAATGCAGGTCTAGAGGTTCAAAATGATTTACTCAAAGTTATTTTCTGTATCATACAGGAAGTTAATCTAGATGATCATAAAGGTCCCTTTTGGCCTTGGAGTCTATGAATTTTCTCCCTACATAACTGTAGCTTCTTCAGAATTATTTTTCATATTATTTTAACAACTTTGTTTTAGAAAAAGAACTAGAGGGTGAATGCAGTAAGAAAAAAACAGTTATGCACAAGCAAGGAGCCCTGTTTTTCTGGCTGTTGCTACAGTTAGCTTAATAAATAACTGTACTCAGACTCACTTATAATGGAAGAAGAAGAGATGAAGAAGTTACTGTCAGAGGAAAACTGGGCTACGTGAAACATCAAACTGACATCCTCATCTTTATCCCCTTCCGTCTCCAAAATCTTAAGTGTGTGCAATATCACTTGATTTCAGCAAGAATCTATTTAGCTAAATGAAAAGACTCTCCAAAATGTGAGTGCTATCAATACCCTCTTCATCCCTATACACTCTCAGACATTTTACATGCACTCTAGCTCCTCCAACATGACATCTCCAATATTACTGTAGCTTAGTATCCAACTTCGGCATCCACTACTTGAACCTCCCAACAATTATTGATCTACTGTGATTAAAGATCTTTCATGTGATGAATTTTGCTGAGTAATTTCCACAGAATGATAGTTAACATTTGCAGTGGAATTCTTTCCACTCCTTCTGGAAAGAATATTCTTTTTCTAGTGCTCGAATACAGGGTGCAGCTCCAGCTTGCTTTGTGTAACTCAAACCATAAGATCCTCCATTGCTATGAATTTCTATTTCAATTCACCTTCTTTGCATCTGCTATTAATTTCTTGCATTTATGTCCATGCTAACATCACCCTCATTGTTTTTATCATGTTCTTGTAAAGGGATCTGTTTTAGATTTTCACAATGTACTTGCCAGAAGAAATAATGCTGTTTACTGCTCTTCAAAGGAAATGTTCTCTCCACACATGCTAAGCATTGCCTGCTCTTGTCACGGTGCATCTTGCCGATTTCCTTCCCTTACCTTGACTCCAATACACTCTCCTCATTTTTAACCACTCATTCAACTGATAGTTGAGTATGATGCCCATCTACCCCTGCTCGTGCTTCTTTCATTATCCTCCTGCCTTTAGCAGGTTTATCTAATCTGGTTCCTCCTGAAGCTGCACATTGCATTTCTTAACTCTCAACCTCCCTGAAAAACTCATGATATTGTTGACTTCAGTGAAGCAAGGTTTTTATTTAGTTTCAGAAAAAAAAAATCAAACTATTTGTATGTATGTAAGTGGTAACTTCAAATGTTTCTGGGTATTCTGTTTATAAGAACTCTGTATTTTCCATCATTCCGGGTTAAAAATGTAGAATAAGATTACCTAATACTTTCTCTGAATTCTCTACATAGACTAAAATCTGCTCTCAGTGACATCAGTGTAAATCAAAAGTGACTCCATTCTAACTAGTTGAGTTATTCTGAATGGACATTGGTGTCAGTGAACAGGATTTGGGCTAGTGCACCTTCCAGTCTGTTTAATGCCAATCAGTTCACTGGAGTTTTGCCTCTTCTATGAACCATCAGAGTTGTACAAAGCTAAAGAATATAAGATGCAGTTTGCAATCCTGTACTGCATCTAAGTTTTCTTTTCCCTCATGTTGTGTCCCACAAGCTTTTCAAAGGTACATGTCTCTTTGTTCTGTGCCTAAAAAGTGTTGCAGCGTAGTAATCTTAACAATGCAACTACAATAAACCCTGCTGGGACCATGAAAAAACTTTAGATGCAGTGTCTTTGAAAGAAATCAATGTGGGGGTCTTCCCAGTTCCTAGTAGTCTTAGTTCAAGTATAAGTAACCATTCCAACTCTAAGGAAGCCAGTTTACACAGGTGCAGAAGTCCAGAACCAGGATATAGGATATTTAGGTGAAACCCTCTCCTACTGAAATCAAATGGGAACTTTGCTGTGGTTTTGATAACTTAATTCACTTGCTAGATCAAATTTCCCAGCATCTGTTTTTGTTATTTGGAGCTTAATCAGCCATACATTCTCTCTTTCTGAAAAAAGAGGTTGAACAATCACTCCAGTATCCCCTACCCTCACAGGAACAGCATTAAATGGAGTTGAACATCCAAATATTTGTCTGTCTGAGAAATTTCACTCCTACCGCTTCCTGCCATTCTTTCCATCTATCCAAACCATTTGATGCACATTCAAAGACTCATGATTTAAATTCATTCTGAATGCACAATCTACAGACATTATTAAAATTAAAATGAACTAAAAAAAACATCAAGAGCACTTTCCCAATACAACACGACATAAGAAATCCCTCAACAGCAGACAACACAAGCAAAACTTCAGTGGCTCAAAAAGCTGCTGTATTTGCACTGAGTTCTGCTACTGCTTCAGGTGATCCTGGCACTGGCCTTGTGCTCTAGGGCTCCTTACACCATAGCAAAAATAAAAACAAATCCAAAACAAAAACACCCACATTCAAGGTTTTCTCATGCCAAGAAAATATAATAATAAAAATATCCTGCCATACTCTGGAACTCTTCACTCATTCTCTGTTTATTTCTCTGTAATGATGGGAAAGTGGAAACATTTATTGAGGTGACAAACAATGGCTTCTAGAAATTCAGATGTCTAGAAACAGTCAAATGAGTAATGTCACTTTCTGTATATCTCTGGTTCCTTTCTGAAATGATCCAATAACAAGTAAAGATACAGCTGCAGTAAACTTTCCAAAGTACAGTTAAAGCACAAGTATACTTCACAATGCATTTTAGATCCCCAGTGAACTGTTTGAACAATTTTTAAGACAGCTTTCCTCCCTAAATGAATTAACAGAATGCATCATTTCTATCATTAGCAAAAGAGTATGTCCAGAGTACTATAACTTCCTTCTAGATGGTTGCCACTTTATCTTTTCAGCAATGAAAAACAGGTGATGAAGCATAGTGTGCAAAGTATAAATGTAATAAAACAATAATGTACCCTTAGCTGTACATAATAGACCAAACTCCACTCATGAATGCATGCACACAAGTCCCACTGGCATAAATGGGAGCCCTGTATATACATTTGAGAGGAGAATTTTACCCACCAGGATTAAGCTGATAAACTAAGAAAGTGATGACAGGATTAACAATCTTTGTGGATGGGGGGAAGCAGTAGATGTGATATATCTCAATTTTAGTAAGGCCTTGTCTACACTACCAAGTTTTGTCACCAAAAACTGCTTTTTGTCAACCAGTGAGTACATACACACTGTGATGAGACTTTTGTCGGGAAAAATGCCCAGTTTGGTGACTAAATACATCCATCCTGACAAGAGACTTTACGTCTTTCTGCTCTACGTTTTTCTCGACAAAGTGTCAGTGTAGACATCATGCTTGATTTCATCACTTTCATTGGCCTCCAGCAGGTATCCCACAATGCACATCCTGACCGCTCTGGTCAGCAGTTTGAACTCCACTGTCCTGCAGCTAAGTAAACAACCATCCATCCCCTACCCCCCCTTAAAAGTCCCAGGAATTTTTGAAATTCCAGTTTTGTTGGCTCGGCATGGAGAGGCCTCATTGCATCTTCCCAGGTGACCAGGATGGATTATCACATCCAATGCCCTCCCACTTGGACCACTGCAGAGCTGTTGGTTCTGATCAGTATATGGGGAGACGAGGCTGTGCAGTCCGAGCTGCGATGGAGCTATAGGAACTGGGATACCTATGGGCACATTTCTCAAGGCTTGTGAGAAAAGGGATATGATCAGGACATGCTGCAGTGCAGAGCGGAGATAAAGAAGCTGAGGCAGATGTACCATAAGGCAAGGGAGGCAAACCGTTGCTCCGCTGCTTCACCTAAGACCTGCTAGTTCTATAAGGAGCTGGATACTATCCTCGATTGCGACCCCACCTTCACCGCCAAGAGCCCCACGGATACTTCGAAGAGAACAAAGGTGGCAGAAAGAGGACCTAACCCGAAGGTCGAAGTCATTGATAAAGAGCTGGAGTTAGATGAGGATGTGCAGCTCCTGGTGGGGTTGACCAGTGGGGCAGGTATTCAGGAACTGTTCTCCACCCCTGAAGTGTCTAGTCAGTCTCAACAGTCGCTCTCTGGGGAGCAAGAAGTAGGAGATGAGATGCCCGGTAAGTGGCTGTGACTTGTGTAGTGCAGAGGTGCATTCAGGGTATAGAAATGTGGGAGGCTGACTGTGTTTCTGTGAGGTGAAAATTTTCCTGTGTAGCTAATCATTACGGTGGAATAGGGTGTTGATGCACAGTGAGACAGGGTGGATAAAAATCAATGATTTTTTTAATCAAAAAAATCCAATTTTTTATTTAAATCAGATTTTTTTGATAAAATGTTTTTGAAGAAAAAACCTATCTAAAGATAGTTTTAATTATGATACATTATAGCTCAAAAAATAGGGATTCTAAATTCTAATTCTGTAGTATGAGATAATATATTCGTGTAAGTTTTGTAAATGAGTTCCAATAGTTCATCGATTAGGTACCAAATCCTATGAGGTTCCAGGGATTTCTGCATAGATTATTTAGGTTAATCTTTCTATTTACCCAATGGGACTCAGTGCTCAGTTTCGAAAAGGGTTTTTTCTATGCAGCTCTTCAGAAGTTAATATGTGGCTTGCTGTATCGGCACCAACTCTGGAGCTGGAGCTACAGGCGCCAACTTTCCAGTCTGCTGGGGGGTGCTCACTGTTCATCCCCTGGCTCTGCCACAGGACCTGGCCCCACTCCACCCCTTTCCGCCCCCTCCCCTAAGTCTGCAGTGCCCTCGCTCCTCCCCCTTCCCACCACCTAGACCGCCTGCACATCACAAAAGAAGCTGATTGGGAGGTGTGGGGAGGCACTGATTGGTGGGGCTGCCAGTGGGCAGGAGGTGGTGGCAGGGAAGCTGATGGGGGACTGCTGACGTATTACTGTGGCTCTTTGGCAAAGTACATTGGTAAATTTTGGCTCCTTCTCAGGCTCAGGTTGGCTACCCCTGGTCTAGAAGATACCATCAGAGAGGCTTAGTTTTGCAGTTCTCAAACTGCGGATTTGTGTCTCCAGAGATAACATGCTTGTTAACAGCAAAAATGTTTTTAAATAAATAAATAATATACAGAGGTGAGAAATAACAGACCTCAATCCTATCGTCCCTCTGCAAATTTGTGTACACAGTCAATCCCTTACCTCTCTCTAAAAATGCAAAGTTTCAAAAAGTTCAATGAATAGAAGATTGTTGGGGGTGGAATAGATCTGGACAAGGAGAAGAAATCTGGAGATAAATGTGAGACGGGAGGGACAGGAAGTAGAAACAAAAGTGAAACTGTTTGAGCAGCATATTCCAGAAGTCTTGAGGCCTTTCTGAGTGTAGCCTTCATTTATTTGAGATCTACCATACCATTCTGTCACTAGAAGATAAAACCTGTAATGGCAGCAGGCTATAAAAGAGATCTAGTTTGGGAATATTTTAATAAAGTTCCTCTACCTGTGGGTAAGACAGGCATACGTGCAAAATGCAAACAGTGCAACAAAGAAATGCAAGGGCTGGTTGCCCAAATGAAACAACATCATGAGAAGTATTCCTTCTCAGGAGGAAGCAGCACTGAAGATTCCAAAAGGAACATGCCTGAACATGCAGGATCTTCAAGTTGGTAATAACCAACAAGAATGCACTTGTATGTAGAAATCCATCATTAAATCGAGTCTTCCTGACTAGTGATTTAAATCATGATTTAAATCAATTTGATTTAAATCAAATCCACCCTGTGGCGAGATCTCATGGGAATCCTCCAGAGAGATTTCCAGGAAAGTTTCCTGGAGGCACTTGGTAATCCTCTGCTGAAGGTTCCATGGCAGAGCAGCTTTGTTCCTCCCCCCATTGTAGGAAACTTTTCTGCGCCATTCGGCAATCACTTGTGCAGGGACCAAAGCAGTACATAGGTGAGCAGCATAGTGAGCAGATCTCCATGCTTACCGTTAGCAGTGAGATATCTGTTAGAATGAACCCCTGCCTGTGGAAAAGTGTGGGAGAATTTTAGATTTTTTTCCATAGAATGCTGCACTACAACCCTTGGAGAGTGTGTGTGCTCTTTTCCCCATGTGGAGTGTTGCGCCCTCCCCTCTCACCCCCCCTCACCTACACTCATCATGGTTTGGCTGTTCATAGAGATGTGTGTCTAGCTAGAGTCAGTGAGAAAGTGATTGCAATGTTGCAAAAAGTGTACTTAACTGAAATGTTACAATGCTGTGTGTGAATTTAACAATCCCGGTTCTGTGCATTGTCCCCTGTGCTTCACCAGATGTGGCCTTGAGGAACTCCCCATGCACCCCTGTTGAGCATCTCTGCTAGATAAGAAAGCGCCCAAGACACAGCAAAGTTGATATGTTCCAGGAGGTCCTGCAGTTCTCCAATGCACAAAAAAAAAAAGTGGGGGGAACGTAAGGAGTGCTGGGAAGCTGAACAGTAGGACAGAAAAGAGAATCATGCATTAGTTAAGGACACAACTGAGAGGATGATAATGGAGGAGCAAATGCACATGTCGCAGTCCTTAACAGTGAGGCAGACTGAGCAGATCCATGCTTGCCCTTCCCTGCAGCACACTCAGAACACTTTTCCATGCCCCCCCAAACTCCGCCCACCCTTTCCACTTTCTCGGATTTCTAGGTTTCCCCTTCACTCCACCTCCTCAGACAACTTTCACAATGATATCTGGACCTAAACACAGTTGTGAAAGTCTTCCCTTCTCTGGTTCCTCCTTTGCTTGCAGGCATCTCTATGTTTGTGTGTGCTGTTTCTTGTTCAATAAAATCAAAGTTCTTTAATGGTGAATCACCTTTACTTTTTTTTTTACAATTGAGATTGCAGGCACTACCAATACATGCGCAGGCATTGTTATCATTGTCTTACAGGAATATAAGGCCCAAAATGACATCATTGCATCCTAGGAAAACTGACAGAGACATACATTACTGGTGCTCATTGTCAAAGTGCTGCCTCAAAGCCTCTCTGATTCAAACTGCCCCCCTCTGGATTCCTCTGACAGCCCTGGTATCTGGCTGTTCAAAATCAGCAGCCAAGCAGTCTGCCTCAGCACTCCACCCCGCGCAAACCTTTCACTCTTAGCTTCACAGAGATAATGCAACATACAGCACACATCTATGACCATGGGAATATTATCTTCATTAAGGTCTAGCCTGCCATAAAGGTATCACTAGCACACCATTAATCTGCCAAAGAAACATTCAATTGTCATCCGGCACCTACTCAGCCTGTTACTGAACTGCTCCTTACTGCTGTCCAGGCTTCCTGTGTAAGGTTTCATGAGCCATGGCTGTAAGGGGTACGCTGGGTCTCCCAGGATCACTATGGGCATTTCAGCATCCCCCACAGTAATCTTCTGGTTTGGAAAGAAAGTCCCCACTTGTAGCTTTCTGTACAAGCTGGTGTTCCTGAAGATGTGTGCGTCATGCACCTTCCCGGAGCACCCCACGTTGATGTCAGTGAAACGCCCTCAGTGATCCACAAGGGTCTGCAACACCATAGGAAAGTACCCCTTCCTATTGATGTACTCTGTTGCAAGGTGATCTGGTGCCAAAATTGGAATATGTGTGCCATCTATCACCCTTCCACATCTAGAGAACTCCATTTCTGCAACGCCGTCCACTATTTCATGCACATTTCCAAGAGTCACGGTCCTTCATAGCAGGATGTGAATAATTGCCCTGCATACTTACATTAACACAGCCTCAATGGTCGACTTCCTCACTCCAAACTGATTCCCGATGACTGGTAGCAGTCTGGAGATGCCAGCTTCCACACAGTGATTGCCATATGCTTCTCTACCAATAGGGCAGAGCTCTCATTCTGGTGTCCTTGCTCCTCAGATCTGGGGCAAGCTTCACACACGGTGCCAGGAAGGTGGCTTTCCACATCCAAAAGTTCAATAGCCACTGCTCTTGCTTGTTTCACGAGCCAAAAAGTGATGGTCTACCCTATGCAGCTGCTCTGTGAATGCCAAAAGCAATTTAAAGTTGCTCCTATCCATGTCACGCAGAATGTCAGGTGCCTGCAAGTCTTATTCAGTTAGGAACTTGACAATTAACTGCACTGCCACGTGCGATGCCTTCATGACAGTTAAGAAAGCATAGGAGAGCAGTGCAGGATCCATCTCTTCTCACAAAGATGTTGAGGTGCACAGCAAAGAAGGACTGTTGGACTGTTGCAAAAATGCTGCAAAAGAAAGCTGGAAGCCCCTGGACTGCTGGGACATAAAGCACAGTCAGCTGCAGCGGCACAGGAGGCGGCGAACAGAGCGGCTAACAGGGGAGTTTCAGTGGGAGTTTCCAGGGGGAGGTTACAGGGGAGACCAAGGCAGAGGAACCAGGAAGGCAGACCAGGGAAGAGGCAGGGGTCTGCCAGCAGCCCAGTGCTTGTTGGTGGCCTGTGGTGCGGTGTGAGGCGTGGATTGCCAGGCACAGAGTTGGAGCGCTACGATGGAGGCGGAGGTAGCAGGTGCAGACACACTGAGGATGACCGGATGCGGTAGCTGCGGCAGGTACATGGTCCTGGAGGGAGCACCTGAAAGGAGTTTCACCTGCATGAAGTGCTGCCTGATAGAGCTGCTGGAGGAAAAGGTAAGGGGACTGGAGATGCAAGTGGAAACTCTGGCTAAGTTTAGAAGGGGATTCGAGCAGTTGATGGAACACAGACATGATGAGGCACAGGGAACAAGCTCAGACGAGCGGATAGAAGCAGGACCAAAGGACTCTGAGGAGGGGCTGCTGGGTGAGGAAAGTGGACGGTGGAAGCATGTGACTAGGAGAACCAGGCAGAGGAAAAGACGGGCCAGCGATGGAGAAATAGAACTCAGGAACAGGTTTGCTGAGTTGGGAAATGAAGATGGAGCACAGCAGGCTGCTGAAGGACAAAGGGCGAGGAAGAAGAGGCGAGCAGCTAGTCCTGCAGAAGGAGGGGAGGAGTCGATGGAGGCGACACCAAGTATGAGCCCTAGGAGGACTGTAAGGGCGAATACAAATCGAAAGGAATTGCGACCACCTGCTGTGGGGGATAGACCGCAGAATCGCTCTGTCGCCAGGAAAAGGCAAGTCTACGTGATTGGAGACTCTTTACTGAGAAGAGTAGATAGGCCTGTAACTAGACCTGATCGGGAGAACAGAAGGGTGTGCTGTCTGCCAGGGGCTAAGATACAGGATGTGGACCTGAGGCTGAATACGATCTTAGCGGGAGCGGGAAAGAATCCGTTGATTGTGCTTCATGTGGGAACGAATGATACGGCTAGTTACTCACTGGACTGTATCAAGGAGGACTATGCCAGACTGGGGAAGAGGCTCAAAGACATCGAGGCTCAGATGATCTTCAGTGGGATTCTGCCGGTTCCTAGAGCGGGGCGACGAAGGAGTGACAAGATTATGGCGATCAACAGATGGCTTAGGGAGTGGTGTTATAAGGAGGGCTTTGGGATGTACGGTCACTGGGAAGCGTTTACGGATAGACGACTGTTCGCTCAGGATGGACTTCATCTAAGCAAGGACGGAAATAGAATTCTAGGATGGAGGCTCGCCGACCTCATCAAGAGAGCTTTAAACTAGGAAGTTGGGGGAGATGGTTGGGAGATGTTCGGGAGATCTCCACGCCGGAATATAACCTGGAGAGGAAAGTAAACAAAGTGAGAGGGGATACCCTTGCGGTCCCAAGAATTGATCCAAGGAGGAATAGTGGAGAAACCAGAGTAACGGGTGATGCTGGTGGTAAAAGGTCTCTGCACAATGGGGGAAAGAATGTCACTGACGCCAAACGCCGAAAATTAAAAGGTCTGTACACTAATGCGAGGAGTCTAGGTAACAAGATGGAGGAACTGGAGTTACTGGTGCAGGAAGTGAAACCGGATATTATAGGGATAACTGAAACCTGGTGGAATAGTACTCATGACTGGAGCACAGGTATTGAAGGCTATGTGCTGTTTAGAAAAGACAGGAAGAAAGGCAAAGGTGGTGGAGTAGCCTTGTACATCAATGATGAAATTAACTGTAGCGAAATAAGAAGTGATGGAATGGATAAGACAGAGTCTGTCTGGGCGAAAATCACACTGGGTAAAAAAGCAACTAGAGCTTCCCCTGAGATAGTGCTTGGCGTGTGCTACAGACCGCCGGGATCTGATTGGGATATGGATAGAGACCTCTTTAATGTCTTTAATGAAGTAAACACAAAGGGGAAATGTGTGATTATGGGGGACTTCAACTTCCCGGATATAGACTGGAGAACGAGTACTTGCAAGAATAATAGGGGTCAGATTTTTCTGGATGTGATAGTGGATGGATTTCTTCATCAAGTAGTTGAAGTACCTACGAGAGGAGATGCCATTTTAGATTTGGTGTTGGTGAGCAGTGAGGACCTCGTAGAAGAAATGGTGGTAGGGGACAACCTTGGTTCGAGTGATCATGAGCTGATTCAGTTCAAACTAGACGGAAGGATAAACAAATGTAGATCTGGGATTAGGGTTTTTGACTTCTCGAGGGCTAATTTTAAAGAGTTAAGGAAATTAGTTAGGGAAGTGGATTGGACGGAGGAATTAGTGGATTTAAATGCGGAGGAGGCCTGGAATTACTTTAAGTCGCAGCTGCGGAGACTGTCGGAAGCCTGCATCCCGAGAAAGGGGAAAAAAACCATGGGCAGGAGTTGTAGGCCAAACTGGATGAGCAAGCAACTCAGAGAGGGGATTAGACAAAAGCAGAAAGCTTACAGGGAGTGGAAGAAAGGCAGGATCAGTAAGGAAAGCTACCTTGGTGAGGTCAGAACATGTAGGGATAAAGTGAGGAAGGCTAAAAGCCGCATTGAACTGGACCTTGCAAAGGGAATCAAAACCAATAGTAAAAGGTTCTACAGCCACATAAATAAGAAGAAAACAAAGAAAGAAGAAGTGGGGCCGCTATACACTGAGGATGGAATGGAGGTTAAGGATAACCTAGGCATGGCCCAACATCTAAACAAGTACTTTGCTTCAGTTTTTAATAAGACTAGTGAGGAACCTTGCGATGATGGAGGGATGATAAATGGGAATGTGGATATGGAAGTGGATATTACCGCAACTGAGGTAGAGGCCGTACTTGAACAGCTCGATGGGACGAAGTCGGAGGGCCCGGACAATCTCCATCCGAGGATATTAAAGGAACTGGCGCGTGAAATTGCGAGCCCGTTAGCGAGAATTTTTAAGCAATCGATAAACTCGGGGGTTGTGCCGTATGACTGGAGGATTGCTAATGTAGTTCCTATTTTTAAGAAAGGGAATAAAAGTGATCCGGGTAATTATAGGCCTGTTAGCTTGACGTCTGTAGTATGCAAGGTCTTGGAAAAAATTTTAAGGGAGAAAGTAGTTAAGGACATAGAGGTCAATGGTAATTGGGACGAATTGCAACACGGATTTAGTAAAGGTAGATCGTGTCAAATCAATCTGATCTCCTTCTTTGAGAAGGTGACGGATTACTTAGATAAAGGAAATGCGGTAGATATAATTTACCTAGATTTCAGTAAGGCGTTCGACACAGTTCCACATGGGGAACTGTTAGTCAAATTGGAAAAGATGGGAATGAATATGAAAGTTGTAAGGTGGATAAGGAACTGGTTAAAGGGGAGACTCCAGAGGGTCGTATTGAAAGGTGAATTGTCAGGCTGGAAGGAGGTCACTAGTGGAGTCCCTCAAGGATCGGTTTTGGGACCGATCTTATTTAACCTTTTTATTACTGACCTTGGCACAAAGAGCGGGAATGTGCTAATAAAGTTTGCGGATGACACGAAGCTGGGGGGTATTGCTAACACGGAGAAGGACAGGGATATTATTCAGGAAGATCTGAACCACCTTGTAAACTGGAGTAATAGAAATAGGATGAAATACAATAGTGAAAAGTGCAAGGTTATGCATTTAGGAATTAATAATAAGAATTTTGGATATATGTTGGGGGCGCATCAGTTGGAAGCGACGGAAGAGTAGAAGGACCTTGGGGTACTGGTTGATAGCAGGATGACTATGAGTCGCCAATGTGATACGGCTGTTAAAAAAGCAAATGCGATTTTGGGATGCATCAGGCGGGGTATTTCCTGCAAGGATAAGGAAGTGTTAGTACCCTTATACAAGGCGTTGGTGAGACCCCATCTGGAATACTGTGTGCAGTTCTGGTGTCCCATGTTCAAGAAGGATGAATTCAAACTGGAACAGGTTCAGAGACGGGCTACAAGGATGATCCGAGGAATGGAAAAACTGCCTTATGAAAGGAGACTCAAAGAGCTTGGCTTGTTTAGCCTGGCCAAAAGAAGGCTGCGGGGGGATATGCTTGCTCTATATAAATATATCAGGGGGGTTAACGTTAGGGAGGGAGAGGAATTATTTAAGTTTAGTACTAATGTAGGCACGAGGACGAATGGGTATAAACTGGATATTAAGAAGTTTAGACTTGAAATTAGACGAAGGTTTCTAACCATTAGGGGAGTGAAGTTCTGGAACAGCCTTCCGAGGGAAGTAGTGGGGGCAAAAGACTTTCCTGGCTTTAAGACAAAGCTTGATAAGTATATGGAGGGGATGTTATGATAGGATTGTTAATTTGGGCAATTGATTTTGGATTACCACCAGATAGGTCTGCTCAATGGTCTGCGGGGAGATGTTGGATGGAATGGGAACTGAGTTACTGCAGAGAATTCCTTCTTGGGTGCTGGCTGGTGACTCTTGCCCACATGCTCAGGGTTTAGCTGATCGCCATATTTGGGGTCGGGAAGGAATTTTCCTCCAGGGCGGATTGGCAGGGGCCCTGGAGGTTTTTCGCCTTCCCCTGCAGCGTGGGGCACGGGTCGCTTGCTGGTGGTTTCTCTGCAGCTTGAGGTCTTCAAACCAATTTTGAGGATTTCAATAACTCTGTCCTGGGTTAGGGGTTGTTATAAAATTGGATGGGTGGGGTTCTGTGGCCTGCCTTGTGCAGGAGGTCAGACTAGATGATCAGATTGGTCCCTTCTGACCTATGAGTCTATGAGTCTATGAGTCAATGCAATATGGGACATTTAGCAAGGTCCCAAGACGTGCTGTGATGTGATCCACTCTGTCTTCCATAGCAACATAAGGTGTCGAGCTGGCCTGCGGAATAGTTACCCACAGTGCAATGCTCATACTGTTGATGATAGTGCCCCTATTGTGGATGCGATCTGCTGACAGGGAGAAAGTGTGAACATGGGAGTCCAATTTTTATTATGTTGACTTTTGGGTGTCGCCATCACTTTTGTCAACAAAAATCTGTAGTGTAGACATAGCCTAAATCTTTTGATACTGTCTCACATGACCTTCTCATAAGCAAATTATGCAAATATAGCCTAGACAAAACTACTATACAGTGGGTGCACAACTGGTTTGAAAACCATACGCAGAGAGTACTTATCAGTGGTTCATAGTCAAGCTGGAAGGGTATATGAGTGGGTTCCTATACAGAGATCTGTCCTGGGTCCAGTTCTGTTCAATATAGTCATAAATGATTTGGAAAATGGCATAGAGAGTACACTTATAAAGTCTGTGAACAATACCAGCTGGGATAATTTGCAAGAATTTAGGAGGACAGAATTAGAATTCAAAATTATCTTAACAAAGTGGAATAATTGTATGAAATAAACAGGATGAACTTCAATAAGGACAAATGCAAAGTACATAATTCAGCAAGGAAAAATAGGAAATGACTGCCTAGCACGGAGTACTGCAGAAAAGGATCTGGGGTTATAGTGGATCACAAACTAAATATGAGTCAATTATGTAACACTGTTGCAACAAAGCAAACACCATTCTGGAATGTAAAGCAGGAATGTAAGCAAGACACAAGGAATAATTCTTCCACTGTACTCAGCACTGATCAGGCCTCAGTGGGAACACTGTGTCCAGTTCTGGGCACCACGTTTCAGGAAAGCGGACACATCAGAGAAAGTCCAGAGGAAAGCAACAAAAATGATTAAAGGTCTAGAAAACATGATCCACAAGGAAAGATTTTAAAAAAATGAGTTTGTTTACACTGGAGAAGAGAAGACTGAGGGGGCACATGATAATAAACTTCAAGTATGTAAAAGGTTGTTATAAAGAGGAGAGTGATAAATTGTTCTCCTTATCCACTGAGGTCAGGACAAGAAGTAATGGACTTAAATTGCAGCAAGAGAGATTGAGGTAAGACATTAGGAAAAACATCCTAACTGTAAAGGTAGTTAAGCACTGGAACAAAGTACCTAAAGAAGTTGTGGAATCTCCATCATTAGGGGGCGAGGTTAAGAACAAGTTAGATAAACACTTGTCAGAGATGGTCTAGATAATACTTAGACCTGCCCCAGAACAAGGGACTGAACTAGATGACCTATTGATGTCCCTTCAGCTCCTGCATTTCTATGATGCAATAGTCTCCTCTCATTCTGCCCTTTTTCATAAACATCTCCCAATTCAGATGTTTCAATTTTAAGAATTATTTACATTACAAAAAGTAATAATATATTTACATATTTTCCTGATAATATATTATGTACTTGTCCATACATAGGGGACTGAGTCATTTATCTGACAGCCTGAATGGGAAAACCGAGAAGTGTGCTGCTTGCCAGAAGCTAGGATTCATGGTGAGGTGATTAAGAAAAAGCAGAAAGCCTACAAGGAGTGGAAGATAGGTGGGATTAGCAAGGAAAGCTACCTTAGTGAGGTCAGAACATGTAGGGATAAAGTGAGAAAGGCTAAAAGCCATGTAGATTCTATATAAAGATTCTATAGCCATATAAATAAGAAGAAAACAAAGAAAGAAGAAGTGGGACCGCTAAACATTGAGGATGGAATGGAGGTTAAGGATAACCTCGGCATGGCCCAATATCTAAATAAATACTTTGCCTCAGTCTTTAATAAGGCTAATGAGGAGCTTAGAGATAATGGAAGGATGACAAATGGGAATGAGGATATGGAGGTAGATATTACCATATCTGAGGTAGAAGCCAAACTTGAACAGCTTAATGGGACAAAATCGGAGGACCCAGATAATCTTCATCCACGAATATTAAAGAAACTGGCACATGAAATTGCAAGCCTATTATCAAGAATTTTTAATGAATTGGTAAACTCAGGGGTTGTACCGTATGACTGGAGAATTGCTAACATAGTTCCTATCTTTAAGAAAGGGAAAAAAAGTGATCCGAGTAACTATAGGTCTGTTACTTTGACATCGGTAGTATGTAAGGTCTTGGAAAAAAATCTGAAGGAGAAAGTAGTTAAGGACATTGAGGTCAATGGTAATTGGGACAAATTACAACATGGTTTTACAAAAGGTAGATCGTGCCAAACCAACCTGATCTTCTTCTTTGAGAAGGTGACATTATTTAGACAAAGGAAATGCAGTAGATCTAATTTACCTCGATTTCAGTAAGGCATTTGACATGGTTCCATGTGGGGAATTATTAGTTAAATTGGAAAAGATGGGGCTCAATATGAAAATTGAAAGGTAGATAAGGAACTGGTTAAATGGGAGACTACAACAGGTCGTAATGAAGGATGAACTGTCAGGCTGGAAGGAGGTTACTAGTGGAGTTCCTCAAGGATCAGTTTTGGGACCAATCTTATTTAACCTTTTTATTACTGAACTTGGCACAAAAAGCGGGAATATGCTAATAAAGTTTGCGGATGACACAAAGCTGGGAGGTATTGCTAACACAGAGAAGGACCGGGATATCATACAGGAAGATCTGGATGACCTTGTAAACTGGAGTAATAGTAATAGGATGAAATTTAATAGTAAAAAGTGCAAGGTCATGCATTTAGGGATTAATAATAAGAATTTTAGTTATAAATTGGGGACACATCAGTTGGAAGCAACAGAGGAGGAGAAGGACCTTGGAGTATTGGTTGATCACAGGATGACTATGAGCCACCAATGTCATATGGCCGTTAAAAAAGCTAATACGGTTTTAGGATGCATCAGGCGAGGTATTTCCAGCAAAGATAAGGAGGTGTTAGTACCGTTATATAAGGCACTGGTGAGACCTCATCTGGAATACTGTGCAGTTCTGGTCTCCCATGTTTAAGAAGGATGAATTCAAACTGGAACAGATTCAGAGACGGGCTACTAGGATGATCCCAGGAATGGAAAACCTGTCTTATGAAAGGAGACTCAAAGAGCTTGGCTTGTTTAGCCTAACCAAAAGAAGGTTAAGGGGCGATATGCTTGCTCTTTATAAATATATCAGAGGGATTAATATTAGGGAGGGAGAGGAATTATTTAAGCTTAGTATCAATGTGGACACAAGAACAAATGAGTATAAACTGGACACTAGGAAGTTTAGACTTGAAATTAAAAGAAGGTTTCTAACCATTAGAGGAGTTAAGTTCTGGAACAGCCTTCCAAGGGGAGTAGTGGGGGCAAAAGACATATCTGGCTTTAAGACTAAGCTTGATAAGTTTATGGAACGGATGGTATGATGGGATAGCTTAATTTTGGCAACTGATCTTTGATTATTAGCAGGTAAGTATGCCCAGTGGTCTGTGATGGGATGTTGGATGGGATGGGATCTGAGTTACTGCAGAGAATTCTTTCTTGAGTGCTGGCTGGTGAGTCTTGCCCACATGCTCAGGGTTTAGCTGATCGCCATATTTGGGGTCGGGAAGGAATTTTCCTCCAGGGCAGATTGGCAGGGGCCCTGGAGGTTTTTCACCTTCCTCTGCAGCGTGGGGCATGGGTCACTTGCTGGTGGATTCTCTGCAGCTTGAGGTTTTCAAACCACAATTTGAAGACTTCAATAACTCAGACATAGGTTAGGGGTTTGTTATAGAAGTGGATGGTAGGATTCTGTGGCCTGCTTTGTGCAGGAGGTCAGACTAGATGATCATATTGGTCCCTTCTGATCCTAAAGTCTATGAGTCTATGTGATGGACAGACTGCCAAGACTCATCAAGCCCTTGGATCGCTACCCCTTCCTGCTTCTCCACGTGGGCCACAGTGATACTACCAAGAATGACTTTGAGCAGATCACTGCAGACTACATGGCTCTGGGAAGAAGGATAAAGGAGTCTGAGGCTCAAGTGGTGTTCTCGTCCATCCTCCCTGTGGAAGGAAAAGGCCCGGGTAGAGACCGTTGAATCGTGGAAGTCAACGAATGGCTACAGAGGTGGTGTCGGAGAGAAGGCTTTGGATTCTTTGACCATGGGATGGTGTTCCAAGAAGGAGGATTGCTAGGCAGAGTCAGGCTTGACCTAACGAAGAGAGAGAAGAGCATCTTCGCAAGCAGGCTGGCTAACCTAGTGAGGAGGGCTTTAAACTAGCTTCACCGGGGGAAGGAGACCAAAGTCCTGGGGGAAGTGGGATACCGGGAGGAAGCACAAGAAGGAGAGCACAAAGAAGGGAGGACTCCTGCCTCATACTGAGAAAGCAGGACAATCAGCGAGTTATCTCAAGTGCCTACACACAAATGCAAGAAGCCTGGGAAACAAGCAGGGAGAACTGGAAGTCCTGGCACAGTCAAGGAATTATGATGTGATTGGAATAACAGAGACTTGGTGGGATAACTCACATGACTGCAGTACTGTCATGCATGGATGTAAACTGTTCAGGAAGGACAGGCAAGGCAGAAAAGGTGGGGGAGTTTCACTGTATGGAAGAGAGTAGTATGACTGCTCAGAGCTCCGGTATGAAACTGCAGAAAACCTGAGAGTCTCTGGATTAAGTTTAGAAGTGTGAGCAACAAGGGTGATGTCGTGGCGGGAGTCTGCTATAGACCACCAGACCACAGGGATGAGGTGGACAAGGCTTTCTTCCAGCAACTAACAGAAGTTACTAGATCACAGGCCCTGGTTCTCATAGGAGACTTCAATCACCCTGATATCTGCTGGGAGAGGAATGCAGCGGTGCACAGACCATCTAGGAAGTTTCTGGAAAGTGTAGGGGACAATTTCCTGGTGCAAGCGCTGGAGGAACCAACTAGGGACAGAGCTCTTCTTGACCTGCTGCTCACAAACAGGGAAGAGTTAGAAGGGGAAGCAAAAGTGGATGGGAACCTGGGAGGCAGTGATCATGAAATAGTTGAGTTCAGGATCTTGACACAAGGAAGAAAGGAGAGCAGCAGAATACGGATCCTGGACTTCAGAAAAGCAGACTTTGACTCCCTCAGGGAACTGATGGGCAGGATCCCCTGGAAGGATAACATGAGGGGCAAACGAGTGCAGGAGAGCTGGGTATATTTTAAAGACTCCTTATTGAGGTTGCAGGAACAAACCATCCTGATGTGTAGAAAGAATAGTAAATATGGCAGGTGACCAGCTTGGCTTAACTGTGAAATCCTTGTTGATCTTAAACACAAAAAAAGAAGCTTACAAGAAATGGAAGATTTGACAAATGACCAGGGAGGAGTACAAAAATATTGCTCAGGCATGCAGGAGTGAAATCAGGAAGGCTAAATCACACTTGGAGTTGCAGCTAGCAAGAGATGTTAAAAGTAACAAGAAGGGTTTCTTCAGGTATGTTAGCAACAAGAAGAAAGTCAAGGAGAGTGTGGGCGCCTTACTGAATGAGGGAGGCAACCTAGTGACAGAGGATGTGGAAAAAGCTAATGTACTCAATACTTTTTTTGCCTCTGTCTTCACAAACAAGATCAGCTCCCAGACTGCTGCACTGGGCAGCACAGCATGGAGAGGAAGTGACCAGCCCTCTGAGGAGAAAGAAGTGGTTCAGGGCTATTTAGAAAAGCTGGATGAGCACAAGTCCAAGGGGCTGGATGCGCTGCATCCAAGGGTGCTAAAGGAGTTGGTGGATGTGACTGCAGAGCTATTGGCTATTATATTTGAAAACTCATGGCGATCGGGGGAGGTCCCGGATGACTGGAAAAAGACTACTGTAGTGCCCATCTTTAAAAAGGGGAAGAAGAAGAATCCGGGGAACTACAGGCCAGTCAGTCTCACCTCAGTCCCTGGAAAAATCATGGAGCAGGTCCAAAAGTAATCAATTCTGAAGCACTTAGAGGAAAGTGATCAGGAACAGTCAGTATGGATTTACCAAGGGCAAATCATGCCTGACTAACCTAATTGCCTTCTGTGACAAGATAACTGGCTCTGTAGATGAGGGGAAAGCAGTGGACGTGTTATTCTTTGACTTTAGCAAAGCTTTTGAATCAGTCTTCCATAGTATTCTTGATGGCAGGTTAAAGAAGTATGGGCTGGATGAAATGGACTATAAGGTGGACGGAAAGCTGGCTAGAACGTCGGGCTCAACGAGTAGTGATCAATGGCTCCATGTCTACTTGGCAGCCAGTATCAAGCGGCGTGCCCCAACGGACAGTCCTGGGGCTGATTATGTTCAATATCTTCATTAATGATCTGGAGGATGGCGCAGACTTCACTCTTGGCAAGTCTGCAGATGACACTAAACTGGGAAGACTGGTAGATACGCTGGAGGGTAGGAATAGGATACAGAGGGACCTAGACAAATTAGAAGATTGTGCCAAAAGAAATCTGATGAGGTTCAACAAGGACAAGTGCAGAGTCCTACACTTAGGATGGAAGAATCCCATGCACTGCTACAGACTAGGGACTGCATGGCTAGGCAGTAGTTCTGCAGAGAAGGACGTAGGGGTTGCAGTGGATGAGAAGCTGGATATGAGTCAACAGTGTGCCCTTGTTGCCAACAAGGCTAACGGCATTTGGGGCTGTATAAGTAGGAGCATTGCCAGCAGATAGAAGGATGTGATAATTCCCCTCTATCCGACATTGGTGAGGCCTCATCTGGAGTACTGTGTCCGGTTTTGGGCCCCACACTACAAGAAGGATGTGGAAAAAATGGAAAGAGTCCAGCAGAGGGCAACAAAAATGATTACAGGGCTGGAACACATGACTTATGAGGAGAGGCTGAGGGAACTGGCATTGTTTAGTCTGCAGAAGAGAAGAATGAGGGGGGGATTTGATAGCTGCTTTCAACTACCTGAAACGGGGTTTTAAAGAGGAGGGATCTAGACTGTTCTCAGTGGTATCAGATGACAGAATAAGGAAAAATGGTCTCAAGTTGCAGTGAGGGAGGTTTAGGTTGGATATCAGGAAAAACTTTTTCACTAGGATGGTGGTGAAGCACTAGAATGGGTTACCTAGGGAGGTGTGGAATTTCCTTCCTTAGAGGTTTTTAAGGTCATGATTGATAAACCCTGGCTGGGATGATTTAGTTGGGGATCTGTCCTGCTTTGAGCAAGGGGTTGAACTAGATGACCTCCTGAGGTCCCTTACAACCTTGATATTCTATGATTCTGTGATCAGTTATGATATACCATCAGATCAGAGTCAGATGGAGGTACGTTGGCTCATATAATTAGACCACAGAGGTTTGCATAATTACAGTATGGTTATTTACTTTACCAGCCATGAAGGACAGAGACCTAACTCTTTGCAGTTTCAGACAATACTTTACTTATGGTTATATAACATCTTTAGAAGTTAAAATTGATAATGGATAGTGGCAGGTAACTGAGAATGGAACAAAAGTATCTTTATTATTAACATAAACACTATCTCAGATTATTAAGATATTGTAAAGATTTGTAGCAATACAATTGCAGGAGGCTCAATGTCTCAGCAAACCTTTTTTGATAATTCACTTTCTGCCAATATAAAGAAGACTAGTATCAAGCTTTACCTGGCAATTTTGGAAAGACGACTTCAATGGAGTTGTAACCAAGAACAAAATTTGTATAGTTAGATATAGCTGAACCATTTTGCCAGCCTTTGGCATGAAAGTAACCGTTAATAGCACACTGCTGCACTGCCCAAAAGTTCATGATAAAAAGTGAATGATAATGAATCCAGTTAAAATTTACAGGGGAAATGTAGGTAAGCAAAATGTAATTACTCATGTTAATGTATGGACACAAAACATTGGAAAACTCTCCCATTCTCATAAAAAGTGTCTGGGACTTTAAATAACAAGTACGAAGGATTTCAATTTAATCTCTCATCCTCTACTCTCATCATGTTTATTACTGACTCAGAGGAAAAATGCTGTGTACTGCATTACCAACATCACTTCCTGCAGCCCTCAGGTTTTCCTTAGAGGATGCCCATCAAAGTAATGACCCTGCCTCTCCCTGCTTAGCTTGTAAAATATGAGTAAAGTATAGCTTGAGGTAGTACCGCTGCATTAAACATAAGCATATTGTGAGCATAATCTGCTCACAAATGTTAATTTCACTGCACGCTTACACAGACATACTGAGTTCTGACAAGATCTTGCTTTCTACTGAAGTGCACATGTAAATAATTTTCAGATGCTTAGTTATGCCTTGATTGTGATGTTTATTGGTTGTCGTTTTTAAAATATTAAATGTATCAACGTACCAGTAGTCACTATAGGTAGAAATTTATAGAAGCTAAATATAACATAAGTAGGGCCCTACCAAATTCACCGTCAGTTTTGGTCAATTTCACAGTCATAGGATTTTTTAAATTGTAAATGTCATGAGTTCAGCTATTTAAATGTGAAATTTCACAGTGGTGTAAGTGTAGGGGTCCTGACCCAAAAAGGAGTGGGGGGGCGGTCGCAAGGTTATTGTAAGGGGAGTTGTGGTACTGCTACACTTACTTTTGCGCTGCTGCAGGTGGCGGCACTGCCTTCAGAGCTGGGCAGCTGTAGAGTGGCGGTTGCTGGCCAGAAGCCCAGCTCCGAAGGCAGAGCCACCATCAGCAGCACTGCAGAAGTAAGGATGGCAGGGTCTGGTATTGCCACCGTTATTTCTGTGCTGCTGCCTGCAGAGCTGAGCACCCAGCCAACAGCCGTCACTCTCCAGCCGCCTAGCTCTGAAAGCAGTGCAAAAATAAGGGTGGCAATACCACGATCCTCTGAAACGTAAGCGTGTGACTCCTGCAACTTCCTTTTGGGTCAGGACCTCCAATTTGACAAACTCTGGTTTCCCATGAAATCGGTATAGTATAGGGTAAAAGCACAGAAAAGACCAGATTTCACGGTCTGTGATGCGTTTTTCATGGACGTGAATTTGGTAGGGCCCTAAACATAGGGCATTGACATATAGGACCTAAATTCTCCATTTTTGCATACTTTCAGCCATTGGTTTCTGCTGTCTAGGAAGATGTTGCTGGTGTATAAAGATGGGTCTTACAATATGCTCAGAACAAGGCATGACTTGGGCTCATCCTAATCTCTAGTTGGGGGTGTTTAACTACCCTGGGTCCATCACAGTAAATGTTCTGTCCCCAACTCCCTAGAGTTCAAACTAAGGATTGCTATGTGTGTCCCAATAACTGAAGTCACTATGAGAGATCCCACAGGAAAAGGTGGATTGCCCAGAGAGAGTTCAAATTAGGCCCACTGAGGGCTTTAAAGAACAGAACCACCACCTTGAAACTGAATCAGAATAAAATAAGCCACGCTGTTAATTTTAGCAGGTTGCCACAAAAGGCTATAAAACTAGGTTCCTAAAATATCTCAAGAAAAATACTGAAGTTCTATAGCTGTGAAAAGTACATTTTAATAACTCTTTCTTCCTTCATTCTTAGTGTATTTCAGTCATTTTTTCAATCACATAACATCCCAGGGTGTGCAAACTAAACAAGCGATAAGTGAATAATCCACTAAAAACTGATTCTGCGTGTTGGTTTCATATTTTTAGGGCAATACAGCACCAAATCACTGACATGGAACTAGGATGTCTATTTCATGCATGAAGCAGCACTTTATCATGGTACAAGTATCTGTGTCTTTTATTAAACTGTCTGCAGTCTCTGGCTAGTTCCAAGACCCTGCAATAGGTTTTCACATTATATTCACCTGAGCTTAAAATAAATCAAACCTTGCACAATTTCCTGTATATACTGGATTCTTAGAAAATTATTTAACAATTTCAACTACTGAAACTTTCTACCTCAACAAACATAATTTAATGATTTCAGGCATCTTCTCCTTTGCTTACCCTTTTACTTATATACTAATTGGATTCATAGTATCACCTTCTACAGTTTAGCCAATTAAACTTTACAGAACTTATCTTTTATTTCAGCCTTCAAATTAGCCTAGAGCAGTAGCTCTGCCTTGTATGTTAAACATCTGTAACAAGTACAAGCAGCAACAACAACGATACTGAAAGCAATTAGTACACATTTGCATTTTCTAAGCAATTTTAGAGTATAATCTGGAAATGAAGGGAGAGAGATTTTCCCATTTGGGGAGGGTCTTCAAGGTTGTTCTAAAAATCCATTAACAAGAAGCCCTTACATAGGTGAGCTCTTTGCAATTTTGCCACATTTAGATTTTCCACCAGACAACTGTCTAAGCTAAATGCAAATGCTGATTTAAGCATCATTTGGAAATGTCCCTTTCCATCACATCGGCATTTTCTATAGCTTGCTATTGAGAAAAAAAGGACTGTATTTTGATTAGTGAAATAAATGAGACCTAGAATACTAAACAAGAAAGTGGAAGTGGAGGTGGAGAAGGAGAAGAAGAAGGCAGGAGGGATAATTCAGTGGTTTGATCCTTGGTACCAGTACTTGGTCCTGCTAGTGAAGGCAGGGGGCTAGACTCAATGACCTTTCAAGGTCCCTTCCAGTTCTAGAAGATAGGATATCTCCATTAATTTATTTATTTTTATTCTTTTAAGAAGAGCAGGAGGCTGCAGCAGCAGCAGCAGAAAGATGCACAAGATTTTACCATCTCCAAATTGTAAAGAGCTAAAACACATTTCCTGATCCACTAAGCTGTCAGATGAGAATGGTGCCATTTTAGCACACTCTCAACCAGCTTATGTCTATTAACTAACAACAATTCATTAATTTACTTAAAGAATGAGGGCTAAATTGTGCCCTCGGTTATTCATGTGCATGGAACTTGTGTGTGTATGTCTTGGGCTAGAGTCTGGCCCCAGATATCCACATTTGTGTAATTTTGACACTTCTTGGTCTAGATCTTTGTTTCACAAACCATCAATATACAATATGTAGAATGGAGCCACAAAAATCATTTTCTCCACAGTACAGTATAGAGTTATGCAGCATTCCATACCTCGTATCATTATTAATTATTATTATTATTATTACAGATGGAGAGCTCCTCTTACAAGGTAAATATGCTAGCAAGTAAAATGCAGAGCCCTGAAATCCTGTTTCAGGAAAGAAATTCAATTTGATCCATGTGACTTCTGTGGTATTTATACTCAACACACAAGTTAATTAAACCTCCATCCAGTTAAGCAGAGTTTTTAAGAGCAGCAGTGAACTGAATACAAATAGTAGAGATTACAGAATCTCAGACAGCATGACCTGATCCAGTTCCAGTGGAAGCTAATGAGACACTCCCATTAACCTCAATGGGAGCAGGAACAGTCCCCCATATCTTAAATTTGCCATTCAGTTTTATTTTCATTTTCTCAAGAGGAGTTTTAAACATTTCCCAAGTTCTTGTGTCCCTTCTTCCCATAATCCTACAGGTCCTTCTGTATTTGTCACAAGAGGAATACAAATAACACCTCATTAGGAGCCAGGAAATATCCCCTCTTGATCATCCCTATTATTTTACAGTTCTAAAGGGCACAACAGGCATGTGTTTAGAACTGTCACTGTTTTCTTCCCTCTCTTCCTTCTCTACTTACCCTAATCTTTTCCCACACTGGTAGTAACAACTAATGTGAAAAACAAAGAATAAGATGCCCCTTTTCAAAAGCTCATTGTCAAGAACAAAGCACAGATCCCTATGCAAACAAACACAAAAGATTGCTACCCAACAAGCTCTTAGTACCAGGGTAAATTTCCTCTCTACTTTTGCCATTCTATGTGTGACAGTACTTCTCATAAGGCTTTATGGAAATATGCTTAGAATGTGTTATATGCAAACAAAACAAACAAACAAACAAAAAGAAGGGAATGACTAACCTAAGTAAAACATTCTGGAACTAGCAGTGTAGTCTTCCAAACATACATAACTCTCATTCTCAAGAGGTCAGTTGCATGCTGAGTAGTAATTTTATTTCTGCTTTAGAGACAGTGATGATCTTTTGGATGTTTTGTGAAAATACATGGCCCCACCCCACTCTCTATCCTTTTCAGTACCTTCAGGACTACCTTCTGGACATATCATCTTCCAAATATGATTAACAAATGAGGTGCATGCAAAAGACTAATTCCAGACTCTAATAATTGAGAAGTTCCCCCAGATCTTCCACTGGTGTAAACCAGAATAACTTCAGTGACTTCAATGGAATTATGCCCGTTTACACCAACTGAGGATTTGGCCTACACTATTTTCTTTTGATGCCCGATCAATTCAGCTAAATGCCCTGTATTTCACATGCATCACTGTGAGCAACCATGGTTTATAGCACAAGGCACCTGAGATATCGCTTATGGTGAGTGTAAAAGGCCCAAGGTCAACATAGGGGAGTCTGTGGGCATTTGCTACTAGAAATATTTAGAAAAACTATTTTTAAAATGGGGACTTCTTTGCTTATTTCAAGCACTTATTTTTTTTACAACAGGTATAATTACATTTTTATTTCTATGGCAGACTCTTGTTTGCTTTCATTTTCCCCTATAAAGCTGAGAATTCCTTAACACAGTTGGCTCTCTCCATGCCCATATTTACAAACTCCTTCATGGCAATGTTAAGGAAAGGGCTCATAACCCCTTTCGCTCTTGTCTGAGAACCTAGTCCAACAACCAGTGAAGTCAGTGGCAGTTTTTTCTATTGACTTTAATGATCTGACAGATGATCCATTACTCCTGTCATGACTTAGCCTTCACTAAGGTCAGAGCCCTTCTCTCCGAGGCACTCAAGAACAGGTATCCCTAACATAACATTTTCTCATCCAGCACCATTGTTTGAAATACACGGACACCAATACAAAGAGAACAATCATCTGTACAACCTCTTGACCTACGAGCATAGTATTTCCAAAAATCTGTCCTCAGTTACAGTATTCACAACTGGAGTAAATGAAATTTCAGTGGAGTTACACCAGTGGCACCGGACCTGGGAGCTGAATTCGACCCAGGGTGCACAATACTGTTCTACTCTTGGCAGAAGACCACACTAAAGCAATTCAATTATATTTTCACTTTGAGCAGGTGCTTAAGAAAAATATTAAAGGGAAAGCAGAGAACACTCTTGCAAAGTAACAGGAAATTATTCCAGCCCCATGAAATATGACAGACTATAACATATGACACCAAATGCCTTAAGTGCTTACTCACATACAACAATGCCGCTTCAAGTTCTATACACTGTTTGGTCCACTAGTGTCTGTCAAGTACTTGTTTACAAACTGATTTATTGCACATGCATGGTCTTTTGCCTATCACTATAACAACGACCTGCCTACATCTTGTGTTATTTCTTCTTTACATCACTAATTTGTGTAATTTCAAATATACCCTATGTACGCAGTCACAATGTTTATCTGTTTAACCAACAGTATAGTCTAGGTGTCTAACAGCTTACTCAGTTGGACACTTTGTTATACTGGTAACTATTCCTTTGAAGCACAAATCATTTGTTTTTAAAAAAACAACAATCTTCTTTATGGGGAATTCCAAATCTACAATACATGGAGCATGAACTACCTATAATGCAGAGTGAATTATTATCAATATGGCCCCTCTTTGGAAGCATATTTTATTTTACACTGCAATCTGAGTTACAAAAAAACCTTAATTATTTCTTTGAGGAGAAATTTTTTGTGCTTCATCAAAAGGATTTTTTAAGTGTCTCCAATCCTCATTCACTAAACTAGTTTCTACTACCATAGTCTTTTCTCCAAGCAGAGGATCTGCTCTCTAAACTTTAATTTTTAAGAACTGAAAATAAATTTGTTTTTAATTTTGTTCATCTAACTCAAAAATCCATTTCTCGGGCATCTTCCAGGAAAGGTTTCCACCTCCACAGTGTCTTTCGTTGGTGTTAAATTTATCAGAATTACCATTTAGACAAGATGAGAGATTAGAGGTAATCAGGTTGTGTGTTAGCCTTTAGCTTCATGACATTTTCTATGCATTACAAATTTTTTAAGAAAGCTTTCCAACTTTCTGTCTTTGTAAGATTATTTAGTTAGTTTCTTGATAATTTTCAAAGAAATATACTTATAACAAATGACTGGAAAAATCCTCAATCTGTTTTCTGAACTGTAAGGAATTGTTTTCAGACCTTAGCTAAAGACCTAATCTATTAAATGACTGTATTACTAAGACACAGTATGTAATAAGAAGCTTTCATTATTTTCAAAATGTATTATCAATGCTGGATTTTCTTCCTCCTAATCAAATGTGGATGGATGTTTCCACAGTATGTGCACAAACAGCAAATCTAAACAAATCTATACTGCTTTATCAGAGTTTTGTGCAGTCAGGATTTTTTCTACTGATTGTTCTGTCCCTTTAGGGATTTCCAGTGCATTTATGCACCATTTCATAGTGCCACACTAACAATGTGACAGTTAATAGTGAGGCGGCCCTTCCAATCCAAACACCCCTTTTCATAAATTTTCTCAGAATTATTTTGGAAAAATCCATGAAAACCTGTTCAATCATTCTTGTGTTATCCAAACATGGGGGACAGGCAGTTTTCAACTGTTAAGAAACTTTTCAGATTTTCTTTTTAATTACACCCTGCTAACTCAAACACAGCATTATTTGAAAAACTCATCAGAGGAATTATTTTAGGGGTGACTTGTGGCTTTAGGCATAGCCTTCAGCAAGGGGTGGTGTGAGATGGCTCCATCTACAGAGTAACCTTGCTAGGTATCATGATTCAGACACTCCTCTTAGGGTATGTCTACACTACAAAATTAGGTCAATTTATAGAAGTAATTTTTTTAGGAAGCGATTTGATACAGTCAATTGTCTGTGTCCCCACTAACCACATTAAGTCGCCGGGGTGTGTCCACAGTACTGAGGCTAGCATTGACTTTCAGAGCATTGCACTGTGGGTAGCTATCCCACAGTTCCTGCAGTCTCCACCACCCATTGGAATTCTGGGTTCAGCTCCCACTGCCTGAGGGGTCAAAAACATTGTCACGGGTGGTTTTGGGTACATGTTGTCAATCGCTCCTCCCTCCATGAGAGCAACGGCAAACAATTGTTTAATGCCTTTTTTCCACACAGACACCATATCATGGCAAGCATGCAGCCCGCTCAGCTCAGCCGCCGCTGTTGTGTCCTGGGTACTGCTGGCAGCAGACGGTACAATAGGGGTGCAAACCATCATCATGCTTCTGCTGCCACTCTGCTCGCCTGCTCTGGCAGCAGACGGTACAAAAGGGCTGAAAACCATTGTCATTGAACGACCGAATGACCGCTTCCACTGCCACTCAGCACTCCTGTTCTGGCAGCAGACGGTGCAGTAGGGCTGCAAACCATCATCACGCTTCTGCTGCCACTGTGCTCTCCTGCAGACGCCATACCATGGCAAGCAGGGAGCCCGCTCAGATCACCGCAGCAGTTATGAGCATTGTAAACACTTTGTGCATTATCCTGTAGTATATGCAGCACCAGAACCGACAAAAGCAGGCGAGGAGGCGACGGCAGCGCAGTGACGAGAGTGATGAGGACATGGACACAGACTTCTCTCAAAGCACGGGCTCTGGCAATTTGGTAATGGGGCAGGTTCATGCTGCGGAACGCCGATTCTGGGCCCGGGAAACAAGCACAGACTGGTGGGACTGCATAGTGTTGCAGGTTTGGGATGATACCCAGTGGCTGCGAAACTTTCACACACGTAAGAGCACTTTCATGGAACTTTGTGACTTGCTTTCCCCTGCCCTGAAGCACCAGAATACCAAGATGAGAGCAGCCCTCACAGTTCACAAGCGAGTGGCGATAGCCCTGTGGAAGCTTGCAACGCCAGACAGCTACCGGTCAGTCGGAAATCAATTTGGAGTGGGCAAATCTACTGGGGGGGCTCCTGTGATCCAAGTAGCCAAAGCAATCACTGAGCTGCTGCTATCAAGGTGAGTGACTCTGAGAAATATATAAGTCATAGTGGATGGCTTTGCTGCAATGGGATTCCCTAACTGTGGTGAGGCAACAGACAGAACGCATATCCCTATCTTGGCACCAGAGCATCAAGGCAGCCAGTACATAACCCAAAAGGGGTATTTTTCTATGCTGCTGCAAGCACTGGTGGATCACAAGGGACGTTTCACCAACATCAACATCGGATGGCTGGGAAAGGTACATGACGCTCACATCTTCAGGAACTCTGGTCTGTCTGAACGGCTGCAGCAAGGGACTTTCTTTCCAGACCAGAAAATAACCATTGGGGATGTTGAAATGCCTACAGTTACCTTAGGGACTCAGCCTACCCCTTAATGCCATGGCTCATGAAGCCATACACAGGCATCCTGGACAGTAGTCAGGAGCTGTTCAACTATAGGCTGATCAAGTGCAGAATGGTGGTAGAAATGTGCATTTGGACGTTTAAAAGCACACTGGCACAGTTTACTGACTTGGTTAGATCTCAGTGAAAGCAATATTCACATCGCTATTACTGCTTGCTGTGTGCTCCACAATATCTGTGAGAGTAAGGGGGAGACGTTTATGGTGGAGTGGGAGGTTGAGGCAAATCGCCTGGCCGCTGATTACACGCAGCCCGACATCAAGACCAGCACAGAAGGGTGCTCTGTGCATCAGAGAAGCTTTGAAAACCTGTTTTGTGACTGGCCAGGCTACCGTGTGAAAGTTCTGTTTTTTTCTCCGTGATGAAAACCCGCCCCCTTGGTTCACTCTACTTCCCTGTAACCCAGCCGCCCTCCCCTCCCACCTTCGATCACCACTTGCAGAGGCAATAAAGTCATTGTTGTTTTAAATTCATGCATTCTTTATTAATTAGTCACAGAAATAGGGGGATAACTGCCAAGGTAGCCCAGGAGGGGTGGTGGAGGAGGGAAGCACTGGGTGGGGTGGCGGAGGAGGGGAGGAGAGAAGGACAAGGCCACAATGCACTTCAAAGCCTATTGAATGCCAGACTTCTGTTGCTTGGGCAGTCCTCTAGGGTGGAGTGGTTGGGTGCCCGGAGCACCCCTCCCCTCCCCTGCATTCTTGGGTGTCTGGGTGAGGAGGCTATGGAACTTGGCAAGGAGGGCGGTTGGTTACATAAGGGCTGCAGCAGCAGTCTGTGCTCCTGCTGCCTTTCCTGCATCTCAACTATATGCCAGAGCATATCAGTTTGATCCTCTAGTAGCCTCAGCATTGCCTCCTGCCTCTTCTCATCATGCTGCCGCCATCGCTCCTCTTGCTCCCGCCACTTCTCATCTTGCATTTCTCTCCTGTCCTCACGTTCATTTTGTGCTTTCCTGGACTCTGACATTGTTTGCCTTCATGCATTCTGCTGGGCTCTTTCAGTACAGGAGGACTGCATGAGCTCAGAGAACATTTCATCGTGAGTGCGTTTTTTTCGCCTTCTTATCTGTGCTAGCCTCTGGGATGGAGATGATAGTGGTAGCATTGAAACATTTGCAGCTGCAGGAGGAAAAAAGGGAGTGTTGGGTTGACCATTTAAAATGGGTTGGCCATTTAAAAGGAGGGGCAAAGGTTTGGGGATTAACGTGCAGCACAAACTCAACTAAATCCCCCCTCGCACCCAATTCTCTGGGATGAACTGCGTGGCTAACAGCAGGGATGATTTCTTTTCAGCCACAGGCACACAGCCCAGCAGGAACAGCCACCTCTGAACGTCCTCTTAATAAAATTCCCCTATTTCAACCAGGTGACCATGAATGATATCACTCTCCTGGGGATAACACAGAGAGATAAAGAATGGATGTTGCTTGACTGCATTCCAGTAGCTTTACTGGCCGCGAATACATCCCAAGTTTTCAGGGCAAATTAATCATTCAACATGCTTGCTTTTAAACCATGTATTATATTTACAAGGGTACACTCACCAGAGGGGCCTTCTCCACCTTCAAGGTCGGGAGCCTGGGTTGGGAGGGTAATGTCTCCAAGATGATAAACAGTTCCTGATTGTTGGGGAGAACAGTTTCTTCGCTCGCCTGCTGTGCGTTGTCTTCAAGCTCCTCCTCATCATCTTTCTCGTCCCCAAAATCCTCATCCCTGCTGCATGAGACTCCTTTGCAGGAGTCCACGTATAGGAGTGAGGTAGTTGTGGGGATACCCCCTAGAACTGTATGCAGCTCGTGATAAAAGCGGCATGTCTGGGGGTCTGACCTGGAGCAGCCATTTGCCTCTTTGGTTTTTTGGTAGGCTTGCCTGAGCTCCTTAAATTTCACGCAGCACTGGTGCGGGTCCCTGTTATAGCCTCTGTCCTTCATGCCCTTGGAGATTTTTTCAACTATTTTGACATTTTGTCTTTTGGAACGAAGTTCTGATAGCACGGATTCGTCTCCCCGTACAGTGATCAGATCCAGTACCTCCCATTCGGTCCATGCTGGAGCTCTTTTGCGATTCTGGGACTCCACGGTCACCTCTGCTGATGAGCTCTGCATGGTCACCTGTGCTGATCAGCTTGCCACACTGGCCAAACACAAAATAAAATTCAAAAGTTCGCGGGGCTTTTCCTGTCTACCTGGCGAGTGCATTGGAGTTGAGAGTACTGTACAGAGTGGTCACAATGGAACACTCTGGGATAGCTCCTGGAGGCCAATACCGTCGAATTGCGTCCACACTACCCCCAAATCCGACCCAGTGATGTTGATTTCAGCGCTAATTCCCTTGTCAGGGAGGAGTACAGAAATCAATTTTAAGACCCCTTTAAGTCGAAAAAAATGGTTTCGTCGTGTGGATGGGTGCAGGGTTAAATCGATCTAACATTGCTAAATTTGACCTAAACTCGTAATGTAGACCAGGGCTTAGTTCCACTTCCTCCTGGCTGCCAGGCAGGTGGGAAGAGCGTAGTAATCTATTGCTGGCATATATATCACCCAATGCTGGCTCGATCACTCTGGCCTCAAGAAAAAGAGGTGCAGTCAAAGGTTCACCATTCCCTATTCCTCCCCACCCAGGAAGTAGTAAACAGGCAACTAGCTCCACTTACTCCTAATGTTTGAACCCAACATTTGGGTAGCCTGTGCAGGACAGTAAGGGGGTTCTTATTCCACCTTACTCCTTTGTATAGTCCAGGTCATAACCTAACCCAGAAATGAGCTCTATGATCCCTGTTCTGTGAAGTGTGGAATGCCCTCAGCTCCCACTGATCCCAGCCCTCTGCAGCGGACACAGCTAGGCCTTAGTGCCTTTTCTCTGCCTGAAGAAGTCTGTCCTGTGAACTAGCGTTAAGGAACAGACACTTGATAACAGTTTTGCTCAGTGCATTATCTTCAGAAAGCCTCATCTCTTTGCCTCTCTTCAAACATTTGCAAGGGCTGAAAATTTTGAAAAATTACATCTTACAATATTCACCCCCTACCTCTATTTCAGCATATTTTAATAGGTGCAAGTACATCCATGTGCAGGGGCAGCTCCAGGCCCCAGCACGCCAAGCGCATGCTTGGGGCGGCAAGCCACGGGGGGCGCTCTGCCAGCGCCGCGAGGGCAGCAGGCAGGCTGCCCTCGGCGGCTTGCCTGCGGAGGGTCCGCTGGTCCCACGGCTTCGGTGGACCCTCCGCAGGCAAACCACCAGAGGCAGCCTGCCTGTCGCGCTTGGGGCGGCAAAATCCCTAGAGCTACCCCTGCCCATGTGATTGGACAGCTCAAAGGAAAGATAAGACGTTAGGAGATGTCTGAAGGACCTGGAACTTTTTCTCAGAGTTAGTGCTGCTCATTTCTCTGCTAGTGCAAGTGCAGCAGCTTATAACTACTTTTGAGATTACTAATATAACTGGATGTGGCAGTGCACCCAAGGATCATCAGAATAAGGGAGTCACACTGAGATGCTGTTAAATGCTGTGGTCAATTTTCATTAGGGTTAGCATTAGGTTTGCTGCCTATACGTAATAAAAAAAAGAGCAGAAAATCATTGACCCAGCCTGATAACTCTAAGGGCCAAATTCAGAAAACCTACTCACACTGAGTAGAACCTAACCTCAAAAGTAGCCCCACTGAAGCCCATGGGATAAGAATAGTAATAACATCTATTCAATGTCAATCAAGATATCACAATCTGGTTTTAAGATTTTAAGAGTTAAAAAATAATAGGCATGGAACTATTTAACCCGCCAGTTAAAGGGTATAATCCACCTTTTATATATTAAAAAAAATAGAATAAGATTGTGACTCAATACAAAATACAATTTCAATAGTTTAAATCCATTTATAAATTTTATTTTACCTAATCTGACTAGGCATTTGTGTCATATCAATCACCATGACATCAGAGTGTTTGTGCATTTTCTATTGGACTTCAAACAAAAAATAAGCAATACTCTGAATGTATTTAACACCGCTGGATAGGATGGATCCATTGCTTCATCAGGTTCTAATTTGCCTGGACTGGAAATATTTGCTAAAATTTGCAAAACATTACTGAAAGCCTAACACACAGGAGTATCTTTCATGAATACTCCCAGCAATGCATACTGTCATATAAAAAAAATGTCATTTAAACAGCTGTGAGACAGCGAGCTGTCTCCCTCTGGGACAGCCCCTCATAAGCTATCAAAAATAAAGTAAGAAAAAACAAAGAAGAGCCTGTGATTATTTTAGTCTCTGGCAGATTTGCAGTAATATGTTCATCTCCATTATGCTCAGGACCAAATTCAGCCCTGCTGCAAACAAGCTGATGCTGTTGAACTCAGTGGAGTTACATCAGTCTGAAGCTGGCCAGAGTTTATATGCCAATGATAAATGATAAAAAAAAAATGCACCAACACAGCCTTGTTTATGTAAGAAATGAAATCTTGTTATGTTATTACATTAAACACTATAGAATGTTGCATTAATCTACTATGCTAATGATTTATGCTAGAAAAGTCAATAAACTACAATTAAAACTGAAAACACTATATAAACTAAGCTTTGCTTTCAAGATATACTCACACTATAATCTTTCTTACAATTACATTTGCTACTTTGACTAGTGGTTCTGTGCTCTTTACTAGAGTTATAAAAGACTGGACCATTTCTCTTCTCAGGGATTCTCACAACATTTTCTATGGTTTTGATCCACATGAATTTGTTTTACAATTCATGAGATACAGATTCCAAAAGCCAATTTGATTGAAATCTTTCTGTGAACATGGCCTGAGTTTCAAGCCAGAGACAAGGTTCCCAGTGCAAGTGAGTCTCTTCTGATTCCAATTTTGTTATGAATATTTTGCACACGTCCTCTCCTTAGAACAAGACCAAGGCCCCAATTCTGCAAACACTTACATACATGCTTAATTTTAAGCACTTGATCAAAGTCCCACTGAAGTCAGTGGAGCTATTCATGTGCTTAAAGTTTGGCACATATACAAATGCTCGAAGGACTGGGCTCTAAGATGCTAGGCAACTTGCACTGTAAGTTTAATATATTAGAAAAGAGGACCATGAGAAAAATGTAACTACTAAGCCATTTTTGACTTCTGAGTAATGTGCATTGTCTCTGGCCTGATGGATCATTCTGATTATGCTTAGCAGCACATCGCTAAGGTTTTAAGCAGCTCTACAAGTGCTGAAAGAACAAGACAACATGAGCCATCTGGATCCTCCACTAAATGCCTATATTCTGTTCTTTTGTACTGTTGCATTCATCTTGTTTTGCCATGTTCTAAATCATTCTAGCTACACTGGATTCTTTTCTTACATACTATCAGGGAAAAATAAAATAAACCAGCATCTAACAATGTGGTGAGGCTGCCATTTAAGAGCAACACACACACACACATACCCCTCCCTGTGTTCAGGGCCCAAGTAAATTCCCAACTCTGCTGCATAAGTAGGCTTATATAAGATACTCTGGAGTCTATGGTCAATATACTTTTGCAATGTGAGGTCTCCAGCCAAAATGAGGAGAGTGAATAAAGTAGGTACAGTGGATTTTCCAGACTGTACAGGGATGGCTGACAAATTTAACTGGGATCTCTGGCTCTTTTCTAAATTTATTGTTACAAAAAAAAAAGCTTCCTGCTTCATCACCCATCCTTCGTCTGCCTTGTCTATTTAAAACATAGGCTTTTCAGGGCAGGGCCTGCCTCTCACTAAGGCAATGTTTACACTTACAGTGGCATGTAAAATATATGCACTGCACACCTGCCTAGCAATGGGTATAAACAGCAGTATAGACAGTGTGGCATTGCTTATGTGAGTGAAGACAAGCCATAACCTTAGGATATATGCCCAGCACAACTCTCTGCACACCCAAGCAGTGCCTCCCCACTACACAGACATTTTTAGCAGTGTAGTGTCCCATTGCCTCCCCACTGCCAGAACCTTTCCTCGCCATAGTGAAAGGCTCAGCAGTGGGGAGCTGCTGGAGCCTTTTCCTGCTGCCTCCCCCTTTTCATGCTCTCTCTTTTTGCTGATTCTGGAGTGACTCTGAAGTCCAAAGTGTGACACGTATGCTCATGAGCTGATCGGGCAGACAAAGTCATTGGTGAGCATCTTGGTAGTTATAGCAGTGGTATGATGTTTTTCTCTTGCAGCTAAAAATTGATTATTTCTGTCCTCTTCAAAGGCTTGGAAAGCTCTAGTGTTGTGTGTCACCATGCTGATTGAGTTGATACAGCCTTCTCGAGATTGTCTGGTTTTATTGTATCAAAGTGTATGATATTCTTGATGCTGTCCTTGTAGTGCTTTCTGGGGCGGCCTTGATTCTGATATCCTTGTGCCAAGTCTCCATAGAAAATTTTTCTGGGGAGTCGATGTTCAGTCATCCTATGATGTGTCCAACCCAGCATAGCTGGTCTTTTATAAGCAAGGCCTCCCTCAATGCTTGCGGCATTTGATTTTTGGAGAACCTCACAGTTGGTCATTTTGTCTTGCCAGCAGATCCCTATAATAGCACACAAAGACCGCATATGGAAGGTCTCTAGCTGTTCTAAAAAGGTTTAAAATACTTTCATTCCCATGTGTCAACACATGAAGAGAAAGTGTTGGAATGCGAACCAGCAGCAGCACATGGAATGTTAACTTCTCCATGAATCTGTTCCATTTACTCTGATCCATAGTGAAGGTACTGCCATAAAATCATAGAATATTAGAATATTAGGGTTGGAAGAGACGTCTGAAAGTCAAATAATCCAAACCCCTGCTCAAAGTGATGACAGGAGATGTAACACTCAATAATTGCCCTGTTCAGTTCATTTGCTCTGAACCATCTGGTACTGGCCACTGTCAGAAGACAGGACACTGGACTAGATGGACCACTGGTCTGACCCAACGTGATCATTCTTATGTTCTTATATTGTCATTTTTCAGTTAGGGAAGGAGGTTTTCATTAGGTGAAAAGTCATCAGGCTATCTAAGTCTCATGACTCTAATGCAGCTCAAGTGACAACGTCCCCTTCCCACCCATTAGAGATAGAATCATAGAAGAATCATAGAAGATTAGGGTTGGAAGAGACCTCAGGAAGTCATCTAGTCCAAACTTCTGCTCAAAGCAGGACCAACACCAACTAAATCATCCCAGCCAGGGCTTTCTCAAGCCGGGCCTTAAAAACCTTTAAGGATGGAAATTCCACCACCTCCCTAGGTAACCCATTCCAGTACTTCACCACCCTCCTCGTGAAATAATGTTTCCTAATATCCAACCTAGACCTCTCACACTGCAGCTTGAGACCATTGCTCCTTGTTCTGTCATCTGCCACCACTGGGAACAGCCTAGCTCCATCCTCTTTGGAACCCCCTTTCAGGTAGTTTAATGCTGCTATCAAATCCCCCCTCACTCTTTTCTTCTACAGACTAGACAAGCCCAGTTCCTTCAGCCTCTCCTTGTAAGTCATGTGCCCCAGCTCCCTGATCATTTATGTAGCCATTCCCTGGACTCGCTCCAATTTGTCCACATCCTTTCTGTAGTGGGAGGACCAAAACTGGACACAATACTCCAGGTATGGGCTGAATAGAGGGGAATAATCACTTACCTCAATCTTCTGGCAATGCTCCTACTAATGCAGCCCAATATGCCATTAGCCTCCTTGGCAACAAGGGCACACTGTTGACTCATATCCAGCTTCTCATCCACTGTAATCTCCAGGTCCTTTTCTGCAGAACTGCTGCTTAGCCAATCAGTTCCCAGCCTGTAGCAGGGCATGGGATTCTTCTGTCCTAAGTGAAGGACTCTGAACTTGTCCTTCTTAACCTCATCAGATTTCTTTTGGCCCAATCCTCCAATTTGTCCATGTCACTCTGGACCCTATTCCTACCTTCCAGCATATCTACCTCTCCTAACAACTTAGTGTCATCCACAAACTTGCTGAGGGTGCAATCTATCTCATCGACCAGATCATTAATAAATATGTTGAACAAAATCAGCCCCAGGACCGAACCCTGGCACACTCCGCTTGATACCAGCTGCCAACTAGACATTGAGCCGTTGATCACTACCCATTGAGCCTGACAGTCTAGCCAGCTTTCTTTCCACCTTATAGGCCATTCATCCAATACATACTTTTTTAAGTTGCTGGCAAGAATACTGTGGGAGATCGTATCAAAAGCTTTGCTGAAATCAAGATATATCATGTCCTCTATTTTCCCCATATTCACAGAACCAGTTATCTCATCATAGAAGGCAATCAGATTGGTCAGGCATGACTTGCCCTTTGTGAATCTATGTTGACTGTTCCTTATCACCTTCCTCCCCTCCAAGTGCTTCAAAATGGTTTCCTTGAGGATCCACTCCATAATTTTTCCAGGGACTGAGGTGAGGCTGACCAGTCTGTTGTTCCCCAGGTTCTCCTTCTTCCCTTTTTTAAAGATGGGCACTATATTTGACTTTTTCCAGTCATCCGGGACCTCCTCCGATCATCACAAGTTTTCAAAGATAATGGCCAATAGTTCTGCAATCACATTAGATCTGGACCCATAGACTTGGGCATGTCCAGCTTTTCTAAATAGTCCTTAACCTGTTCTTTCACCTCTGAGGGCTGTTCACCTCCTCCCCATACTATGTTGCCCAGGACAGCAGTGTGGGAGCGAACCTTGTCTGTGAAGACCGAGGCAAAAAAAGCATTGAGTACTTCAGCTTTTTCCACATCCTCTGTCATTAGGTTGCCTCCCCCATTCACTAAGGGTCCCACACTTTCCCTGATCTTTTTCTTGTTGCTAACATACCTTCTTGTTACTCATCACATCCCTTGCTAGCTGCAACTCAAGTTGTGCTTTGGCCTTCCTGATGACACCTCTGCATGCTCGAGCAATATTTTTATACTCCTCCCTAGCCATCTAACCAAGTTTCCACTTCTTGTAAGCTTCCTTTTTGTGTTTAAGCTCACCAAAGATTTCTCTGTTAAGCCAAGCTGTTCGCCTACCATATTTGCTATTTTTTCTGCACATCGGGACGATCCATATGATTTCTATAGAGGTCTTCCTCAGAAGTACCAGCTGCTCCCACAGCCAGGGGCAATCAGAGCATAGCACAGTGTTAAAAATACCTGACTCTCAACTACACCAGTAACTCAGTACCATTGCTACCATTGGTGGCAGTGGCTATAATACAAATACTAACTGTTCTAAGGGGCAGTTCAGGCTAACAATCCGGAAACCATCACAGACACTACAATTTGTTTATTTAGTAATACTAAAACCTTCAACCATTAAATATATCACACACCGAAAAAAAAACTATATTAAACCTATCTTTGAAAGTTAGGAAAAGCCAGATTCATGGATTCCTATTCAACCATAATTCTGCTCCCTTGCACATCTGTCCTGTGCACTGAATAAGGCTGGAGTCCTGTGGAAAAAGTAGCATGTGCTCATGTAATTAAAGACTGTATCAGATGCACAAGGGGTCCAAATTAAGGTAGCTTACTTCTGGTTTTTCCTAGCTTTTCAGTGTTTGAGTTTTCAACCTAAATAACGTTATTTATAGTAGGTTTGTGTGTGTAAGTGTCTGTGTGATTTCCTGGGTTTTTTTTAAACAAATTCTATTATGTGCAGCTCTAACAACTCCCTATTGCACATCATCATCAGGCTAGAGGCATAATCCTTTAGTACTGCAACACTTGAGCTACAGGACCGACCATTTGAACAACAAGAGAACATTATCTTCCCAGAAGCAACAATTGATTGCTAGATCCTGGTGCTGGTCCCAGAGAATGTCCAGGAATCAGGAATAAGTCCAGTCTAGTCTGACTCTCTCCTTCCCCCCACTACCACCATCCCCACTCCCACAGTTTAGGGAGTTCCTCTCCTCTGTGTTGCCCAATGAGGGAGATATTGGCCTCTGGTGCCATTGTGTTGAGTCCAGAACATGGTTGTGGGAAGCCCAGCTGATCAACCTCTCTCTCTCTCCTGCCCCATGTGGTGACCTCAGAGGGAGTGGGAAGTAAATGTGCCACTAGGGCCATATGTTGGGTCTTAGTGTTTACAGTGGAGGAATGGGGGAGCACAGTGAGTTTTTTTCCCCTTGCACTACAGCTGTTCTGAGAGCTCCCTGGTTTTCTGCATGTAGTGGGAGCTGCTGCTACTGCTGCTTTGGCAGCAGCGTGAGCCTGACTTTGGTATATTCAAAGATTTGGGCAGGCTGGCAGGAACTCAACAAAGAGAGGGAAATGGTGATTTTTAACACTCGGGCAAACCTGAGTAGAATTTCATAGGGCAAAGAAAAGGCAATTCTGCAGAAAAAGGAGATCCTCCCTGCTGAGTATCACAGGCCTGCTGAAATCAATGAGGATGCTTTTCTCTCAAGGGAGCAGAATTAAGGTTGAATAGGAATCCATGAATCTGGCTTTTCCTAACTTTCAAAGATAGGTTTAATATGGTTTTTTTTCGGTGTGTGATATATTTAACGGTTGAAGGTTTTATTATTATTTTCTTCTCAAAGAAAAGCTTCCTTTACAATGGAAAATATTAGGCAACCTAAATATAGGAGTCATTACCAGGTTCCCCTATAATAAGCAGTTTAAGGCCCAGCCCGTTAGTATTTCTATGGTGTCATGCAGCCAACATTGTTTCTGTAACAGTCTAAGACAGGGGTCGGCAACTTTCAGAACATAGCCCACGGCTTCCCGCAGCTCTTACTGGCCAGGAATGGTGAACCATGGCACCTGGGAGCTGCAGAGGGCATACCTGCAGATGGTCAACGTAAACAAAATGTCTCACGGCCTGCCAGCAGATTACCCTGATGGGCCATGTGCCAAAGGTTGCCGACCTCTAGTCTAGGAGACTGTGGACTCAATAGGAATCCTCAAACGCATGAAGTTACTTGCATAAACAAATGCAGGACCAGGCCCTAAATTCCTTCTCTAACTAGATTAGCTGATCCTAGATATGATACCAAAGTGAGTTCCCCTGTTCTCAGAGAAAGAAAAACTACAACATTAATATTATTTTCTAGAATTTTGCCCATAATGAGAACATAGTCCAGGTAAGAGAGGAAAAGTGTTGGTCCTAGGAAGCAGCAACAGGAGCTTTCTGTGTTAAATTTTATATTAATAGTGCATATTCCTAAAAGGTCAGTGCACATTAAAAAATGTTCATTACATAGGGTCGCCAGTTTTGGTTGGATGTATTCCTGGAGATTTCATCACGACATAATCTTTAATTAAAGATTGATCTTTAATTCCTGGCGACTCCAGGCCAGTCCTGGAGGCGTGGCAACCCTATCATTACAAATCTGTGCTTCCAGTTAAGGCTTTGTACATTATGGGCAGAGGTGAAAGCAAGCCTATATGCCCCAGTATGGTGTACTGGCAGCCCTTTAAATTGCTGCCAGAGCCCCGCTGCTGGAGCCCCGGGGTAGCAGCAGCAAGGCTCCGGGGGTTATTTAAAAGGGCGGGGCTCCCCCTGCCTCTACTGCCCTGGGCCCTTTAGATAGCCGCCAGAGCCCCGCCGCCACTACCCCAGGGCTCTAGGGGCTATTTAAAGGGCCTGGGCGGTAGAAGCAGGGGAGTCCTGGGCCCTTTAAATAGCCTCGGAGCCCTGCTGCCAGAGCTCTGGGGTAGTAGCAGCAGCAGGGGCTCCAGCAGCAGTTTAAAGGGCCTGGGGTGGTAGCGGCGGCCATGCCTTGAGCCATTTAAACCGCTGCTGGAGCCCCCGTCTGCTGCTGCTACCCCAGCAGGGGAGGGGGAGGGCACTTACCAGGTACAGGGTGGGCTGGGGCTGACTCTGACCTCCCCATCCCTGTCCCTTCCACCCAAGGCCCCACCTCTTTACGGGGGCAAGAGCCAGCCCCAACCCAGCCCCGTACCGGTAACTCCCTATTTCTACTTTCACCCTTGATTATGGGAGACATTTTCTTGTTGCTTGTCTGCCTAAGCTCTGCCCAGTTCAATCAGTATGTGCACTCAAAAAATGCAGCAGGTTGCTGGATAATGTAACTGCTAGAAGGCTGCAGAGAAGCATTAGCCCCTGTCATCAGTCTTCCATTGTGTTAGGCCCTGGAGCATTTCCTAATACAGTAATGCGAGTGATGCTAATCAGATCCTCATATCTTGATGCCTTACAGAGTTTTTAGAGGGCTGTATTAATCAATATCATCACTTTCCCATCATTGTGCAAGGGGAGTAATTTTATATATGCAGCATTTGTTAAGATTAATATTTTTGCCCACCTTAACTTTAATAGGAAATCTGTCTTACAAACTTTGTCCTCTTACTAATTTTTGCTCATGCTGGGTAATAGTTTAACAATATGTTGAAGTATTTCTGATTATCTACTTTTTGGAAGAAAAATGAGTGACTAACACAAACTTTTTCCACGAAGGCCAAGATCTTCATTTTTGATAACATTTTCAATTTAATATTTCCTTTCACAGCACATTGATTAATGTACTGCTAGACTACATTTTTCTTCAAATGATATATTTTGTACATTTCAGAATAAACACTAGCAAATATATTTACTGACCTTTTAAGGCTGTTAGAGTTCAAAAACAAAATTTCTTGTCATAGCCACTGCAAAATAAGTCACTGTTAAAAAATACTATTGATAGTCTCCCAAATAAACCAAAGCTATTTGAATAATATATAGGGAACGTGGAAATGTCTGAAAGAGACTAATAGACTTTTATGTGTTGTTTTTAAATTACAATCCAACTGCTGAAGAATACTTTAAAGGTCAAACGGATTCTAAAGACAGCCAAGTAATCTGAAACATCTATGATGAATGTGCTGTTAATTATTTATAACAGTTCAATAGGCAGCTGCTAAAAGTTTCTGAAACTACATAGCATCTTACATTTATAGTGAAGATTTTAAAGTAAAAATAATATATTTCAGTCAAAGAACCAGCATGCTGAAAAGTAAATCTGTACATTTTACTCATATGAGTAGAGTACCAACTGCTGTAATGGGAATACTTAGATTAGTAACACAAGTAGGATTTGGCCCTAAGTGATTCACTATTTAAGAGCAAATTTAACACTCACTGTTCTGTTCATTTAACTTTCCTTTAACAGGTCAGATCTATTTTTAAACAGGAAATGTGTAGTTTATTTCTTCTCAGTATTTTTTCTGAGCTAAAAGACAATGCTACTGATACTCGGGGCCCAATTATGCCTCCTTTGAAAAAGGAATAGGGAGAAGGCAAATGCCTGAGCACTAGCCTCACAACAGAAGAATGATGTCTCTGAAACAGACAATCCTACCAGTGATGAAGGCCATATTAAGTTCCTAGACACACAAACCAGTTTTTAACCACTCTTTGCTATTCATACTGTAGAGCCCATACTGCTAAGGGAGAATAAGCTAATTCTTTCCTGACCTGCACATTATTATCAGAACTGTTAACCAGTTCCAGTCAGCAAATTTCTATTACTTGTAATGTACCAAGCCAGAAAGAACTAAGTCTGACATTGGGATACTCTACACTGAGTTCGCAGGGCTAGCAGTTAGAAAATCCAATTTTGTACATGTAAAAAATTTGATCTGTGTCACACAGGGGTTTAAAGAAGTGAGTCACTTGGTAGAGTATAACTAAGGTTACCACCTTGGAGATGCAAAAAAAGTCACACCCTACCCCCACAAGGCAACACTGCAACCTCCCTCCCCCTTCAACAGCCATATATAGAATCCAGAGACAACACACATACAGATAAGATTGATAACATCATTTTCTTACTGCAGATGTGGGAACACTGCAGCATCTTTACCTGGACACAGAAACTTTTAACATTAGATATCCCAGTGCATTGTGATAATAATGCAAATCTTTAGACCCACATAAATACAGGGTCACCCAGGGAGGGTGCAAGTGGAGCAATTTGCCCCAGGCCCCGTAAGGGCCCCCATGAGAATATAGTATTCTATAACATTGCAACTTTTTTTTTATAGAAGAGGCCCCGAGATTGCTTTGCCCCAGGCCCCCTGAATCCTCTGGGCGGCCCTGCATAAATAACTCAGCAGATTTAATTATTTTTCTGGTAACTGGTAAATCCATAGAAAAGCAGCCAAGACGGTCCAAATATTGGTCAGGTCATAATCCTAGGTATAACTGCTCCAAAATGTTAATGCCCCACTCTGCCTTTCCTAATGCTGCTGGAATCGATAGTTCCAATGGAACAAAAAGGTAACTGATCACCTGGATGGAATTTTCTGCAGCAAGTCACTCCTTAATTGACTTGATCAGCCTGTGACTCTTCAGTTCCTGTAAGCTTTTTCAGCCTTAGGCTACTCCTCTGCTAGGGCTACTAATATAAAGACATTGTCTAGCTCCTACACAGGGGTGAAGGGGGCAACAAGAGCCCCCTCTCCATGCCCCTGCACAGCAGCTGATCAGAGCTCTAACGGGAGAGTAGGACCTCCTCCTTCCTAGCACTCCCACAGGTACTAGCGGTCAGGGAGAGGTAAGGGAAGGGGCAGGCCTCCTAACCTCCTGCTACACTGGCCAACAGGGAATGTCCATAAAGGTGGTAAAGCAGTGTGTGCTGGCTTGGAGCCTGTAAGAGGGAACCTAGCTGGGTCTTTCCATGTCATTTCCTGCACTCCTAGAACAGAAAACAGCCCATAGTTTGGAATTCCCAACTGCTAGTGGTCAACGCGGCTGCTAACTCCTCTTTAAATACGAGGTAGCTTTATGAAAGGTTGTGGAAGAAGGCAGGGCCAGGAGTACAGTGATGAGGAGGCTTCCCCCTCCTTTATATTCCTATTTATTATTGAGGCAGTAAATCAGTTCAACCATCATGTCATGTTAGATGACCCCCTTTCTGTGGCAAGCCACCCTGGGTTGGATGTGATTTGGCAACGGGGCTTTTACAGTTAAACATCTACATCGCCAGTTACCCTGTGAGGACCTCACAACAGCAACACTTGTCCTCAGGACCACATGCCTCAGTTACTGTAATCCTCACTTAGCAGGGTTTCTCCAGTGCTGGCAGCTTGTTCAGAATGCAGCCAGGACAGCACATATGCCCTGTGGCTATAGCTACTGTTACCATGAAAGGGCCACCCTGTGTGCTTCTCATCAGCTGCCTGCTGCAGTCGATTGATTTTAAGATAGCACTCTTGATTTTTAAAGCCCTTAATGGTCTCAAAGTCAGTTATAGCTTCAGCCTCAGCTTGGTGGGTCTCTGTGGTCAGGCACTATCCATCATTTAAGTTCCTCACCTCTGCTTCTTAAAGTTGGTCTAAAATGTGGGACTTGCTTCTCCCTAAAATCCATTTCCATCAAGCTCTCCCTGACTTCTATAAAACACCTTAAAACGTCTTGTTATGAAGGTTTATTTGTTACTGTAAGAACTGTGGACCCTATATCCATGCCTCTTTGTCCTTTTACCCATTTTCCCCGTTTGTTTTTTCTAGATTCCTTTGATTTTATTTTTTCAAAGGTAGTTTTACTATTTTAACTCTTTTAATTATTGCAGTGTTTTTAATGAAGTACAGTTCTTTAGTTCTATTACACTCATTATTTATCATATCATCATGAGATGGTGCAAAAGCCACTAAGCAGCACAATGTAACCAGAGCCAGCTCTCGGTTTTTTGTTGCCCCAAGCAAAAAAAAATTAACCTCCAAGAGCACAACTGCCTAAGCAAAAAAATAAAAACCAGAAACCCCAGAATGCTGTCCCTGGAGTTGTGCTGCCCCAAGCACATGCTTGGTTTGCTGGTGCCTAGAGCTGGTCCTGAATGTAATATTTCTAAATGGTTCCAAAAGGAATAATAGTTTTCAACGGCCCTAGGCGAATGCAAGACACCTCTTAACAGGGAGTGCCTGCAGTAGCCCTGTTAAAAACAAGTACTGTATCTGCACTGTGGATAGACAGGTTACAATGAGAGAGAGAAAGCATTCAGCTCTGCTTGTATAATAACAAAATGAAGTGTGTCAGGAAAATGCCATGATCTCCAGATTTACACATGCTGCATTAAGAACTATGCCTATATTAATATGAAGTTCATTTTGTTATTATACAAGCACAAACACACACCATGTTAAAGCTGTATTTAAATAACTTTAGAAAAAAAGGGAAATGTTAGTTATATAACAATATAGGGTCAACATACAATAATTTGCTTAACACTGTTAATTCCGTATTTACATATGTACCAATATGCATCACAACAGTATAATTGTAATTTCTTATTGTAAATGACCAAAACATCAATAATTGAAATCCTCCCTCCAAAAAAAACCCAAAAATCCACGCCTGAACTGAACAATTTAGCTGGCAGCTAGTTCCAAACAAACCCCATCCTGCATATAGGGAATGAACTAGGCTCAATTCTGTATTCACTAACAATTCAAACCTCAGAAGCTACAGAACACTGTCTGTCAGCATTTTTGAGAGAAACGGATATAATCCCACCTACTGTTTGGCTGTGCTAGACCTTCTGTACAAACAAGGCTATCGCATTATTAAAAAGCAAAAGAATATCTCATCAAGTACCGGAGCTGCTCAATCAGAGGAAGGCGCTTAATGTCATTTCCTTTACAATGTACAGCTTTAATTTTTAAAATACCAGGCAGTGTCCATCCTAGAAATCTTCATAAGAAGCATGGCAAACACCAAGTCTCTTTACACTTCCACTCTGAACTACCATATCTCCAAATCAATCCCCTTTCTCTACCAACAGGAGACTTCCCTGATACCACTCAATTTTCCCTTTCCACCACTGTGAGATTCCTGCCATTTCCTCTTTCTGCCCTACCCCTCATACAAAGTTCCCATCTGTACTCCAGCCTCAACCTTCTCACAGCTTTTGATATTGCTGATCACCCCCTTCTCCAGGACATTCTGTCCCCCCCCCTTGGCTTTCATTGCCTCCACTCCCTTCCCTTTACCCTTTCAATGTATCCTTCAATGATTTCTCTCTCACTCCCTCTACAAAGGACCTATAGGGTTTTGTCCTTGTCCACTACGTTGTCCAACCTCATCCATTCACACAAATTTAACTATCATCTTTATTGTGATGGCTTTCAAATCTATTTCCCCATGCCTGACCAGTCTCTGCCTGTCCAGTCCTGTATATTTAAATTTCTTTCTCTAAGGTTTCAACCTGGATGGCTCACTGACAACTCAAGCTGAACACGTTCATGTAGCGCAGAAGCACTATCACTTGGGATATTTAAAACTAGACTGAACACAAAACAAGAAGGAATCACATATAATGTGGTTCTTCTCTGACAAATGACATCGGGGGTCTCATGGTTGTTGTCTCTCAGTGATTTCCATATCAAATGCATCTATCTTAAAAGTAAAATGATGAGGTATGAGCCTTGATAGTTTGACTCTTAGAGAATTTCTTATGTGTGTTTTGCTAAAAATAATTGATTTTGTGCTATTTTCACTGTCTGTATTAAAATACTTATTTTTTGATTAGGCACTTTAAACTTCTAACCACTTATTGCTCATTTTACCTTAAGTTGGGGCAATGATTTAATTATTTGACCTATACCCAGTAAAAGATTTTCAGTGGCACGCTATTATTATAAAATTGACTAAATACATTAGGAATATTTTCACAGGAGAATATTATATGTCTCTGCAGAATGTTTTACAGCAAAGACCTTTATACAAGAGTGTTACATCATAAGTGACACCATATGTTCCTACACTTCAGTTTGCACGAAATACTGATTTTAAAACAAAACGTAATGAAATCTTTCTGAAAAACTACTGCCCTGTGATCCTTAAAATATGCACATATTTCAAGGAGCCAATAATCAAACCAATCTAATTAAGAAATAGATATTTAAAAGGCCATCAAAAATGTTAGTAAATCATACTCAGGACACATAACCTGATGTTTGCACTAGTTTTTATGTAGGATTAAAATAGTAATGGAACCTCATCTGAGATTTACTCTATGGATGATTTAGAGAGATTAAATTGCACTCAAACAGGTTTTACAAAATAAAAAATCCCATTAAAAATTCAACATTAACACCACAGGAACCTGCAATAATTGTGTTATCTTTCTGTACATATAACAGAAGGTGCTACAGTACCAATCACTACAGAGTGAAAAGTGTTTAGGCTAAGATTTGCACAGCCACCAGAAGTTGTCTATAGTAGTAGTACAAAGACTAAGGCCATGGCTACACTAGAGAGTTGCAGCGGTGGTGAGGGGATTACAGCGCTGCAACTTAGGATGTGGCCACACTTGCAAAGCACGGCCAACGCTGCAACTCCATGGTTGCAGCACTGGCTGTACACCCGGTCGAGCCTCGGGTGTAGCGATTCCAGCGCTGGTGATCCAGCGCTGGTCAGCAAGTGTGGACCCCACCAGCGCTTTTATTGACCTCCGGGGTATAAGGAGGTATCCCAGAATTCCTGTCCACAACAAACCGGAAGAAAGGGAGAGCTCGAAGTTCAGCCAAACTGCTTATTTAAAAAACAAACACAGCTCCTGTTTGCTGAGCGAGTGGAGGCAGACAGGGGAATTACTTTGGAATGTTCACAGCTGTTTGCTTGAAGAGAGAAACAGCACGCTCACACGGCAGAGGGGGAGGGGGAAGTCCATGTTGAGCAGATGCTTATCTGGTCTGACTGCTATTTAGGAGTACATAATTTGCATTTAGTGAATGAGAGAGGGGTGGGGGAAGGGGGTCAGAACTTTTAAAATGATTGAAGGTAGGCACTGTGTGTCTTCCAGTCCTTAGAACTTGCAAGGCAGGGAGCTGAGAACAGTGTCAACTCCAAAAATCCATTCTGTCTGTCTCCTCCACGCTCCCTCCACCCCACCCCCCTCTTTTGAAAAGCACGTTGCAGCCACTTAAATGCTGGGATAGCTGCCCACAATGCACCACTCCCAACAACACTGCAAATGTGGCCACACTGCAGCGCTGGTAGCTGTCAGTGTGGCCACACTGCAGCGCTGGCCCTACACAGCTGTACGAACACAGCTGTAATTACCAGCCCTGCAGAACTGTAAGTGTAGCTGTCATAAACAGATAGCTAAGGGTTAATGTCTCTTTCACCTGAAGCACCTGACCAGAGGACCAATCAGAAAACCGGATTTTTTCAACTTTGGGTGGAGGGAATTTTGTGTCCGAGGTCTTTGTTTTCTGGCTGCCTGCTTTCTCTGAGCTTTGGAGGAGTAGTTTCTACTTTCTAGTCTTCTGTTTCTAAGTGTAAGGACAAAGAGATCAGACAGTAAGTTATATGGTTTCTTTTCTTTGGTATTTGCATGAATATAAGTGCTGGAGTGCTTTGATTTGTATTCTTTTTGAATAAGGCTGTTTATTCAATATTCTTTTAAGCAACTGACCCTGTATTGTGTCACCTTAATACAGAGAGAACATTTGTATGTATTTTTTCTTTCTTTTTCTCTCATCTCCATGTCTTTTTGTTTTATTTCCAGTTGTCGCCTGTGTTCAGCTTCTCTGAATTGGTCTTCAGCCTCAATTTTTGCCTTGGTAGACATGGTTCCTGTTTTCTTGTGTTGGGGTGCCCTCCGGTGTTTCTCTTCTGAACTGCAGGCTCTCTGTTGCCTCCTGAAGTCTGCCTAGCAACAGTGCCTTTAGCTAATCTTCAATGTTAAGTAAACCTGAAAAACCACTTTATTTGCATTTATATAGTGCTGGTATGACTCTCAATGGGAGTGCTATTGTGTGACAAAAGACTCGTGATAGCACCTTAACGACTTCTTGCTTAACATGCAAGCCACAAACTGCCAGAGAGAGCAGAAAAAAAAATTCTCTCTGGTTCCCTTTTAAAACCAAACTGTTTATCTCTGCTAAAAAGCCCTTAGCAGAGAAAAGAAAAATATAATATTCCTACTGGCTTCTGGATTCTGTCTATATCCCACCACTGCACACCATACCATAACCTTAGTCCCAGATCTGGACCTTAGCGTCCAAAATATGGGGGTTAGCATGAAAACCTCCAAGCTTAGCTACCAGCTTGGACCTGGTAATTGCTGCCACCACCCAAAAAATTAGAGTGTTTTGGGGCACTCTGGTCCCCCTGAAAAACCTTCCCTGGGGACCCCAAGACCCAAATCCCTTGAGTCTCACAACAAAGGGAAATAATCCTTTTTCCCTTCCCCCCCTCCAGGTGCTCCTGGAGAGATACACAGACACAAGCTCTGTGAATCCAAACAGAGTGACTCCCCCTCTCCGTTCCCGGTCCTGGAAACAAAAAGAACTTTCCTATTCCCCCAGAGGGAATGCAAAATCAGGCTAGCCACTTAAACCCACACTGATCTCCCCTGATTTCTTCCTCCCACCAATTCCCTGGTGAGTACAGACTCAATTTCCCTGAAGTAAAGAAAAACTCCAACAGGTCTTAAAAGAAAGCTTTATATAAAAAAAAGAAAGAAAAAATACATACAAATGTTCTCTCTGTATTAAGGTGACACAATACAGGGCAATTGCTTAAAAGAATACTGAATAAACAGCCTTATTCAAAAAGAATACAAATCAAAGCACTCCAGCACTTATATTCATGCAAATACCAAAGAAAAGAAACCATATAACTTACTATCTGATCTCTTTGTCCTTACACTTAGAAACAGAAGACTAGAAAGTAGAAACTACTCCTCCAAAGCTCAGAGAAAGCAGGCAGCCAGAAAACAAAGACCTCGGACACAAAATTCCCTCCACCCAAAGTTGAAAAAATCCGGTTTTCTGATTGGTCCTCTGGTCAGGTGCTTCAGGTGAAAGAGACATTAACCCTTAGCTATCTGTTTATGACAGTAGCCATGGCCTAAGGTTGTTGCACTACACTGTAACATGAAAAACAGGTCACAAGAAACAAGATTAGAAATTAAAGCTGCCTTCACAAACATGATCACAGCATGTAATCCTTTCATCAATTTTTACTTAAAGCGTCAATTCTTTGTTAAGATTTGGGGGGGAGAGAGTGCCTTAAATTGCACTTTTTACTTGTGAGCAAGGATCTTTTAGACAATCTCATTACAAGCACATTGCCATCTATTCATGGGTTTTCTGCATCAAAAATAAAAAAGTAGCTTAGTTTCCCTTTGGCCTAGCAAAAAAAGAGATCTCCCTAAGAAGCTTATTTTAAAAGGAAACACACTGATAATGTTGATATTATGATAATGATTAAAAATGAGGTTTTCTATGCATGATAGTAAAGCTTTATTTCCCCTAAGATATTAGCTTTAAAAGACCTATAAGAGGAGATAGTGTTGCCTAGTGGGCAGCACACTGGCCTGGGACTCACGATATCTGGGTTCCACGCGTAGCTTTGCTGCTGGGTGACCTGGGGCAAGTCACTTCCCCTCTCAGATTCCCCATCTGTATAACAGGGATAATGATACTGAACTCCTGTGTAAATCAACTGATGAAAAGGACTAGATCTGAGAAGCTGGCTAGCTTCGATTTATCAGTTCACCAGCAGCTGTATCGAAACATCCAGGCCTCGACCCTACAAAGACTTACGCACATACATAACATTATGCATGCAAGCAGTCCTACTGAAATCAATACTCACAAACTAAAGTTGTGCAATACACCGGTCTGATGGCCATCTTCTTGGGGACTTAACAGGGGCCTTCAGAATTGAAAGTATGAGTTTCTCCAGCTAAAGCTTAGAGGCCAAGGATCTCCAGGTGACACTGTAATGGACTCTTATCTTTTTTCATTCAGGCACAGAGGGGGTCCTGAAACACATATGCACCCTCAGGTTATGCCTATGTCAAGTCTTTGTGGACTAGGGCCTGCAACTGAAAGGTGTAAAAGAGGAGAGGATTTTCAGATCGCTCTTCACAACATCCAAGCCACAGGTGTAAAAAACAATCAAAGCTACAGTGTCCCAATCACCAAGGCCACTGCAGCTGTTTCCATCCAGGAGACCACAGTGTTCACTTGAGCCTGTCAGCAGCTCAGCAGGTCTCTGAGGAATGCAGCAGTCAGTTTATACAATTAGAATCAGAGCAGCAAATGTCAGGTCAGGGATGTATACTGGGGCTGAAGGGAGCAGACTTAGTACAATTGCTGATTGCCAGCAAATTAAAAAGATTAGGGATTTTCAGTTCCTGTTTTTGCCAGCTGTTCTGCTTAAACACACTGTAGACCAGGGGTCGGCAACCTATGGCACGCATGCCAAATGTGGCACACGAGCCAATTTTTAATGGCACGTGGGGCGGGCTGAGCGGATCAGCCCGCTGCCATTCAGGCGCTTTCTGCCACCAGCCCCTTGCCAGCCGGGGTCCCCCCTGCAGCAGCCCCACTCAGCCCCCACTCCCAGCCTGGGGGAAGGAACCCCAGGCTGGCAGGGGGCTGAGACCCCAGCTGGCAGGAGCCCGAGGCAGAAAGCGCCTGAATGGCAGCGGGCTGAGCCGCTCAGCCTGCATCCGCTCTGGGATTCCCGCTGCTGGCCCCTTGCCAGCCGGGGTCCCCCCTGCAGCAGCCCCACTCAGCCCCCACTGCCAGCCTGGGGGAAGGAACCCCAGGCTGACAGGGGACTGACACCCCAGCTGGCAGGAGCCCGCGGCTGAAACCCCAGAGCAGCAGCGAGCTGAGCCACTCAACCTGCAGCCGCTCTGGGATTCGAGCAGGAATTCAAGCAGGAATTCTTGCTGTTCAGCCATGGACACACTTACACAATGGCACAGCAGTGTGTGTGTTGCGGAAGCTGGTCTGAGGAAACAACTGGAGTTGATCACTCATTGAGAACAGAACTAGAGTGCAGTGAGAGACACATATCAAGCGAGTAGTTGTGGCCAAGTGGTTAAGGTGCTAGACTAGAAACCCATTGGAGTCTCCCTGTGCAGGCTTGAGTCCTGCTAACTATGGAGGAAGTTGTGGGTCTTTAGTTTCAACAGAGCTGGGTCTTGTCTCACTCTTAAGCTAGGCCTACACTAAAGGGTAATGTGGCTTTAGTTAAAGTGTTTTAATTGAACAGCTGTTGCATGTCCACCGTGTCACCAGAGCACATTCATGCTAGAATCTCTTGGATCACCACAGAGAGCGGTGCACTGTGGGTAGCTATCCCACTGTGCAACTGGCTGCGGGGTGCTTTGGGAAGGGTTTACAATGCCTCACGGGCTGGTACAGCATCACATGATGTAGGTTTCTCTATCCCATTGTTCTATGGGCATCCTACTAGATTTTCAACTGCAATGTGCAAGTGGTGGGGTAGAGAGCGTGTGTGGGTGGGGGGAGAGAGACAGTGTGTGCACTGTGGAAGAGTGAGTATGTCGGCCCGCTGTCTCTAAGTTCAGACAGCTGCTGGAAGCAACCAGTCCTGAGGCAGGGGACAGCCCCGATATCAGCCACCCTTCTCTCACTGGCTCAGCTCAGCAGAGCAGTCTCTGTCACATGCGCACACACTGCTGCCTGCTTAGCTCTGTGTCAGGGGTGCTGAAACAGGGGGTTTTGAGGGCCATGGCCCCACCACTCTTTACTGGCTGTTAGGACAAATGATGGAGTGGGGGGGGGAAGGGTGCAGTCTTGGGGAAGAGGCGTTCCGTGGGTGTGTGACCTCGGGGGGAGAGGTGCTGTGACTGGGGTTCCTTAGGGAAGGGGTGTCATGGGGGTGCCACAGTTCAGACAATGGTGCCCCCCCCCCGTAAGGAACTTCTGCCACCCCTGCTCTATGTGGGCAGAGCGGGAGAGAGCAGCATCCACAGTAGTGATCTGCTCCCCCGTCGCAGCCCCACTCAGCCCCCATTGCCAGCCTGGGGTTCCTTCCCCCAGGCTGGCAGGGGGCTGAGACCCCAGCTGGCAGGAGCCCGTGGCTGAAACCCCAGAGCAGGCCCTTTGCCAGCCAGGGTCCCCCTTGCGGCAGCCCTACTTACCTTGCGCAGGCACCCTTCCAGACAAGGTCCAGGCCTGTGGCCCTGCTCAGCCCTACTGGGGCCAGCTCACTCACCTCAGCTGCCAATCTGGGGTTCCAGTTGCTGACCTCTTGCCAGCCCGGTCTAGATCTCCAGCCCTGCTCAGCCTGCTTTCTGGCCTGGAGTCCCTGAAAGCCACCCTGGGCTCTTCTCCTGGCCTTGGATCACTGCTCTGCAGCCTCACTGCTGTGGCCCATTGTTCCCAGCCTGGGACAGTGAGGGTTGCACACAAGGGAAGAGGGGGTGCAGCTCAGCACTCCCATCTTAAAATTGCTTATCTCAAACCACACTGTGTTTGACCTTGTGCCTGCCTTCTATCACCATTTTTTTCCCCACTGAGAGTTGAAGGGAACATTTGACAAAATGGCAGTTCCTAAGAAAGTGAAGCTAGATGTCTGATCATTTCAGCCTGCTTGGACAGATGCATTAGGGTTTACTTAGAAGAAGGACCATGCTATTTGTGCTTTCTGTTATGAAAGTGTTGTTTGTCGCACATCAAGTGTTCAACGACATTTTGAAACGAAGTACGAGAAAACTTTTCTTGACAAAGCAGACAAGACCGAATCAATCAAAAAGGCAGTAGCAGCCTATGAGAAGCAAAGTAGTGTTTTTAAAAGCTTAAGTGTAAGTAAAAATCAAGCTACAGAAGGAAGTTACAAGATTGCACAGTGCATTGCAAAAAACGGAAAGCCGTTTACAAATGGGAAATATATAAAAGAAGTTTTTTTCAGCAGTTCGGAGATTTTGTTCAATGATTTGCCAAACAAAGATACAATCACATCTAGAATAAAAGATCTGCCCATCTCTGCCAGAACAGCTGAGAGATGCATAAGTGAAATGGCAGAAAACATTAAGGAAAAGCAGACAACTACATTGAAAGACACAGCAGTGTTTAGTGTTGCAGTTGATGAGAGTGTGGATATAAATGATGTTCCACGTTTGGCAGTTGTTGCAAGATACTGTGCTTCCGATTAAATCCAAGAGGAATTTTGTTGCCTAAAACCCCTGCATGGCACAACAAAGGGGGAAGATATACTGGAAAGTTTTGTAAACCATTCTGAAGAACGAGGAGTTGATATCAGAAAAATATTTTGTGTGACAACAGATGGTGCTCCTGCCATGGTCGGAAAACAGAAGGGATTTGTAAAGTTGCTTGAAGATCAAATTGGCCATCCGACAGTCAAATTTCACTGTATCATCCATCAAGAAAACCTGTGTGCTAAAATTTCTAATTCAGAGCTTAATAATGTGATGAATACAGTGGTGCGAATTGTGAATTTCCTTGTTGCTCGATCTGCTTTGACTTACAGACAATTTCAAGCACTGCTAGAAGAGATGGACAGTGCTTATAACGACATCCCACTTCACAGCAACATTCGGTGGCTAAGTCGTGGCAAAGTTTTGGTGCGCTTTGTAAACTGTTTTGATGCAATCAAGGCCTTTTTTGTCGGAAAAAGAACAAAAGTACCCCGAACTGGATGATGACAAATGGCTGTGTAAGCTCATGTTTCTAACTGATATCACCGCTCACCTAAATGAACTCAACCTCTGTCTCCAGGGTGCAGAGCAAACAGTTGTGGATCTTTATGAAGTCTGGAAAGCATTTGTTGTGAAACTAGCATTTTTTTCCCAGGGATATTCAAATGTCTACTTTCTGCTATTTCCAACTCATAAAAGAGCTATCGACACGTTGCACTGTCAATGTCGATGAGACTGGAAAGTACATGCAAGAACTGGAATCAGAATTTTCTGACAGATTTCAAGATTTCCAGCAATTTGGCCCAATGCTTTCTTTTCTAATTAAACCTGAAAAGTTCAACGAAAGCGACTTGGATTTGTCTGTATTTCAGTGGATGGGTCTTGAAGATTTCGAAATGCAACTCATTCAGTTAAAAAGCTCAGAATTGTGGACATCAAAGTTTGTAGATCTGCGGAGCACACTTGAAGTCACCGAGAGAGATCATGGGGCCTCTATTCTGACCTGCTGAACATCTCTGCCAGTGAAATTTAACTGTTTGAAGAAAATTGCGTTTGCAATGTTTTCAGCATTTGGATCCACATACCTGTGTGAACAGGTATTTTCACACATAAAATCTGTCCTCTGTCCTTCTCGGAGTCAGTTAACAAGTGATCATTCAGAAGCCTGTGTGCAGCTTAAAGTATCCAAATACGTGCCAGACATTGGAAAACTCAGCAAGGAAAAGCAAGGGCAAGGATCACACTTAACTGATAAGATCTGCATTTTAATTTAATTTTAAACAAAGCTTCTGAAACATTTTGAAAACCTTGTTTACTTTACATATAACAGTAGTTTGGTTATATATTATAGACTTATAGAGAGACCTTCTAAAAATTGTTAAAATGTATTACCGGCACACGAAGCCTTAAATTAGAGTGTATAAATGAAGACTTGGCACACCACTGCTGAAAGGTTGCCGACCTCTGCTGTAGACATTACCCTGGGGACGATATTCCATTGTGTGTTTATTTCAGCAGCTGCTTGATGGTTTATATTTTTTTTTCAATTTTCTGCACAATACTTTTTTAAAAAGATGGCTTTACAAAAACAAGGATTATTGAGCAAACAGAAGATACAGGAGCTGAACTGCTATAATGTCCCCATCCTACCAGGTAAGGCATGCTTCCTGACTGGTGTGCAGTGCCCTGATCTCTCAGAGAGCTGAGGCACTCGAGGAGCTCCCTGGATGTACACAGCACCTTGAAAGAGCAGGTCCTAACAAGCCTGTGCAAAATAACAGCACACAGTAAAATGCCAAGCATTATCGGAATAGCTATCAAGGACAATTTACTTCCATGCATCTACTATTGAACGGATGGAAACACAAACTATGGCAAAACCTGTAATATAAACCAACACTGCCCTCAGCAATCTCTGCTACAGGAAACAGACAGACCATCACACCAATATTTTAACAGAATTTCTGCTCACAGTGCAGGATTAGATGGCATTACTACTTACAGTATTAAATGCTCAATCCAGTTGAAATTAACCTAGGCAGCTGCAGTCTCCCAGAAGCTCTGCAGAATTCCTATTAATCCAGTAGCTAGACTCAGCCCTGGGTTAGCCAGAATAATCTAGGGTGGTTGAAAGTCCACAGTGAGTTCTGCAGTTGGCTAGCATATTTCTAAAGTGGGCAGCACGGATCATGGCTGGGGCACCGATCCAGCACACTAGAGCCTTTGCCAGTGGCCTCCTCTGCACCCTGCCCCCAATTTAATTTAAAGCTGCCTTCCTCCAGAGGAAACCTCTAGCATGCCCTTCTGTCATGGTATAATCCCCCACTCTGAACCTTAGCATCCAAAAGATGGGGTACCAGCATGAATTCCTCTAAGCTCAATTACCAGCTTAGTACTTGTAGCGCTGCAACCAACCAGGAATTCAAGTGCCTGGTACACTCTGGTCCCTCCAAAACCTTGCCCGGGAATCCCCAAGACCCAGTCCCTCTGGATCTTAACACAAGGAAAGTAAACCCTTTCCCTCCCCGTTGCCTCTCCCAGGCTTCCCCTTCCTGGATTACCCTGGAAGATCACTGTGATTCAAATTCCTTGAATCTTAAAACAGAGAGGAAAATTCATCTTCCCTCCTCCTTCTCCCTCCCCCTCCCAGACTCTCCCTGAGAGAGAAAGTAATCCTAACACAGAGAGAAAATTAACCTTTCTCTCCCCCTTCCCTCCTTTCTCCCCACCAATTCCCTGGTGGATCCAGACCCCATCCCCTGGGGTCTCACCAGACAGAAAAAACAATCAGATTCTTAAACAAGAAAAGCTTTTAATTAAAGAAAGAAAAAACAGTAAAAATTATCTTTGTAAATTTAAGATGGAATAGGTTACAGGGTCTTTCAGCTATAAACACTGGGAATACCCTCCCAGCCTAAGTATACAAGTACAAATTAAAATCCTTTCAGCAAAATACAAATTTGAACTCCTTCCAGCCAAATATACATTTGCAAATAAAGAAAACAAACATAAGCCTAACTCGCCTTATCTACCTAGTACTTACTATTCTGGACATATAAAAGACTGTATCACTGAGATTGGAGAGAAACCTGGTTGCACATCTGGTCACTCTCAGAACCCAGAGAGAACTACAACCAACACTAACAGCACACACACAGACTTCCCTCCCTCGAGATTTGAAAGTATCCTGCCCCGTGATTGGTCCTCTGGTCAGGTGACAGCCAGGCTCACTGATCTTGTTAACCCTTTACAGACAAAAGAGACATGAAGTACTTCTGTTCTATTAACCCTTAACTATCTGTTTATGACACCTTCCTACAAAGTGAATCCCTCTGGGACACAGCTGTCCCTGCTGGCACAGGCAGGAGCATGTAACTTTTCCCTATGTCAGTGAGGGTGAATTGAGCCCAATAGCTGCCACTGTGACAGTGATGTTGATGGGAGAAATACCCTTTTATTCGCCAAACCCACATAACCCCTTCCTTTAAAGCAGACTCACCAGGCCTTATTCTCATTTACACTGAAGCTCCTTAACACTGCCAGAACAGTCTAAGAATCAGGCCTTCTGACTGCCTGGCTTCATTGTCATGCACAGGAATCATGCTCATGATAATGACATTGGAGGAACTGCACAAAAGATACTCAGGACATATCCAGACATCCTGCTGCAAGGGAAGCTTCATCATGAACTGAGGAAGAACCTTAAAAGGAGTCATGGCCAAATGTTCCTGTTCTGCTCTGGCCAACCTGGGAAGCCCTTTCCTGAAGGTAACTAACAAAAGCAGCTTTGATAACCACAGGTAAAACTGTCCACACCTGTAAAGTTCCCAGAGTTGGCCACAAATTCCTGTGTTCCCGACTTACTCAAACTATCTCCTGATTTCGGCCTGCTGCTGCCCTCCCTAAGAGGCTAGCTTGTGTGCCACCTACCTCCCTCCTCACTTATGCTGTCTCTCCATTCCTCTACCAGCCTGTCACAGTGCAAAAGGCACTGCAAGATCAAGAGACAAACGAAGAGAATGTCATCTGTGGGCTGCCTGTCTATCTAGCAGCTTCGCATCAGGAACACCCCTCCCAATTATGATGACAGTAATGGGGAGATTGGTTAGAGTGCCATGGGAGGGAAAGAAGAAATACTGGATGAGTCTCAGTGTTTTGATTTAGGGAGCTCCTCATTCTCTGAGAAACATTTCTCACTATTAGTTTGTTTGTTTGTTTTCACTCTTCCTATTTCTCTCACTTAGGACAATGACAATACACTCAGTTTCACTCTGGAGTGTAGTCTCTTTCCAGTCAATTTCATGTTCTCATTCATGAGTACTACGTATTTTGGGGTTGCAAAAAAGGCAGGGAATTTCTGGGGAACAGGGGAGATTAAATGTATTTCTACTAGAATTTCATGTAAATTCACTGAAATGTTATTTATGGGTTTGTAAAAGTATGTTATTAAAAATATTAAATTTGGGGGCACATGTCACCTATTTCATCCTATTTTGCCATTATGCAGATATCTGAAATCTTATAGCAAGGAAGTGATAAGACTGATATCTAAAAACAATCTGCTGACAAACATCTCTTCCAAATGTAACCATAATAACAAGAAATAAACAAAACTGAGATTTGCCACATTAATAAAACAGAGAGCTCTTGCACATTAGTACATTCGAACCGATATTTCATTCTCAAAGCAAAAAATAGTGATTTCACATTGGAATATAATTCAGTCACTCAAACAACCCTTTTGTCCAAATGGATATCAAAATACTTCCAGCAACTGAGTTTGCTGGCTTTAAAATAAAAAACCTTCAAATGACAGAGTGTTGTCCTGGAAACAGACTCCTAGTTTCACAATCTATGGTATGCATTTCCAAGTGGCTGTTGATAAATGTTTACATTAATATGTATTACAATGTGTATTAAAAAAAACTCTGTTTAATTTGAATTGTTGCAGAAATGTCAAGAAAGAGGATAATGCAGCTCCCTTTACCCAGAACCTCTTTTTGCTGTTAGACTTCCTCAAGTATCTTTTCTCTGTCCCTTGACTCTGTACCCCGGATATACCAGCAGGACTGTGATCAACACATTGAGTTGACACTATCCAACTAATTCTCAACAAAACCAGGATGACAGGATGTCTTGAGGTGATATAACTCTGAGAGCCATGATTCCAAAATAGTCTGATCAGTCATTTTCATGCTCTCAGTTAATCCACTGATTCATCTTTACTAGCTTGAGTACAATTTTTCAGTAGGTTCTAAAAGATGAATTCTCCTCATTTTCCATGTTAGTACCTTGATATGGAAGTGAAAAGAGATATAAGTCCAGATACCCAAAAGCTAACAGAGTTTGGTTGAATATATATCCAAGATGCTCTTTGTCTATGTAGCTCTCCAAACTATACACCTGCTCTGTAGTAGCAACTAGATGAAATGTAGCATTCCACATATTGATTGCAGAGTTTATCAGGCTTCATTTCTTATCAAGTTCCAACAAGGAATAAATCAAAGAATACTAAGCACCTGTACCTGGAGGAGACACTGATTCTGGTGTCTTCTGTTGTTTAGTTAAGACTGCAGAGCCTTTGGTCTTGGTGATTCGAGATCTGGTTAGGAAAAAAAACTTTGTTGGAATGCTTTGTTTTATGTTTCATTGTTTTTATGGATTTAATAATACAGCAAACCCTAAAATGGTTCAAAGTCCCACAACAGAAATGAAAACAATGTACTAAAATAACAGTTAAATAATGTCATTGAAAAGAGCAGTGCAGGAACTGGGTTAGAATGTTCCAATTTTAGCCCCACCACATTTGTTTCAACAGGTTTAGTTTTACTGGTTTTGTTTAACTAACTCCAGTGAAATGCTACATAATCCATAGCTGGGCAATATCTTCTGAAATCTATCAATCTTTTCAGTACTGACTTGGACAACAAAAATCATTGGATGCATTTTTAAAATCCTTAGATTCATCCACTGTAAAATTCTCAACTGAAAGAGACTCCTACCCTAAAGCAACATAGAATGTGAGTCACCAAGCAATGTATTACCCCAGCTGTAAGTAAGGTTTATTTAAATGTGAGTAACTTGGTAGCAAATCACTCCAAGAATGTTTAAAAAAGCACTACAGATGTTAGGTCTTAGCTGTAAATTCACATTTCTAAAACTTCCAGGCAATGATCAAGTGAGAGCCTTACAATTTATAAGCCCATAAAAACAGATGCACTAAAAGAATCATAGCTATACAGTCATAGCCATTGGTCCATGAAGCTAAACATTTGGAAGCACACGGAAGGCAAATCTGACTCTGCTGATTAAATGGAACGAGTTGGTTCTATGTCATTAAAACTTTAAATCTAAGCTATGTCATAGGAGTTCTGGAAAACTTATTGAGTGCTTCCCAAGATTACAAAGTCTTTTAAATGTCTACTGAGTCTTGTTTATTTATTATATTAGTTCATGTTTGCTTTGTTGTACTGTTTATCTCAGGGCTCACTTTGATTAGCCTTTCATTAACTGTAATAAATCTCTGTTATCCCTAACAGAGTTTTAAATGCTGACTAATTTAAACAACCACTTAAAATCATAGATTTTTACGGAACTGCACTATAAATATTGCAGTCTCTTCTCCTCCATCAGCCAGCATTATCTGTAATACCTTTCAGGATAACCTAGTGCAACTTTCATACAAATCAGATGTAAGAGAAATATACACCAGGCTTTCTGAGAAATGTACTCACTGAATCATAGTGGTAAAAAATGAAAAAATGAAAGTGATTATTACCATCCCCTTTTCCGACAGTGTTTTCCAACAGTCCAAGAGTGTTTTCCAAAATAGGCAAGTGTATAGCAAAATAGGAGAGGGAAAATACACTAGCTCTGTATCAAACCTGACGCAGTTTGAACCACAGAATTTTTTATATTCACTGCAAATCTGCACATATCTGTTTATATTTTATTAAAGTGAGGAGGTACGTGAGGTAATGTCTTTTATTGGACCAACTTCTGCTGGTGGAAGAGACAAGCTTTCAAACTTCACAGAGTTCTCCTCAGGTCTCTATTAAGACAAAATAAAAGACCAATTGCTATCCAAATGTTTACAAACTTTTTCATACAGTAGACTACATCTTGAGATCAAAATCACCTAGTGGGCACACCTCCAATCCAGATTTCACATCTTCTTGGAGGCTATTTTGCTTAATTACCTCAAAAAGTAATATCAATATAGAAACAAGAAACAAACTAATTTGAAGAATATCTAGCCAAAAAATTCAAAGGTAATAACAAAATGCTTTTTAACTACATCAGAAGCAGGAAGCCTGCTAAACAACCAGTGGGGCCCTGGATGATCGAGATACAAAAGGAGCACTTGGTATTGGTCACTGTCAGTAGACAGGATACTGGGCTCAATGGACCTTTGGTCTGACCCATTCTTAGGTTCTTATGTTCTTAATTGTAATGGGATTGACATAGCTACTCGACTATGTCTCTTCTCCAATCTTTCCTCTATTAATTTCCTGGGAATACACTCTACCTTTATTACTACTGAAATGTACCTCATTGCCTTGCAACTCTCATTGCTCTAAATTCCAGGTTTCTTTGTGGTTTGGTTCTGTCCCCTGGCATAATTGTTACTGCTCCAGTTTTGAGACTGTCTGCAAATGTGATGACAACTGAACTTACATCAAAGAAAGGCCATGCAGCAGCACAAAGGGTGCAGAGAGTTGTGTTTTGTTTTGGGGATGGGTTTTTACTATTTTTTACTATTTTACTATTTTTAGGTTCCTTGATCAAAAAAATGCCTGGAAAATCTAAAAAAATCTGGACTGATCTACAAGTACTCCTAGACGAATTCTGCGTCACTGTGCAAAGCAGAATTTGAGCAGAAATTAATGTTGTGCATGCAGAAATTCCTTTCCTCCCCTCCCGCTCCCCCTCTCCCCTCCAAAAAATGGACTATAGAACTGCTGGCCACCACTAGAGGCCACTGAATCCAGCAGGTCCCAGCTCACAAATAGAAGGGACGGGGAAGGGAGCTGGAGGGTTCCGGGCAGCTGCAGTACTAAACACGACCTGAAGGAAAGAGATGGCATGGAGGAAACTCCGTACAAGACCAGGACCCAGCATCAGGCAGTTTCCACCTCTGGGCTCTGGGGGTCAGGGGTACGGGTGTCTGGGCTGGGAGGCACCTCATGACTGGGTTCTGCGGGAGAGGGGGCAGAGAAACAGGAACTGGGTTGTATGGCGTTTCTTTAACTATTCCTGGGGGATTTTTTTTGTTTGTGTCTGTATTGTTACAGACACACTTGTTGATTGGTATTTTGACATAAATTATTAAAATAATTGAAACTGGCATGATTATATAGTGTTATTTTGACAAATAAAATTTGCAGAATTTTAAAATATTGTGCACAGAATTTTTAATTTTTGGTGCAGAATTTTTAATTTTTTGGTGAATTCCCCCAGAAGTATCTATAAGTAACCAAATCATCACTGCTGGATAACTTACAAATGCTTTTACTTTTGTAATAGAGGGCTCTAGCATCAGTGATCTAGTGGCCACAGCCGGAAAACCAATGTGTAGACAAATCACAAACATGCACGTAGGTATGGTAAAAGAAAGAGCAGTTTTTCAAAAACTGTAACCTAAAAACACAGGAATTGCCATTGTGGATCCATCTAGTCCTATAGTCTGTCTCAAACAGTGACCAAAACCAGCTATGTTAAAGGAAGATGCAAGATACCCTGCAGTAGGTAGTCATGGAATAACAGGCTCACCGTGAAGTTTCCTCCAAACCTCCATTAGCAGAGGTTGGCTTATGCCGTCTAGCAGGAGGGTTTGGTTTCTTCCAAAACTCTTAAAGTTTTTGTTTGTTTGTTTTCATCTTCACTATTATAGCTCTGTACGTTATCAAAATCCCAAGAAACAGTAAATCCTCTTTTTAATCATACTAAGCTCTTAGTTTTAATAGTATCTTGCGGCAGTGAATTGTGCTAACTGGGGTTTAAGAGAATAAGGAGTCTCATCCTATCAAAAATATTTTCCCAAAATGCTGTTGTACAGCATTTTACCCTTTTTTCCATTTGAGACTCCAAACTCCAAAGCACCTTCAGAAGACAAAAATATGGAAGGTTAGAAAATATACCTTCTGACAGTCTTAAAATACAAGATTGCAAGGTTGCACAGAGACTGGCATTTTGAAGGTGTACTATTCTTTGGAAAAAGCAGCAGCGTTCAGAAATTGAGCAACTTGAGTTCCAAGCTGATTCTCTTCATGGGGACTACACTGTAACTATTCAAGTAGCACCACCTGGACAATGTTTATTTCAAGACCACTAATTGAACATAATGCTGAAAGCTCTCTTGGTAGGGAAAAAAATCTTTGTATGTGACATAAAAGAACTAAATTCAGCCTAGCAGTTCTCGGGCTCAGTAATTAAGGCAATGCTTGCTAGCTCTAAAACCAATAAACAAAATCACTCTAGCAATAAAAACTAGGCATGCAGAGTTTTATTACACGTCACTAAACAGATATATTCTTGGAATCCCTAAATACCATATAACACCAGAAAGCACCTGTACAGCATGATTTCTACATTTGAATAGTAAACGTAGGCTGCCGGTATTTTCATTTCCACTTTACCTGACCACTTGGGCTCCTCATTACTCATTGTTAACCCACTCTACTCTAGATCCTATTACAACTGGCAGCCATTCTTTTAAGGCTTTACTATTTCAAAAGGGCAGTAAGAAATATTCTGTTAGCATACGCAGAAGGAAAGAAAAGAGGCTTTTTCATTAATGTGCATTATAAATCTGAAGAGAGTAAAGAGGTTAAGCAAGCACCACTTATGAAGAATTATGATAATATTGTTGATCTGCATTAAAACAGCCAGACCTCAGATAGTCTGACAATTTAATCACCAAAATATATCTAAAAAGCATGTTTTACATTGCAACAATATTGCAATACAGAAACCCAGTTTCAAGTGATGCATAAGACCCAATTCTCAAATCAACAGGAGCTTCTTTTGAGTAAAGAACTGAGTTAAGAGTTCAAGAGCTGCGGCAGACCTTCCCTCCCAGCCCCAAAATATTACTGCATACTTCAGGTAGACAAACATTCTGAGATCCTCCAATTCTGAGATCCTCCTGATGGTTCCCACTGAAATCAATGAGCCTTTCCATAGATCCTTTCTATGGGTGCGGAAACAACCTCCTAGTCACTAATCTAAAATCAAAATATAACATAAAAATCAATTAAGAAACTATAGCTCAAATGCATCCCAAGTGTCATCCCAGTAAAGTCTGTGGATTTGAATGAGAATTGGATTGCCTAAGTGTAAAGGTGCTACTAAACATGGCACAGTGATTTAATATGCTAGCTCTTCACCTCTGGAAGTCTGTCTTCAAACCTCATTTAAGTTCTAATATATACTTGAAACGAGTTGGGTAGTCACACACCTCAAATGACCCAGACAATCTGGCACAGCTGTTAGATTCTGTTCTGCAAAAGTCAAACACTGGGAACATCAGGACACTTGCTGGTCTGGAATTGATAGGACTGCGCAGATGCCTCTGTATAATTGCAACATGCCTAGCTTTAGCCATACACACCTGGGGAAAGTGACAATGACTCAGAGGGTCTATCAGTCATGAAAGTTAATTCAAATAAAGCATACTTTTAAAAGTGACAGATAACTCGCCTGAAGTACAGTTATCTCTTATTTCCTTGATGTGATTCCCACTCATTCTAACAATCAGTGATACCACTTTGGTGCCACTGGGCCTTTACAGCAGCCGCTGGACACAGTAATAGTTCATAGTGAGGAACAAAACACATGCAAAGCAGAGACCAGAGTGGCAGTATTGCTACAGGACAGGACTACTGCTGAAGTAACCCATCAAGAAAAAGCAGATAGCAAAATATTTTTTAACTCTTATTTGGCACAGCAACAGGTGAGAAGGAATGAGGAAGGAGGTCCTGACAGAGACACACAGGAAAGCAGAAAAGGATAGGAGAGAAGCAGAAGATAAAGAAGAGGAAGAGTGGAGGAAAAACATATGTATAAGATTACAGGGGTTTCAAATACTAATGTCCTCAGGACCTAGGAATTCTCATGAACTCCTTTGGCTTTAGCAGATGTTACTGGCCTTTTATTCATGAGATATACTAGGTTTACCATTTGCTAAGCTCCATTCTCAAGATACACAAGCACCTGTTTTTTTAGTTCCCCTACTGCTAACCTTTCCTGTTGAACTGGTGGAGCCCTTAGACTGTAAATATTGCTTAGGTGGCATTTTCCAATCACATACAGGGTTAGGGTGACCATACAGCAAGTATAAAAAATCAGGACGGGGGCGGGGGGTAATAGGTGCCTATGTAAGAAAAAGCCCCCAAAATCAGGACTGTCCCTATAAAATCGGGACAGCTGGTCATCCTATACAGGGTTGACCATGGATCTCCTGAAGGATGCAGTATGTATGGGACCAAACAGGGCTTAGATAGTAAGATTTCTAGGATATAGGATTTGTCACACCAGCCAGACAACCGGGCTAACAAGTACTGGTCTCATGTCTGTGTTTTCAGAGAAATTTCAACAAATCCATCTGAGACCTGGATGCCAAACCAACTCCCAAGAATTTCCCTTAAGTTCAATGGGAGTGGATCAGCCCCCCGGCCAACTGTACAATGCTGTACACGGAGGAAGAGCAGATTTCTTTCCTGATGCCTGAGACAATCAGCATCATGATGCACTGAATCATAAAGTGAAACTACCCCTATTTTAACATGCATAACAACATGTATAATGGCTGGTCACTCGCCTCTTTTTAAATGCAGCTAAGGTATTACATTCTGTAAACTCCTGTGGTGAGGTTGATTACACGCTGCATGAAGTAGCATTTGCTTTAATGGAAGGTTCATTTTATGTGGTTTATGCTCTCCTGCCTGCCATTCACTTCACTGAGTGACCTGGTGTCTCACAGTGTGGGGCAGTTCACAACAGGAGGAGTGTTCGTTTTCACTCTGGGGAAGGGTTACAAAGACATAAAGGGCAGTTAAAGCCCTACCAACAATTAGAAGTCCATGAAGATTGGACACCTAACTCCAATTTGTGCCTTTTGAAAATCTTTTCCTATACTCTTTGTAATTTTATCTACCTCAATACTAGTAAGTCTCCTCAACTCTTTTCCTTTCAAAGCCAATTAATCCTAGCTTTTTGCAGTCTCTCCTCCTATGTAAGTTCTGCTTCCACTCCTCTCCCCCACCATCTTTGTTGTCCTGCCCTGAAGCTTCTCATCTCTCCTGTACCCTCCTCGAGGTATGGGAACCAAAATTAAGCACAATATTCCATGCGAGAACATGCCATTGCTTCATATCCATTTATTTATATTACGTATTTTACAATATTCCTTCTTTATTAAGGCACCCAAGCAAACTAGTCACTTTTTAAATATATAGGGAAGAGACAGAAAGACAGAAGCAGAGAGAGAAGGGTGTATAACATTAATAAACGTTAATATAAATCTCAAGATTAAATTTTTACATGATCTTAAAAGTTATGGTTAAGACATACTGTAACACTGCAGAGCCCACTGTTCTCTTATTCCCAAACCTGATCAGACAGGAATCATTACAGCACTTACAGAACAATTCCCTAGATCTGATGCTCAAATTAAAAGGGTTACTGTTTATTTAAACCACAGAAAACCTGAACTGGTGCAATTTCTGCCACCAGTCATGAGCACAACTACCATACATATGAAATGGAGATGCAAAAACTGATAGCAAACAGGCTTGATGTAGATCAATCCAGACTGCGCTGGCCCTGTGTGGGTGTGCAAAGTGCTCAGAGACAGGTGTAATAAGCTTTCTTCCACCCTTTATGTCCCACAGGAACCAGCCAAAATCCAATCTCTTACATTCCCTGAACACAAGGACGGTGTAATGCTGCCACTACTCTACTCCTGAAGGAAACAAGAAGCGCAAGGGAGAGGTCTGGGCCCTCTTCCATACTAGCCTAACAAATAAGGCCACTGTGTGCATGGAGAAAGTGTATTGCACCCATTCAGACGTGGGCTATTCCAAAGGCCCAACACAAGAATTATTGCTGGTTGAGCCAAAATACCATGGCCACATCTCCTTAGAACAGCATTCTGTAGGCCTAACTCTGCGTTCACTGAAGTCAGTGATAAAACTGACATTGATTTCAATGGGAGCAGAGTTAGGCAGCCAATGAGTGCTTATGAAAATCTCACCAAATTTTTTCTTTGCGTGACTATCCAACTTAAACAGTAAACTTTGGAATTTGGCCAATGTTGGCTTAAAATGGGTATTTCTCATTAGCTTACAGTAAAGCCTGTCTTAAAAGTTCACACACTTTATTTTGTACCTCTTGCATAGTGCTGAATTTTTAGCTGAACCCATTCAGAAAAGGGTACTAGCATTTCAGAAATACAACCTGGACACAGCACATTCATGCAATGTGCATGTTTCACTGTTGTCTGGTCTTACCTATATTGGTGTAAGGATGGAGGGCTGATAAATGCAATCATCGGTAGCAATTCCCACTTCTGTGTGCATTGTTGTATCAGCTATTGTATGATTCCCAGTTCAATCTTTAAACTTTTAGTAAACAGAGTGGTGATGTGCCAGTACATACAGACAACTGTTTAAACTTGATTAGGCAGCTTTATAAACCAACATTAGTGCTCTTATTAAGATATGGAGTCATTTTTGGAAAGATGATTCACCAGATACTAGAACATTTAAAGCATCAATAAGATATTTCCAGTGTGGTTAACAATATGTAAGGCAGTACTTACAATTCTCCCCAAAGTGTTCACACACACATTTTCCAGCAACAGGAAGCTAACCAAAAGCTCCATAATCTTCATATTACAAACTGCACCTCCAGCATTAACCACAATAGCCCACAAATTTTTTTTGTTGTTATAGCAAATTCAACATATTCCAGTCATGTAGATACCCATATATAGGAGTCCGGTGGAAAGACTTCCACTGACATCAGTGGGCTTTGGGCAGTATGTCTCAAACCTGTATCACTTCAGTGAGCACATTTCCACTGCAATCAATAGGAGATCAAATACTCACAGAATATCAGGGTTGGAAGAGACTTTGCCACCCTCCTAGTGAAAAAGTTTTTCCTAATATCGAACTGAAATCTTCCCCACTGCAACTTGAGACCATTACTCCCTGTTCTGTCATCTGATACCACTGAGAACAGTCTGAATCCATCCTCTTTGGAACCCTCTTTCAGGTAGTTGAAAGCAGCTATCAAATCCCCCCTCATTCTTCTCTACTGTAGACTAAATAATCCCAGTTCCCTCAGCCTCTCCTCATAAATCATGTGCTCCAGCCCCCTAATCATTTTTGTTACTCTCCGCTGGACTCTTTCCAATTTTTCCACATCCTTCTTGTAATGTGAGGCCCAAAACTGGACACAGTACTCCAGATGAGGCGTCACCAATGCCGAATAGAGGGGAACGATCACGTCCCTCAATCCGCTGGCAATGCTCCTACCTATACAACCCAAACTGCCGTTAGTCTTCTTGGCAACAAGGGCACACTGTTGACTCATATCCAGCGTCTCGTCCACTCTAACCCCTAGGTCCTTTTCTGCAAAACTGCTTCCTAGCCACTCAGTCCCTAGTCCGTAGCAGTACATGGGATTCGTCCGTCCTAAGTGCAGGACTCTGCACTTCTCCTTGTTGAACCTCATCAGATTTCTTTTGGCCCAATCCTCTAATTTGTCTACATCCCTCTGTAACCTATCCCTACCCTCCAGTGTATCTACCACTCCTCCCAGTTTTGTGTCATCTGCAGACTTGCTGAGGATACAATCCACGCCATCCTCCAGATCATTAATGAAGATATCGAACAAAACCGGCCCCAGGACTGACCCTTGGGGCACTCCACTTGATACCGGCTGCCAACTAGACATGGAGCCATTGATCAATGCCTGTTGAGCCTGATGTTCTAGCCAGCTTTCTATCCACCTTACAGTCAATTCATCCAGCCCATACTTCTTTAACTTGCTGGCAAGAATACTGTGGGAGACCGTATCAAAAACTTTGCTAAAAACAAGGAATAACACGTCCACTGCTTTCTCTTCATTCACAGAGCCAGTTATCTCATCATACAAGTAGATCTACAAGTAGAAGTTCTGTCAAACTGGATTGATCCTGAAACTCTTACTCATGTGAACCATCAAAATAGTCCCATTGATGTCAACAAAACTATTCGCAAGAGTAAGAGTTACCCGCCTGAGTAAGCAGTGCTAGATTAGACCCTTACTGACAGGATTAAAGTGGTTTCCATTAAAAAGGCTACATTTACCAACAAGTTACCATATCATAGTATTTAAGACACCAAAATGATTACCTAGTCTGAGTATAGGAAAATAATTATATCTTAAATAGCACTGAGTACTGACTCTGATAAAACTTCGACTTTTTAAAGGGGTTTACTTTACCTTAAATAAACCTGCAGAAGAACATATGCCATTGCTTTGTTCTTTGGCCATTGCATACTACCCAGCAGAAAACAAATAAATCAGTTGCAGTATTGTCATTCAACCTTTTCTCCCAGAAGACACAGAGCAATTTCTTCTGTGCTCATTCACATACAAGCAGTATGTTCTGCTATGCACTGTCTTTCCTTAAAAAGCAACATATTTATAACAGTAATTGTTCATAATTTAAGATGTGTGTCCATTTAACCTACAAATATTTTTGCTTGAGATAAATACTGCTGCTCTTGTTCTGTACATGAGTTCCCATACCTCCAGCAGTATGTACCAGTTAGTGCTAGTCAGCACTTTTACTTTGGCTCATTAATAACCTCAACAGGAAGCAAGAGGCAGCTCTAAAAGCCTTTGATATTTTCCTTTGACACAAAAATCAAAGTCCAGACTAAAACAGATTCAGAAAATGGGAGATTTACAATAAACCACTTAGAATAAAAAACTCAAACTACTAGCTCTCAAAGCATATTAATTTATATAGAGGGACATATACAATACCTATACTTATGTCAGAGTTAAAGATTGTCATGCCTTATTTCTAGATTCCATAAATGTTTACTGTAAAACTTATTTTACCATTGCTATTTTGTCCTATAATTTCTGCAGCCTTCTTATCCCTAAATAGTTCTGTGCTCATTAAGCAAAACACTTTAAGAGTGATCACTGTAAAACATTAACTGTTACAACATATGTTGTATTCAGTTAATATCCTTAAGAAGAAGTACATATTTTCAGTTACAAACACTGGGCCGATTTCTACTCTCTGGCCCCAATTCAGCAGAGCATTTAAGCACACAAAACTTCTGAGCAGATGAGGGAACCCATTTCAGTGGAATGTATAGAGCACTTTCCCATCTTCTATCTTTTTTAAACTTTTACAATATTATCATTAGTATTTGAAAATTAATACATGAAAAACATCAAAATGCAATCATACTTTTGGCATAAAGAGAGGGGAAACAGAAATGTAAACTTTAAGCTTAAAACTTAAACTTAAAATCCTTTACTTATCCAATTGTGCCTACAAATACTGCTCTCAAGTTCAAGCAGCTCCCATTAACTTCAGTGTGAGCCCGAAGCATGCATCTGAGAAAACTAGGCCTTAAGTATTACAACACATAGTATTCCACACACTGTAGCATAATTACTTAATATCATACAATTCAGATACCCCTATAATAACCTACTAAAACAGCCTTAACTCCACAGTGTTTGTCAGTTTTAATCAAACTCTTAAGCTATTTTTATACCTTTTGTATTTATTATAACACATACAGTAGGGCAAAATTTTGCCATGGTAACTGTGCTACTAACTATACTGCTCTATCAGAGGTGATGCAAGTATTAATGACAGCAGAATTTTGGACAGCAAGAAACGTACCTATAGGAGCTTTCATTTAACTAGAAATATGTTGATTGTTTACAAAAGTGCTTTCCAAATACCAAGAGCAATTATTCTATTTCAAGTCTGCATAACACAATTTTTTTCAAAACAATGTTCAGCAAAAAAAAAAAGGAGCAGCTCTAATTCTAAGCATTTTCTATTTTTTCACAATTTATAAATTGGAAATGGATTTGTATCCACACAAAAACAACCAGTTAGTGTTCAGGCTGGTAACTGTCATATAAGAGTGACATAACCATAATCTGCTATGTTGCTTCAGGCCCATGTTATTTGAAACTGCCAAATTAGAAATCTCAGACAAAATTTGTAGTATAAATGTGAAAGATTAACAACATCTGTAATAAGGAACAACAATGCAACTGTAATAAGGAACAAACATTTGTGTGTATGTTAGGATTTTTCTCTCTTGTGTTTTTACAGAAATAATGATGTTCATGTCCCCACTGCAGAAAAATTCCACAAAATATTAATGCACTATCTCATTAGAGTAATACACATACCAAATTTTACTCTTTCTCTCTCTCACACACACACAATTTCTAGCCCTACATAGGGCTCAATTTTGCAAAGCACTAACTAACCTCACCTCCCGCTGAAGTCACAGGATGGTTTGGCATCAGGCAGAATTACAGCCCAATCCAAAGTCTGAGGCAGTCAATGGGTATCTTTCCATTGATTTCAAAGGAATTTGGATCAGGCCTCTGATGAATAAGGTAATATTCTGATTACATATTTAACACATAGTTTACATCGAAACAATTTTAAACCTTTCTATTCATCATATGCTAACATGAACATTTCATTCCTGTTGGTTAAACAAATGATAGTCACAAATAATATTGCAATGAGATTGCCAGTACCTCACAAAATGAACACTATACATTGATATTTGATCAAACACATGCTGTCTTGTACTAATTGAATATATACTGCGATGGAAATTTATATAGATTTTTATCTAACCCACACAGGATCCCAAATACGCATAACAATTTTGATGATTTTTTTTTAAATGCAACGGTTATTGCATTATTTTTATTCTATTCCACTATGTTTTGGGCCAAGTTTTCACAAGGGCCCTCTACATTCATGCTTGTAAATTGCATCATCTTTGCCCATGTGAAACCTGAGTTTGCACTCAAATTCTGGGTAATCTAATTCACAATTCTCTAATCTGCACTCAAATGTGCAGGCTTTTTGCACATGTACCAGTATGCATAGAACTGTGCAAAAACAGATTTACAGGCCACTTATGAAAATGTAGTTCTTTATTACCAATGTCTATCTTGCAATTTTTTTAGAGTAATTGACAAAACAGTTACAGTATAGTTCGGAAGCAGAAAAGTTACCTAAATTTTAACTTAGAGGGTTTAATCCTGCACTACTGAAGTCATTAGGAGCTTTGCCACTGATTTCAATGGCCCAAAGGTCAGATTCTAACTTCAGATGTGAACCTCACAATTACCTTACTTCACTCACGGTTAAGTCATATTATACAAAAACAAAGGAAAAGTACAGTGAAGGCCCTTGAGCACCCAAAGGCCTCCACTAACATGATTAGATAATGGGCAGGATTGAAGGAGCATTCTGAGTGGACGTAAAGTCTGATCCAGCTCAATAGTTAACAGAGAGACTCCCAAATTACTGGCTCCTCCCTTCAGCTCATTATGACTTCAGTCCAAATTGTGGAAAGCTGCAATACTTTACTCAAGAGATGCCAATCAGTTCAGGTTTAAACCTGCAACTTCTCTAATTTCATTGGAAATAACATGGCCAAATTTTCAAGGGATCTCATTACACCTCTACCTCGCTATAATGATGTCCTCAGGAGCCAAAAAATCTTACCACATTATAGGGGAAACCACATTATACTGAATTTGCTTTGATCCACCAGAGTGCGCAGCCCTGCCCCCCCAGAGCACTGCTTTACCACTTTATATCTAAATTTGTGTTATATCGGGTCGCATTATATCGAGGTAGAGGTGTATTTGTATGTAGAATATTAGTCAGCATGCCCATTTGCACACACAAAACTTGCATCTATATCTGCAAGCATGCAAATATATATTTGGGTGTGCTAAGAGATGATTTAAGGTATCAAAGTGGATAGATTCATGAATAATGTGGTTGCAAATAAGGAGGCCCTTTGAAAATGAATCACTACATTAAAATATTAGGAGGTTCAATGTTTTTCATTCATTTTAAATGAAATAAACTGAATGAAAAAAGAAATATACTTTAATAAAGCATAAGAAGTTTTAAAAATGTCTATATCTTTAAATCTACATTCTCATTTTTCAAATATTCACTTTAATTAATTGTTTTAAAAATTAATTAGAAATCTCCATATTTTAACCATCCCTCAGGGTTTGGTGGTGTTGTGAATCCACACTTCACTAGGAATAAGCCAGTCCACAGGCCTGAGGAGTAGGTCATCTCATAAACGAAACCCTCTTGTTAGTCATGCATTATTTATAGATGGATTGACTTGAGGGAGCAATGTCACAAGCTGATGAGGATTGCAACCTAGGCATGTAATTCATTATGGCCTTGATCCTAAAAGCAGATCCACACAGGAAGACCTTTATGCCATTGCAGAGTTCCATTTTAGTCAATGGGCTCCATGCAGGTACAGGGGTCTGGCCTTTCAGAGTGGGACCTATAAACCCTCTCCTCAGCCTCTTACTCAGGCAAAATTTCCATTGTCAGCAGAGTTGTAGGATGTCCTACTCCAAATCAGAGTAAGAAGAGGTGAGGAATGGGTTTTATAACTGCATAACTAAGACTCAGGCCCTCCCTTATGGAAATACCATATAGAATGTAAAAGGAATTAAATCAAGCAAATTCTATGGAAATTTCTGGAAAGATCTATAGAATTTATAGGTAGGTTTTTCATCCATTCTATAAATATTCTACAACACAGATAGACTATTGTATTGAGTTCTATAGGCTGATTTTAAAAGGTACTGTAGTCTATTAATTTCTATAGGATGCTTCCATAATGTTTTTCTCCTGCCAAAATACCAAGGGCTCAATTCAGAAAGATACTTAAGCATGTGCTTCTGGAATTGGAAAACTTAAGAGCAGAAAAAAACCACTTAAAATCCTCTCTAATTCTGTTTATTTTATTTTCAATTCATTAATAAATATATACCAACTATTGGGTTTGAGACACTGTAGGGGCCTGTGGACAAGTAACAGACTTCAGGAAGCTATCTGATTCATCTCTTAACTAGAAGATGGGTAGCTCAGGAAACTGGCACTGAGATGGGGAAGCTTTCAGTTTTAAGTAGGTGGCTCACATCCAGTCAGCATCAGACCTAACCAGAAGTTGTTATTATTTAATAGCTGACTTCAGTGTAATTCCACATAGGTATAAGGGTCTGTCTATATAACTATCATTGTAGGATCAGGGCCTAGAATTGTTAATCTGTCACAGACATGACATTTACACACTTAAGTGACATGGTTGCATTATCCCTTACTTATCTATTAAGTCTAACTGCCGATGGATGTCTGAATGGCTACATTATGCCTGCCTCACTTCATAATGAAATAATAATATCTAGTTCTTACTGGCTTTATCATTACTTGTAATTGTTCTTTTCAAAAGTGGCTGGTATAATTTTACATCGACTTTAGTAGTCTTTGTAAATGTGGTTTCAGTAAATATGTTGACTCACCATTCATTCCATTGTATACACTCCTGTGATGAGGTGACATATCATCTGCTACTTGTCTCCTCAGGGTACCTTCTCTGCTGCCTCCACTGAGATGTTTGAAATGCTCCGGACTCCCCACATAATGTTGTTTGAGATGCTCAGGGCTTGTCCCCCTCACTTTCTGGAGATGTTCTGTGCTTCCACTCAATGTGTGTTTCTGAAGATGCTCGGGGCTGCCACTGCTGTGCTTTTGATGCTCTGGGCTACTACTAGGCCTATGTTTTTGAAAATGTTCAGGGCTACTACTTAAAATGTGCTTTGGAAGAGTTTCTGGACTACTACTGGTGTGCTTTTGCTGTTCAGGACTACCTTTGCCAACGTTTTTATGATGTTCTGGACTTGGTCCTTTTAGATGCTTCTGGTGATCGGGACTTCCAGAACTCTTAGGTTTTTGGAGATGCTCTGGGCTAACACTCCTATGTTTTTGATGCTCAGGGCTTCCCTCGCCCCTACTTTTTTGGAGATGTTCAGGACTAGTATTTGGATGGTGTTTATGATGGTCTGGACTGTCCGTACTTCCAGTGCTAGAGGTGCTGCTCCCATCACCAACATCTCGTATGTAAGAACTTGTTGCATTTAGCTGGCAGAGGCTGATTTGGCTGTCAATGGAACTCCTGCTGCCTGCTCCACCACTTTTCTCTTCATCCAGCAAAACACACAGTTCTTTCAGTTCCATGTTTTCTTTCACCACTTCTTCTTGTCTCACTTCCAATTCTTTCAGTTTCTGTAAATATAAGGCAACCTCTTTGTGCATAACCCCAGCACTGTACCTGCCCAATCTCTGCCACTCTCGTGATACCTTCTTGCCTTTCTGCCTATCATCATCCAGAAAACAGCAAAGGTCTCTCAGTTCTTGGTTATCTTCTTGCAACTTCTGATTGATATCCTTTAAAAGAAAGAAAATAATTAGAGAGACATGTCTAAAAATTAACATTCATTCTAATGGTAACATTACATAAGCCAATTAGCAGAGCTGTTGTAGTTGTAGACATGTCATCTAAGTTCCCCATCCTGCTCCACTCAGCATACGTCAATCAATTTTGCAAGTACGATTCTACTATGACTGCATAATGCTTCTGTAAAACAAAGACATTAGGCAGCACAAAACTAAACATCTCACTGAATAAATCTCAAAGGTTCAGAGGTTAATTTCAGATATGGTGTGAAAAGTTCAATTTTTTAACCAAAACTCATCCATAACCTTTTAATGTCAAACAGGATAGAAAAAATATATTTATCACAACTTCTCTCAGAAGATTTCCACTATCGTGAAATGTCCTCTTTTGTGTTATTGCTGAATAACAGGAAGTGTAGAGGCACTAATGATTATATATATGATTATACTTTGATTTTATTATATCTGTTAATCTAATCTATATCTAGATAGATTGATAGATTGATAGATGATTGAAGGTTTATATATATATACTTTTCAGAGCGCAAAAGAATTGGGGGTTTCATTTGGTTTGATTCCAATTTTGGACAAAAGAATCTGGTCAGGTTTGATTTAGTCCAGACTGATTCAGCCATTCTGAAATGAAATCATTTCTTATTAATAACTCTTAACAGTCTCAATTCAAAGAAGACTAAGAAGTACATACCCCATACCCTTCTCTAACTACTAAACATTCATGCTCTAAAGTAAAAACATTCAAGAACATAAGAACATAAGAACAGCCATATTGCTATAGTAGGACATGATGCAAAATAAAACTTTTTTAGCATTCGTTATGGTTGTTCTCAGTTTTAATAATCTGGCCTGTGATCATATTCATCATTTGCAACTCAGGGTATTTTTTTCCACCTTTTAACGCTTTTGTAACATTCTGTGTATTTGTGACACATATTCATTTTGTAAATGCTCACACTTTAAATACATTTCCTATATTTCCCTTTTCTTCTGTATTATTTGAAATACAAGATGAATTACACATATGATGTTTTAGCATTTTTTTTCCTAATAGCAAAGATGGATGTTTATTCAGCAATGTTTATACAGGCTTGGATTTTCAAAGGAACATGTAGAAGCTAGGTGCCCAAATTCCATTGAAATTCAGTGAAGAGTAGGCACCTAACTCCCTTAAACACCTTAGAAAATCACAACCATGTAGCCTTCTGAAACTAAGCTCAAGCTTTTAAAGAGAGAGTAAGGCTTCTGTAATGAATAACATCTACAATGAATACTTAAAACATTACAAAGCAGGCCTATAAATTATAAGAAGAAAATTCATTTTCAAGTCCCAGTTCAAAATATGAAGAAAAAAGGGGAAATAAAAGTATCACTTAGGAAGTTCAGAGTTAAGATAGTAACTTATAACTCATTCCCTATCACATTCCAATGTGGTTTCTTAATTAAACTTACCTAGTAGATAAGGCCATACACTCTAGTCACACCCCTGCACCACCAAGGGAGCGACCGGCAGAGAGAGTGACAGCCTAAACTCTGCACTTCCTTGCATTGCTATTGTTATTTAGAACCTTAGCTTTATTTTAACTAAGATAATTGTATCATCAGATGGGACCCCGGGACACCTCCTGAAGTGCAGACAGATGCCATTTATCGCCAAAGTGGAAACAGGTCTAGTCATGCTTTGCAAAACAGGGCATATGAGGAGAGAAATGAAGTCTTCTCTCTCTCACTGATTTTCTGTTTTATTCCACACCATTACATTGGTCTACAATTTTTGAGAAGTTGTCTGCTTCAAAGATAAAATGTGATATTTATTATGTATTTTGATGTGCTGAATTCAAATATGACAATTAAAACAACCGATTGGCTACTGTTTCTAAGATATTTAAGTTTTTACATTTTATGTCTATGTATATTATGTAGATAGTAGAGTTTTAATCATAAATTGTAAACCTAGGTCTTTTCATGTGTTTATGGTTGCTTTACATGACAATATTTCACCTGTCCTGTTTATGTAACACTTTAAAAATCAGCAAAAGGGTTATATAAATAAAATTTATTATGAAACAAAAGGCAAAAAACTATTATGTACATAGTTTAGTCCTATTCAGTGTCTACTCGGCGCTTCTTGGCTTGTCTCTTGTATTCATTAAATGGAGCATCTCTTGTCACTCTCCAGCAATAGTCTGCAAGCATTGATGGGCTCCATTTGCCCTGATAGCCTGCCAGGAGATTCCACTGTTGTAGTCTGGCGCCCAACAGCTCTGCCTTACTCTTGGGTAGTTCCAAATCCCTGACAAAGTCATTCAGTTCACCTTGTGTTATGAGGTGTGCTTCAGAGGAGGAGGATGGGAGAAAATGTGGGTCCTGTGACATTGATGGTTCAGGACCAGAAGTTTCATCCTATTCCTCATCTGACTCAAGTGAGAATGATTCTGGTGCATCAGGAACTGGCAGTCCTTCTCTGTGGGGTACTGGGCGTATAGCTGATGGAATGTTTGGATAATGCACAGTCCACTTTTTCTTCTTTGACACACTTCTCCCAACTGGAGGCACCATGCAGAAGTAACAATTGCTGGTATGGTCTGTTGGCTCTCTCCAAATCATTGGCACTGCAAAAGGCATAGATTTCCTTTTCCTGTTCAACCACTGGCGAAGATTTGTTGCACAAGTGTTGCAGCATATGTGTGGGGCCCACCTCTTGTCCTGATCTCCAATTTTGCAGCCAAAATAAAGGTGAGAGGCTTTCTTAACTATAGTGGTTATACTGCGTTTTTGTGATGCAAAAGTCACTTCACCACAAACATAGCAGAAGTTATCTGCACTGTTCACACAAGTATGAGGCATCTCTGCTCACTTTGACTAAACAGAAATGTGTCCCTTTGCAAAATCAAACACTGACAAATAAGAGAGCACGACACTGTATGATTTCTAGAGCTGATATAGGGCAATTTGTTCAGCAGAGTGATGTAAGCTTCATTATAATTGCATCATCCATGACTTCTAGCAATAACATGATGCAATTCATATCATGTATGATGCAATACCAGCTTCAGATTGCATCATTCATTGTTTTGCCTAAAAAGCAAGTACTGTCCAAACCCAGTCATAGATTTATTCATAGATCCGGTCAAAGATGTATTTTAGTCATTTCTGGTTTAAATTGAGATCCCTTCCCTTTATAACTCACTTATCCTCCGCCATTCCCAAGTCAAGGGTCGTATATACTACCCAATAGCATATCTTGAAAACTAGAGCCAATCAACAATTTTAAGCATCATTTTCGTTCTCAGTGACCCAGAATTAGTAAAGTTGGACTACATTTATTTCAGAAGCATTTTGGCTGTAGAGCAGTGTTATCAATCACCCATTTCTAGCATATTAGAAGAGATTTTTCTTAACCAAAGTACATAATATGGGCTAACATATGCATCTACTGTACTTTGTCAGAAAAGAACTTCCCCAGATAATATTTCATAAGTCCATACCTCTCCCTATGTGTCTCCTCTCATTACCCTCTCATAACTCCTCAGTTTCAACTCAATATATAAACTATATAAATCCCAACTGGAGTAAATTTTTGTTCCATATAACAGCTTTGGCATGCTACATCATAGCTGTAGCTATGACACAGCCCCAGTTCTCAAAGGCAGGGTTAGTATCCATGAGTGATTGTGCCTCTCACCCAGAAAACATTAAAACAATTAGGAATAAATAACTGCAGGCCTGATCTGCCTCCCATTGAAGTCAATGGAAATATTCCATTTAGAATGCTTGGGTCAGGTCTTAAAACAGAAACAGCACATCAAAAAGTGGAAACTCTCTGAAAATATGCCCAACTCATAGATTTTGTTAAAACATCTTGCTCGAGAAGAGCTTCAACTGCAATTGGCTTTTAAAAGAAATTAAAGGAGGGAATCAGAAAAATATTAGTATTTAATCAGAGAACATGCTCTCACTAAAGAAATCAAAGTATGGTATGGATGAACCCAAAATCAAAGAGGTTTCCAACAATCTGTCCCAAGAGTGGAAAGCATAATTACTATGTGCTGCACACTGAAAATGATCAAGGCTTCCCAGAAGCCCGGTGAGAAGCTTTATTGATAAAGTAAGAAATAATCTTAAGATAGCAACAGTTAACATGACAGTCAGACAATCTTAAAAACAACAATCTTTGAATCTATCCAGCATCATATATTTTATCCTTTCACGTGCACTTGAAATGAGAACATTTAAACCTACTGAAATCTATACGTTTTGAGGGCAAGAATTCAAAGAATCAAAGATACCATCCCTACAAAAAAGTTTTTGATATACATTGCTCCATATACTTGTTCTACACCCTGGACACAGTTTGCCACTTGTTTCCTGCGTACTCTAGGGAGGAGATAAAAGTAGAGTGTTTTTTTAAAGAAGCTACTCCTATTCATTGTGGGATGAATCCAGTCATCCTTATTCAGGTTTTACTCTGTCCTCACTAAGGGTACGTCTTCACTACCCGCCGTATCAGCGGGTAGCAATCGATTGCTCAGGGATCGATATATCACATCTCATCTAGACGCGATATATCTATCCCCAAACGCGCTTATATTGATTCTGTAACTCCACCAACCCAAACGGAGTTGCAGAATCGACAGGAGGAGCCGCGGACATCGATCCCGCGCCGTGAGGACGGTGAGTAATTCGATCTTAGATACTTCGACTTCAGCTACGTTATTCATGTAGCTGAAGTTGCATATCTAAGATCAATTTTCCCCTGTAGTGTAGACCAGCCCTAAGACAAACTCCTATCAACCCTCCCTGAGAATTTACCTAAATAATGACTGAGTAAAAGTATTTGGGGAAGTAGGGGAATTGCCCCTGTATGATGCACATGCAGATAGGAAATCCCCCCTCTGTTTGAAAGGGCAGATCCCTGAACCCACGGAAGGCCCTCTGCAAGTCCAGGGATGTGGGAGAGAAAGACAATTTCATCATCCCCCATCCCCCTAACCTCATGGGGAATCTGTGCTTCTCTTCTCCAAACCTTCCCGCAAAATACCACCAGGAGACTCTTGCCAAATTTTATTTGCTCCAAGCACAGAACAGCCCAACAGATCGCAGGGCAGCGGGCTCAGCCCCGCAGCCAAACCCCTCCAGCAGCGCCCCTGAAGCGGGCTCAGCGCAGGGGGCGCAGGAGGAGCGCCCAGCCCAGTGCCAGGCGGCAGCGGTCCCCCCTACCCCCGCCCCTCACCTTGAGGCCGCGGATCTCGCCGAGGTGGAGCTGCAGGCGGCGGTTCACCTCCCGGATGAGGTTGCTGTGGTCCAGCATCGCGCTCATCTTCTCCGCCTCGGCCCTGCGCAGGCTGCGGACCAGCTCCTCCTTGCTCCACTTCAGCAGCTCCTCGTCGGACACCTTGGACAGGTCCTCGGCTGGGGCCGCCCCGCCGCTGTCCGCCGCCTTAGACATGGTGGCAGCCCAAGTCCAACCTCCTTTCCCGCGGCCGCCCTGGCAGCAGACGGGGGACCCCAAAGCCAGCCCGGGCTCAGCCCGCTCCCCAGCAAGCCACCCCCCGGCTCTGCTGCTGCTGCTTCAGGGAGTGGGAGGAGGGGCTCCTCAGCCCGGACAGCAGCGGCTCACAGGAGGGGGAGCCCCCAAACCCAGTCCAGGGGCTGCCCTCTCCCAGCAAGTTGGCCGCGATGTGCTGATACAAGGCGGGGATCTTCCGGACCCGGACCGCAGGTCCTGACAGAGCGGGGGAGGTAGGCTGAAGTCTGGGGGACCCTTACAGCCAGCCTGGGGATCACACCCGCCTCAGCAAGGCAGTTGCAGCTGGCTCTCCTCCTCGCCGCTCCTGGCTGTGCTCATGCCCCGAAGCCATCCTTGCTAATTAGGGCTCTGCCTGTACCGAGTTCTCCGGCACGCGATGGAGCCATGCGAAGTCCCAAGCTGAAGCACCATGGTGGATGGGACGGGAGGGCGGGCGGCTGGGGAGCAGGAACCCGCGGGGCGAGGGGAAGCGCCTCTTAAAAGCAGACGCAGCTTCGGGTGCCCGGTTGCTCGCCCCCTCTGCCCGCGCAGCAGTAAGGGTGAGGGGTGCAGGCCGAGGGCAGTGCCGCTGCCGCCGCCCCGCTCCTTGGCATGCCTCCTCGGCGCGTACCCGCAGGGCGGCACTGAGGCTGCATCGGACTCAGGGCTGGGAGCGGGAGGCGGCGGAGCTTTGGAGCGCCTGCAGCCGCAGCCGGAGACTCACGGGCCGCTCCTCCCGCTGAGGCGCTCCCGGCACAAGTGAGCTGACCCGGAGCAGCGCGCGGCTTTTCACAGAGGCTCGTGCCATGTGCGAGCCCACCGGGAGGGAGTCGCCAGCCGCCGTCCAGCGTGGCTCTCGGGCGCCACCTGCCGCATGCCAGTGACTCCGCTGCCTGTGCAAGTGGCTTCACACAGCGGGCTCCTCGGCCAGCTCCGCTCTCCTCTCAGCCCTCTTGAAAGCCCTGCCTGTACAATGGCAAGGTAGGGGGACGGAGGGCGGGGCAGCATTCCTCATTTGGGATCTGCTGCGAGCCTGGGCACTAGCCAGGGTCGGTGCAAGGATGTTTCACGCCCTAGGTGAAACTTCCACCTTGCGGCCCCCCACACCCTGGCCCTGAGGCGCCCCCCCTTGCAGCAGCTCCACCCTGAGCCACCCCACCCTGTTCGAGCTCACCCCTGCTTCGTGCACAGGGGCGGTTCTAGACATTTTGCAGCCCCAAACACAGCGGCATGCTGCAGGGGGCACTCTGCCAGTTGCCGGTCCCGCAGCTCCGGTGGACCTCCCGCAGGCGTGCCTGCGGAGGGTCCGCTGGTCCCACGGCTCCACCGAAGCTGCGGGACCAGCGGACCCTCCGCAGGCATGCCGCCAAAGGCTAAGTGCCTGCTGCCCTCCCAGCAACCGGCAGAGCACCCCCCGCGGCATGCTGCCCCAAGAACGCGCTTGGCGTGCTGGGGCCTGGAGCCACCCCTGTCCACGCATGAGCACCCCGAGCACGCCGTCGCTGCTTCACTTCTCCCACCTCCCAGGCTTGCGGCGCCTAAGCTGATTGGCGCCGCAAGCCTGGGAGGTGGGAGAAGTGAAGCAGCTCATCCCTGCCACCTGTGTGCTCTGGGAGGAGGCGGGGCAGGGGTGAGCTGGGATGGGGAGTTCCCCTGCATGCTGCCACCCCCTCCTTATTTGCTGCAGGAGGCCCTCCCCATGCTCCCCTGCCCCAGCTCCTTCCGCCTAAATGCCAGCAGCGACTAGGGTGGCCGAAGATCCGGCTGCTGCGGTCGCTGCTGCTGAAGAAAATAGCATCCCCCAAATCCCAGTGCCCTAGGCGACGACCTAGGTCATCTAAATGGTTGCACCGCCCTTGGCACTAGCTATAGTCAGGAGAGATAGGGGAGCAAGTAGTAGAATCTATGACTGACAAGCTTCACTTAACCTCAGAATATCAGGGTTGGAAGGGATCTCAGGAGATCATCTCAAAGCAGACAGATTTTTACCCCAGATCCCAAAATGCCCCCCCTCAAGGACTGAACTCACAATCCTGGGTTCAGCAGGCTAATGCTCAAACCACTGAGCAATCCCTTGCTGCTTCATCCCAACCATGGGCAGAACATGTTTGCCCCCAAAGAGGTGGGAAGGAGTCACTGGTGTTCAAGGAATGATCCATAAATTCCAAGCTGGTAAAGGACTGTTGTGATCATCTGGTCTAGAACTTCTGATCTAGAACATCCAGAACAGGGGTGTGCAAACTACGGCCTGCAGGCTGGATCTGGCCCATGAGATATTTTTAGCTGGTCTGTGAGCTCCCACTGGGGAGTGCGGTCAGGGCCCACATCACGCGGCTCGGCCCTGCTCTGGCACTCCGGCCGGGACACAGGATTGGGGCCGCACCATGCAGCTTGGCCCCACTCCAGCGCTTGGGTGGGGGCCACACCACATGGCTCGGACTCGCTCCAGGGCGCAGGGTCTGGGACACAACCCATGGCTCCAGGAAGGCACAGCATGGCCCCACTCTGGCACTCTAGCCAGGGCTCAAGGTTGGGAACTGCTCCATGCAGCTCCTGAAAGCCACAGTGTGGCCTAGCTCTGGCTCCTACGTGCTCCAATAGCCACCTCCGGCACTCCAATGGGAGCTGCAGGGGCAGTGACTGCAGCTGGGGCAGTGTGCAGAGTCGCCGGGCTATGCCTCCATGTAGGAGCTGGAGAGGGACATGCCACTGCTTCTGGGAGCCACTTGAGGTAAGCACTGCTCGGAGCCTGCACCCATGAGCCTCTCCCCATGCCCCAACACTCTGCCCCAGCTCTGATCCCCCTCCTGCTCTTCAAACCCCTCGATCCCAGCCCAGAGCACCCTTCTGCACCCCAAACCTCTCATCCCCAGTCCCACCCCAGAGCCCGCACCCCCAGCCGAAACCTGCACCCTTCATGCACCCCCAACTCCAATTTTCTGAGCTTTCTATGGGCCAAAAATTTGCTCACAGATGATCTAGAACTTCCTCAGAATAATTCCTAGAGCAGTGGTTCTCAACCAGGGATACATGTACTCAGCTAGATTTTTGCCTAGTCTAATAACTAGCAAAGTCAGTACAAACTACAATTTCATACAGACAATGGCTTGTTTATACTGGTCTATAAACTAAACTTTGAAATGTAAGTATAATATTTATATTCCAATTGATTTATTTTATAATTATAGGGTAAAATGAGAAAATAAGCACTTTTTTCAGTACTAGTGTGCTGAGACACTTTTGTATTTTTATGTCTGATCTTGTAAACAAGTAGTTTTTAAGTGAGGTGGAACTTGAGGTACATAAGACAAATCCGACTCCTGACAGTCTGGAAAGGTTGAGAGCCACTATCCTTGGGACCGAATGGCTAGGAAACAGTTCTGCAGAAAAGGACCTAGGGGTTACAGTGGACGAGAAGCTGGATATGAGTCAACAGTGTGCCCTTGTTGCCAACAAGGCTAACAGCATTTTGGGCTGTATAAGTAGGGGCATTGCCAGCAGATCGAGGGATGTGATCATTCTCCTCTATTCGACATTGGTAAGGCCTCATCTGGAGTACTGTGTCCAGTTTTGGGCCCCACACTGCAAGAAGGATGTGGAAAAATTGGAAAGAGTCCAGTGGAGGGCAACAAAAATGATTAGGGGCTGGAGCACATGACTTACGAGGAGAAGCTGAGGGAACTGAGATTGTTTAGTCTGCAGAAGAGAAGTATGAGGTGGGATTTGATAGCTGCTTTCAACTACCTGAAAGGGGGTTCCAGAGAGGATGGATCTAGACTGTTCTCAGTGGTACCTGATGACAGAACAAGGAATAATGGTCCCAAGTTGCAGTGGGGGAGGTTTAGGTTGGATATTAGGAAAAACTTTTTCACTCAGAGAGTGGTGAATCACTGGAATGGGTTAGCTAGGGAGGTGGTGGAATCTCCTTCCTTAGAGGTTTTTAAGGTCAGGCTTGACAAAGCCCTGGCTGGGATGATTTAGTTGGGAAGCGATCCTACTTTGAGCAGGGGGTTGGATTATATGACCTCCTGAGGTCCCTTCCAACCCTGATATTCTATGATTCTATGATTCCTAGTGCACATCTTGTAGAAAAATATCCAGTCTTGATTTTAAAATCATCAGGGATGTGGACTCCAGCACAAATTGTTCGGTAAATTGTTCCAATGGTTAATTACTCTCTCCATTAAAAAATTTACAGCTGATTTCCATGAACAAGACTGCTAAAGATTAATTACTATTGTTTGTTGCTGCTGCTGCTGCTTCTATTCTTGTTACCCCACTTAGACCCTGGTCAAGCAGAACTGTTCTCTGCAGTACATTACAAACTATACCAAGATACTCAGATTTTGCAACCTTGAAGCCTAATGAACAATTTGACGGAAGGGTGAGATTTGAAACCAGTGTTCAAACACATTTATATAAACTATTTTAAATTGAAATATAACTGCACAAAACCATCCTACCTGTTAGTACTCTTGTTTTCTCTAATGGAGCAAATGAAATTGTTTGTTTGAGATTGCCAGCAACAAAAAGCTGCATTTCATACACTTTGTCCTGACCCTTCGTTTACAGAGATAATTTACCTTTATGGGCCAAATTCAGATCTGGTGTAATTGGCTACAACACCATTTTGTGGAAAGTTATGTACACTTGCAATATATTGCTATCTGGGATTTCAGATTCCAAGTGCCCAACACTGTGAGAGTTATTGTAGAGTTGTGAGGGCCAAACATTTTCCAGTTTGCCTAAAAAAGTAAATACCCTGTACTAGGACTAATCTTTTTCGTGGAAGACTTGAAAGTGTAGCCTTATAGTCCACCAATGTTCCTCACCAAGTAAGGTGATCTGATGTATCTCAATTTTACCATTGGCAGACAGAGCTGCCCAGAGGATTCAGGGGGCCTGGAGTCTACCGGCCGCCGAATTGCTGCCTAAGACCCAGTACTTCGGCAGTGGGTCCCGGGGTGGAAGGACCCCCCACCGCGGGTCTTCGGGGCACTTCGGTGGCAGGTCCCGGAGCGGAAGGACCTCCCACCGCCAAATTGCCGCTGAAGACCCAGCACTTCGGCAGCGGGTCCTGGGGTGGAAGGACCCCCCAATGCAGGTCTTCTGGCTCTGGCATAAGACATTTGTTGCTGGATAGCATACATCCCTCAGAGTCCTGCAATCACTGTCACAGTGAAGTCACTAAGGATTTTGCTGCCCCAGGCAACTGCCTAGTCTGTCTATAAAAGAGAGCCAGTCACTGCCACAAGAGCACGCTAGCCTAGAATTATTTTCTTCTCTTGGTAATATTTTAAAGTTGACACAAGAACAGCTTTATCTGAAGCCTTTTCTCTTTTCTATTTCTAATCTTCTGAATCTGAATCCTTCCCATTCCATCAGATGTCACTCAGGGCACAAACAAGATTCCACCCTCCCTGTCTATCCTAGGCCACTGTTCATGTGTCCTCTATGTTGTTAAGTGCCTTTAATGTCTTTAATGAAGTAAACACAAAGGGGAAATGTGTGATTATGGGGGACTTCAACTTCCCAGATATAGACTGGAGGACGAGTACTTGCAAGAATAATAGGGGTCAGATTTTTCTGGATGTGATAGCGGATGGATTTCTTCATCAAGTAGTTGAAGTACCTACGAGAGGAGATGCCATTTTAGATTTAGTGTTGGTGAGCAGTGAGGACCTCGTAGAAGAAATGGTGGTAGGGGACAACCTTGGTTCGAGTGATCATGAGCTGATTCAGTTCAAACTAGATGGAAGGATAAACAAATGTAGATCTGGGATTAGGGTTTTTGACTTCTCGAGGGCTAATTTTAAAGAGTTAAGGAAATTAGTTAGGGAAGTGGATTGGACGGAGGAATTAGTGGATTTGAATGCGGAGGAGGCCTGGAATTACTTTAAGTCGCAGCTGCGGAGACTGTCGGAAGCCTGCATCCCGAGAAAGGGGAAAAAAACCATGGGCAGGAGTTGTAGGCCAAATTGGATGAGCAAACAACTCAGAGAGGGGATTAGACAAAAGCAGACAGCTTACAGGGAGTGGAAGAAAGGCAGGATCAGTAAGGAAAGCTACCTTGGTGAGGTCAGAACATGTAGGGATAAAGTGAGGAAGGCTAAAAGCCGCATTGAACTGGACCTTGCAAAGGGAATCAAAACCAATAGTAAAAGGTTCTACAGCCACATAAATAAGAAGAAAACAAAGAAAGAAGAAGTGGGGCCGCTATACACTGAGGATGGAATGGAGATTAAGGATAACCTAGGCATGGCCCAACATCTAAACAAGTACTTTGCTTCAGTTTGAACCTTGCGATGATGGAGGGATGATAAACGGGAATGTGGATATGGAAGTGGATATTACCGCAACTGAGGTAGAGGCCGTACTTGAACAGCTCGATGGGACGAAGTCGGAGGGCCCGGACAATCTCCATCCGAGGATATTAAAGGAACTGGCGCGTGAAATTGCGAGCCCGTTAGCGAAAATTTTTAAGCAATCGGTAAACTCAGGGGTTGTGCCGTATGATTGGAGGATTGCTAATGTAGTTCCTATTTTTAAGAAAGGGAATAAAAGTGATCCGGGTAATTATAGGCCTGTTAGCTTGACATCTGTAGTATGCAAGGTCTTGGAAAAAATTTTAAGGGAGAAAGTAGTGAAGGACATAGAGGTCAATGGTAATTGGGACGAATTGCAACACGGATTTAGTAAAGGTAGATCGTGCCAAACCAATCTGATCTCCTTCTTTGAGAAGGTGACGGATTACTTAGATAAAGGAAATGCGGTAGATATAATTTACCTAGATTTCAGTAAGGCGTTCGACACGGTTCCGCACGGGGAACTGTTAGTCAAATTGGAAAAGATGGGAATGAATATGAAAGTTGTAAGTTGGATAAGGAACTGGTTAAAGGGGAGACTCCAGAGGGTCGTATTGAAAGGTGAATTGTCAGGCTGGAAGGAGGTCACTAGTGGAGTCCCTCAAGGATCGGTTTTGGGACCGATCTTATTTAACCTTTTTATTACTGACCTTGGCACAAAGAGCGGGAATGTGCTAATAAAGTTTGCGGATGACACGAAGCTGGGGGGTATTGCTAACACAGAGAAGGACAGGGATACTATTCAGGAAGATCTGAACCACCTTGTAAACTGGAGTAATAGAAATAGGATGAAATACAATAGTGAAAAGTGCAAGGTTATGCATTTAGGAATTAATAATAAGAATTTTGGATATACGTTGGGGGCGCATCAGTTGGAAGCGACGGAGGAGGAGAAGGACCTTGGGGTGCTGGTTGATAGCAGGATGACTATGAGTCGCCAATGTGATACGGCTGTTAAAAAAGCAAATGCGATTTTGGGATGCATCAGGCAGGGTATTTCCTGCAAGGATAAGGAGGTGTTAGTACCGTTATACAAGGCGTTGGTGAGACCCCATCTGGAATACTGTGTGCAGTTCTGGTGTCCCATGTTCAAGAAGGATGAATTCAAACTGGAACAGGTTCAGAGACGGGCTACAAGGATGATCCGAGGAATGGAAAAACTGCCTTATGAAAGGAGACTCAAAGAGCTTGGCTTGTTTAGCCTGGCCAAAAGAAGGCTGCGGGGGGATATGCTTGCTCTATATAAATATATCAGGGGGGTTAACGTTAGGGAGGGAGAGGAATTATTTAAGTTTAGTACTAATGTAGACACGAGGACGAATGGGTATAAACTGGATATTAGGAAGTTTAGACTTGAAATTAGACGAAGGTTTCTAACCATTAGGGGAGTGAAGTTCTGGAACAGCCTTCCGAGGGAAGTAGTGGGGGCACAAGACTTTCCTGGCTTTAAGACAAAGCTTGATAAGTATATGGAGGGGATGTTATGATAGGATTGTTAATTTGGGCAATTGATCTTGGATTACCACCAGATAGGTCTGCTCAATGATCTGCGGGGAGATGTTGGATGGCATGGGAACTGAGTTACTGCAGAGAATTCCTTCTTGGGAGCTGGCTGGTGACTCTTGCCCACATGCTCAGGGTTTAGCTGATCGCCATATTTGGGGTCGGGAAGGAATTTTCCTCCAGGGTGGATTGGCAGGGGCCCTGGAGGTTTTTCGCCTTCCCCTGCAGCGTGGGGCACGGGTCGCTTGCTGGTGCTTTCTCTGCAGCTTGAGGTCTTCAAACCAATTTTGAAGATTTCAATAACTCGATCCTGGGATAGGGGTTGTTATAAAATTGGATGGGTGGGGTTCTGTGGCCTGCCTTGTGCAGGAGGTCAGACTAGATGATCAGATTGGTCCCTTCTGACCTATGAGTCTATGAGTCTATGAGTCTATAAGTTTTCCATCTCTAAATAGTGTTTGTAGGAAAGATTCTTTCGGCCAGCTCCTTTTACATGTTCCACCAGCTGCCCAGTGGCATGCTTACCCCATGGGAGGCACTCTGGCTTCATCTTTAACACATCCCAGATATTTGCATCTTCTTTTCTAGATATTTTTGGAGATAAGGAGTTGTTGATCTCTGAAGGATCTTGGCTTTTATTACAAATTAATTCTATTTAATACTTGCTATTTTCCTGAGGCATTTCCTTTCAAAGCATGTAAATGTCTGGGCAGACTTTTGGTGGATTTCCAGCTTTCACGTGCAAATGTTAAGACGGAAATAACATTTGAGTTGAAGATTCAGTTTGGTCTCTAAGTTGTAGATTTTCAGTGACCAAATTTTGTGTAAACTGGTGAACAGAGCTGCAACCTTGCTAATTCATGACTTTATTTCCTTCTGGACATCCTCATTTGCTTGCACCTTACTGCCTAATGTGAATTGATTCACCTTTTGTATTCCTTGCCATCTTAATGTAATGCTTGAGTTGGGAATTGCTGGGGTTCTCAGTTAGATTTGGTTTTTCCTAACGGATTATTAACCCCATCTTTTCTGTGATGCGGGACTTTCTTGGTTGATCTGTCACTTAGAAGAGTTATGGTATCAGCAAAATCTAGATCTTCTAGTGTGCTGCTGCTGTCCTATGTGATTTCTAATCGTAATGGAAAAAAAATCAGTGAAGATATCCTGAATCTGCCTGCCTCTGACACAGGGGCTCAGTGGTAGCGGGACAACATAGGAGACAGACAGAACTACAGTTCCACAAAGAGAATTGGGAGGGGGTGGGGCTGTGGTTCCCCCTGACCCATGGTTGACACAGGGCTATGCCTACAAGGCACAATCAAGCTCCAAATGTTTAGTGAAGTGCAATCAGGGTGGGCATATATCCTGTAACTCTGAGCAGCATTTTGAACTCTCTCAAATTGGTCACATTGAAAGGAGTTTATAAAGTGTAAAGTTAGGCTGGTCAGGAAATAACTTTTTACAGACGGAAACATTTAGATGAAAAGAATGTTTGTTTTAATCAAAATTTGCCTTCATTTTTTTTGTTTTTAGTTTTTAAAAAAGAAAATCCCACACTAAACATATTTTAGTTTTTGACAAAGAGTCCTGTGGCACCTTATAGACTAACAGACATATTGGAGCATAAGCTTTCATGGGTGAAATCTTATGAATATCCAAAAAATATTTAATGAAAATGGAATTTTTTTCATGGAAATTTCCATTTGGAAAACCATTTTCCACTGAAAAAGTCTTTTGAAAAAAAATCTGCCCAGTTCTAGTGGAAATATAGCAAAAGGTCATCAAGAGTGTTAGTTTTTCATCCTCAAATAAACTTTATTTTTTCCATTTTGATGTAATTAAAAAAAGAACAGTGTCTGAGAAAGGCAACAATAAATAATTATTTTACTTATTCTCAAAAATTAGCAGTATATTAGCTAAAGGGTTAATTTGGGTTAGCATTTTATAATTCCAATCATATTTTTCGATAAAACAAAAAGAGGTGTCTGGAAATTGTCTTGTTTTGTGTCTAGTCCAAAAATGGACTAGTCTGCACATGGAATACTCTCCTACCTGGGCCTGACATTTATGACACTCACCAGGACTAGCATTTCATACACCTTGTGTTGAGACCTACGAAGAATACAGGTCTGAAATGTACTGCTTAGGAGAATCATTATAGTCTTCCATACAGCTCTCCATATCTTTGTCATCAGGATGGATCACAGTGTATAATACTAACTGGAGCATAAGGAAAATTATGGTCGCTGTAAAACATGTTTTTTAGAGAAAGCTTAATAATGACAAATTTAAAACAGTTTAATGCAGACCTATCTCTACTAATAGAAACAAGAAATTATCAAGCAAGAACTAATCTTGAACATTTTAATAAGAAAAGAATGTTATCCCCCAAGCATGTGTAACAAGATGAGAATGAAAGTGGGAAAAGCTATATAATTTTTTTCTCATGGCAATATTAAAACTACACTCTCAAGATCCTTCTCAGATATTTCACATTGTAACAGGGTGACTCACCTGTTAAGGGCTCATGCCAGGCAACCCTGACTACAGAATGAGCCATACCTGGGAGAGATCAGGATGATTTCCCTATAAACAGTAGCAGAAGGCTACAATGAAGGGCTGGGGTTCAGGAAATTGTAAAGAGGCTGTAGAACAGTGGTCTCTAACCTTTTTACACCCAAGATCACTGTTTGAATCCCAGGATCTACCCTTCCTGAGGCCCTACTCCTTCCCCCAAACCCCACCCCATTCACTCCATCCCCTCTGCTCTCCATCGCTTGCCCTTCCCCACCCTCACTCACTGGAGTAGGAGCTTGGGGTTTGGGAGGGGGTGAGGGCTCTGGGTTGGAGCTGAGGAGTTCGCAATCTGGGAGGAGGCTATGGGCTGACTCTGGGGAAGGGGCTTGAGTTGCAGGAGAGGTGAAGGGTGCAAGCTCTGGAAAGGAGTTTGGGTGCAGGAGGGGGCTCCAGGCTGGAGCAGAGTGTTGGGGTGCAGGAGGGAGTATAGGGTGATGGCTCTGGGAGGGGGCTCAGGGCTGAGTCTGCGGTGCAGGAAGGGTTTGGAGTGCTAGCTTCAGGTGGGGGCTCAGGGCTGGGGGTTAGGGTGCGGCCTCCGACTGGGCAGCACTTACCTCTGGAGGATCCCAGTCAGTAGCGCAGCGTGGCTGCTGCTAAGGCAGGCTATCTGCCTACTCCGGCCCCACACCACTCCCAGAAGGGTCCAACATGCCCCTGCAGCCCCTGGGGTGGGCAGGGGGCACGTGGCTCCGCACACTACCCATCTCTGCAAGCACCACCCCTGCAGCTCCTATTGGCCACAGGTTCCCAATGGGAGCTGTGGGGATGGTACTTGCAGGCAGGAGCAATTCACGGTGGGAGATCCCTGCCCACCTGCCCCCAGGGCTGTGCTGGCCACTTCTGGGAGTGGCACCGCCAGAAAGCATGACTGACTGGGAGATCCTCTAGGATGGACCAGTTGGTGAGCACTGCTGTAGAGAGTGTGGAAGGCTCCTGTAGGGAAGACCCTGAGACCAAAGGAGCTGTGACAGAGAAACTGCAATGGGCAGGAGCTCCTGCTAGAGACCTTGAGGGCTTGTCTACACTTACCGGGGGATCAACGCACAGCAACAATGCATCAGCGGTCAATTTAGCGAGTCTAGTGAAGACCCGCTAAATCAACCACAGAGCGCTCTCCGGTCAACTACTGTACTCCACCTGAACGAGAAGCGCAAGAGAGAGCATCTCTCATCGACATAGCGGAGTGTGGACCCCACAGTAAGCAGATCTAAATATGTCGACTTTAGCTACGTTATTCACATACCTGAAGTTGCATAACTTAGATTGCTCTCCCTCCGTAGTGTAGGCAAGGCCTGAGAGAAGGGTTTGGGCCTGGAAGCTAGAACCAGAGGATTGAAGAAGGCTCAGCTCTGGTCAAGTGAAGCATGAGAGACTTTGAACTGAGACTTAGGTCTGGGAAAAAGGGCTTAGGACTCCCTATCCATTAGGGGCAGGCAACCCAGGTCGCCTGGAGTGCTGAGCTTGTGGGGAGCTGGGCTCAGGATGCTGTTTCTGTTGTTAGTGACAAAAGGGAAAATAGAATGAAGTAAAATATTTCAGGTATTCCATATGTGGATTCATTTTTCACTAACTTCCTACAATGTTCTGGACCCTGGTGGAAACTCTGGAACCTTCCAGATTTTCTGAGAGCTACATTTTCCTTGAAACTCCTAGAATGCTGTCAGCCATGCCCTCATAGGTATATCGGGCAGGGCATCGCCAGTCAGTCAGTGAGATATAAGAATGAAGTGAGAGCCCAGCTGCAATATTGTGAATCTTTTTTAGTGTGATTGTGAAAGTGTACTTGTGTTTTAAGACTTGCCCACCCAGTGTTGGTGCTCAGTTCAATTTCTTGATGTTATTACATTTCAGTTATTATTAAAATTAAAAAGTTTCTATAAGTTAGAGGAAACCGTTTTTTTATTTGCTTACATATAGCATAAATAAATACAGATTTATAGATCCTAGTATGCAAATATATCATCTTCTATGACAGGGCCAAATCATGCAATGCAAATAGTGCATCAAAGTCGTGAAATGGGCTACAAGTACAATAAAAATAAGATATTCAAAAGTTTAACAAATATGGGGGGCACCAAAGATGCTCCTCACCTGAGGTACCATTTGGTCTAGGGCCGGCCCTGGAGAGAGTGACTGAACTGGGGTTGGGGCCTGAAGGGGCACTATGTAAGGATCCAATATATGGGACCCCAAGAGGGGAATGTTTTAACTATCTGTGGACTGTGAGTTATTAAGAGGCCCTGAAAACGGTGTAACAGCACTGCAGAGTGACCTCTCACCATGAGGGAGTGCCCGGAAAAGGGGAGAAATTGGTAGCAGCACTGGAGTGACCTCTTGCCATGAGGGGTTGCTCAGAAACCAGCAGGCCCTGTTGTGCCAATGTTTAATACTTTCCTTGAGGTAAGGGGTTTGGTTTTGTTCACACACACACACACACACACACACACACACACACACACACACACACACACACACACACACACACAAACACACACACTTGATTTTTGTGATAAGAATTACTTCTGAAATATACCAATTTTCATAGTAAACATTTGGGTCTCAATCCTGCAAGCCCTTACTCAAGTGAATAATCCTCACTCACAATTGAATAGTCCATGAGACTATAGGGTAAGTAAGGGGATTATAAGATTGGGGCCCTGGAGCTTCTATTTATTTTAGATACTTTTATGGTGGCCATCACCATAGTCTCTGAGCACCTCACACTGTGCAACACCCCTGTGAGGAAGGGCAGTGCTAGTCTCTCCATTGTTACAAATGGAGAACTGAGGCTAAGTGATTTGCCCAAGGTCACACAATCTGTGGTGGAACACCCAAACCCTCAGACTGGTGCCTTAACCACTGGACCATCTTGTCTCCATATAAGTTCATGGGTCATGACCTTGCAACCCTTTCCTTACCTGAATAATCCTTTACTAGTTGGGGCTGTGTATGTGCCATGCAGCTAGTATACTGTAACTGCTGGTTACTAAACTATTAATAACTGTTTCACTCTTACCTTCTGCTCAATATCCTGCTTGTTGGATTCACCTGCTGCCATTCATTACTTAGGCCATGTCTACATCTAAAATTTTGCAGCGCTGGTTGTTACAGCTGTATTAGTACAGCTGTATAGGGCCAGCGCTGCAGAGTGGCCACACTTACAGCAACCAGCGCTGCAAGTGGTGTTAGATGTGGCCACACTGCAGCGCTGTTGGGCGGCTTCAAGGGGGGTTCAGGGAACGCGAGAGCAAGCCGGGGAAGGAGACCAGCTTGATTACCAGAGGCTTCCTCCTTCCACGGAGGTCAAGAAAAGCGCTGGTAAGTGTCTACATTGGATTACCAGCGCTGGATCACCAGCACTGGATCCTCTACACCCGAGACAAAACGGGAGTATGGCCAGCACTGCAAACAGGGAGTTGCAGCGCTGGTGATGCCCTGCAGATGTGTACACCTTCAAAGTTGCAGCGCTGTAACTCCCTCACCAGCGCTGCAACTTTCTGATGTAGACAAGCCCTTAGATGGCAAGCTGTTTGGGGTAGCTATTGTTCTTCCACTAGCTGTGTGTACAGCACTTAGCACAATGAGGCCCTCATTGTTGATTGGTGTCTTTAGGCACTACAGTAATAAATAATAATTATTAATCACTTTCACTTCTCCAATTAGGATTAAAGCTGTTCAATAAAAGGCTGCCAAAAAAAAATGCAAACAGAGTAGTTTTGTAGATGCCTTTGTACTCAAATGTCTTTTTGCTTAAGCTTTTCATAAATACTAATTTGCTGTGACCAGAGACCAGACCTGGGAAATTCCAACCCAAAATGCAACAGCTTGACAAAGTTGTAAGAAACTAGAAAGACTTTTAAAATGGAAACATTCAAGTAACTTTTACTATAGCTTTGCTTATACACTAGCTATAATATGGACACAAATAAAAGAATTATGATTTAAGGGGAAAAAACACTTTTTATTTATTTTTAAATTATATATTCAATCCGTCAGATCTGGCCTTAGATATGGGGACTGAAGGCAGCATACATCTCAAATTTCCACTGATGCTCATGAATGGTATAATGTCCTTGGTATCTTCTATCATGTTGGGTCTATATGAAAATTCAAGAGAGAATTGCAAAGTTTGTGTGTGTTCAGCAGTGGTAGAGGACATATGGCACAGGAGGAAAAGAAAAGTATATTATTTATGCCATCAATTTTTTTTCTCTCCTATCCCAAGGAAAAACAACTGATGTGTAACAAGTTATACATAAGGATCGGCAGTGGCCCCTGTACAGTACAGCATTCTTTTTTTCTTTTCTTTTTTTTTAATAATCGACCTTACTACAAATCAGGGTTGGTGAATAAGATTACTTCTCTCCTTCTTTGTCCCCACCACTCTGAGCTGCTAGTACATCCTCCTAGTTTTCTCAATAACAGAGGACTGAAGAGAGATGTGTGGATTTTTTTTTCTGGTTTGTTTGTTTTGTCATGGGGATTTAATAGATACAAATGGAACCATGAAGTTAAAGTTCCTTTGGTGTGAAAACTGCTTGGTGGTGTTAGTTTTCTAACAGTTAAGTGGAGAAGAGAAGGATAACAAGCTGATCTGGGCAGTGCTGAGTTTTTCATTTTATAAACACCTGGCTAGAGTTGGGGCACAGACAAAAACCTAGGATATGGATACCTTGAAATTTTGGACTTTCTGAATATGAACCCACACTAGATGGGGATTTTCCAAAATGGCTCTTATCTTTTGAGTGTGTAAATGCAAATTCCCCAATTTGAGCAAGCCCAAATGTGGGGTTGTCACAATCCATATCTGGAGCCAGATCCTAATTTTATCATTTAAAATCCACTTCCTATGCTTGACTTATTGTAGTGGGTGCAATGGGTACAAAAATGTTAATATAACTTAGAGCCTTAACTCAGCTTCCTGTTATATGCTGTGAATACAGCAAACAATATACAGCATAGTAGTAATGTGAAAAATGAACAATGTTCCACACATCTGATGTTGATTGTGATTGTGAACTTTTCTGCAGCCAAGTGCACTCAGAGTTTCAGAAGCCCTTCCACTGTCGTCTTTGATAGTTTCTTTTGTTAGCTGATTCTCTAGTGACGCTGGACACAGCAGCAGCAAAGCAACGGTATTAGCATCAGTTATAGCTGCAGAACTGGTGGGAATAGTAGCTTGCATGGACCCCTAGTGGGAGAGGATGGCTATGTTTTCTGTGTCATTTTATTTAGTTTCTTTAATTTCCCCTTTTCTTTGTTTGAAGCATGAGATACTGAGCTGTATTCTACCCTCAATGGAACAAATAACTCTACCTAAATAGTCTCAGATACAGTTACAATTGTTAGTCATATAGGGCCCCTGCCTCCATTCCATCCTGCCTCACTTGACAGCTGGGGATTCCCCTGATATGGGCAGGATTCCTGAGTGGCATAGATGCCATAGCTACTTACTAGTCTCTATACCATCTGCTCTTGCCTTCCTTCCACCCAGTATATGTGGCTTATTAGGGTCAAACTAGAAACTAGAGTAAATGTGTGGCCACAGAACCTTGTGATCTGCAATTCCTGGCCATCAGAGCAGTCCCCAGGCAACTGTTGCAGCTAGTGTAGCTTATAGCAGCAACTCAACCACCAGGATCAGAGGGAGTGGACTCTTCAGGTCCTCTGCTGAACACAGGTCAGCCAAACTTCAAAAGAAATAAAAGGTTGGAAAGTGCTGTAGCAGCTTGTTTTGTCTCACAAAAGCCTCAGGACTGGCCTCACTTCTGAGAGCCACAAATTGAGACTTTAAAAAAAATTCTGGGACATTTTCATTAAAAACACAAGCGCTAAACAGCTGTGCTCTTCTCCTCCACAACACATCTGGAATTCCTGCAGTCACATCTATACTTACAGTAGCTGCCATTGAAGAAGAAAGGCAACTACGTTTTCAGACCTATTTATTCATTCCCATGAGGCACATGTAAATCAATAGATTTCAAACTCCTTTCAAGATTTAAAAAATAGATTGAGTAATTAGTCCTTACATCAAGTTACAGCATGGTTCTAGGAAATGTCATCTTTCCAGCTCAGAAGAAAACCTACCTGGAACAATAACTTGAAGGCATCCAAAGATGTTAAACTAAAATTGTTAATGATAACATTTTATGGGGTTGATGTTACCCTGAAGAGCTTGGCAAGTTTTTCCATATAGCTGACAGTTTATTCTGGCCAGGGTCCAAGAGAGCCTCATCTCTCTAACATCTGTGGGTTTGTTTTAACTATACTTCTATTTATCATTTTGGGAGCCTTTAACTTCATTTTGTCTTCATATTTGATAAGTAAGTTAATGAGGAGCCAGATGCTTCCATCCATTTATGCTGATGAAGAGAAGCAAAGCAGGTGGGAAGGATGAAGTGGGTATCCTTCACAAAATGTTTTCTTCCCTCCTGCAAACCCCACTGCTAATGTACCAAGCAATAGGGGTTCCACAGGTTGGGAAGAGCTGAAGATGGAGAACAGCTGCTCTGTATGCATGCTCCTCTTCTAATCAGCCTGGAAGTGAATGCAGCTTTACTACTCTCTCCATGGCTGCCTTCAGAGAGGTGCCTTGGGCATAGGTACTGGGGGATAACCAGTGGAAGTACGGCTCCTGAGGGAGGTCAGTGGAAAGTCAGGCAGCACACAGAGTGCTCTCTACCCATCACGACTATCCTGAGATCCGAGGAGCTAGAACTAGGTTTCTGCATAGCACCTAAGAGTCCTCCCAGTGGCAGGTTACAAACATTACCCTCTTGAAGAGAAAATATGGAGGAAACTCCAAACTTGCTGACATTCCATAGTTCTTCTACCTTTCTGTTCCTCACCCCAGCTTCTTCTCATTTGATCTCTGGCCTCAATGCTGTGAGTTAACAATTTCCATATAAGCTCTTATAACAAACTGATGAATTTGGAAAAAATTTTTAACTGTATTAATTTGCACTGATAATTTTTATTAATCTTTGGAAGTGTTTTAGTAAAATTCAGTCTCTAAAATGTAATTTATTGGCACATTGCTTGGATGGTGAGCTCAACTAAGACACAATGTATTTCAGGGTTCATGGATCAAAAACTTCAATTTATTCCCCAAAGAGGTGCAGTGTTAGTTTTCCTAACCACTGTGCCGGTAGGCCATATATCTGGCCTGGAGAGACAGCTGGCCCAATTCTTGCTGCTCTGCACCATATGTTTCAGTCACACCAGCACAAAGTGAGGGCAAAAAGCTAACAAATTCATGTTGCACTAGTGTAAATGACTACACAAGAAGCAGTCCAACAGGCCCACTATCTAAAAGTGAGGGTATAGTTCAGTTTCCATTCACATTCGTTCCTTCACTTCTCTGCTGAGATTTCCATGAAGCGTGCCTATTCATACAGACGAGCTATGTTTTAAGCTGTGCAGCCACTCAGCCATGCAACAGGCTTTCAAGGCCATGCAGGGAGAGGTGCCCCTCCCCTGGCCAAACCCAAGTCCACTGGAGCTGCTGGGGAGAGGAGCCCCTCCTTCGGCCCAGCTCAGTCCCTCCAGAGCTGTTGAGGAGAGGAGCCCCTTCCTCGCCCCAGCCCAGGCCTGCCGGAGCTGCCGCAGCTGAGGAGAGATGCCTGTCACCCGCCCCGAAATTGCTGTGGCGAGAGAGGGCTGGTGGGGAGTCCTCTCTCCCCGCTGCAGCACCAGGGCAGCCTGCACGCCAAACTCCTCATCTCTGGCTCCACCCCAGAGCCTTCACCCCCTGCACCCAGCCCTCTGCCCCAGCCCTGAGCCCCTTCTGTACCCCGAACCCCTCATCGCTAGCCCCACCGGAGAGCCCACACCCTCATCCAGAGCCCTAATCCCCCCAACACCCCAACCCTCTGTCCTAGCCCTGAGCCTCCTCCTGCACCCCAATCCCCTCATCCTTGGCCCCACCCCCGAGACCATACCCGCAGCCAGAGCCTTCACCTCCAGCCCATACTCCAGTCCTCTGCCCCAGCCCTGAGCCCACTCCCACACGCCGAATCCCTCAGCCCCGCCCCCACCACATGAATTTTGTTATGTGCACCAGTATGGAGGTGCTGTGTGATACATCACCTTCATATTGGTGCACATAACAAAATTCATTCCACACATGGATATGAAAAATTAGAGGGAACATGGCGGACGACAATTGTAGCTGTTTCAATATGCACACGTATCCACTAAGAACTGGACTAATAGCCCTTACTCCACATGGGCAACCAAACCACATTGCATAGTAACAATTTTCAGCCACTTTGACTGACTACTTTGATTCAAACTAGAGGTGAAATGTTCCATATCCTGTCATCAATCCCCTGACACACAAGACATAGTATTTTTATTCTTTGCAGTCTCAAAGTATTGTTTTTTGAACTGGTCTATTTCATGATGAGGTCATTATTTCTTGTATATAATATTGTTATGCATGGCTTATTTTTGCATAGGTTTGTAAAATTGAATTTTAAATAAAATTACTCAATAGCAAAAGTTAGTGGGAGAGATCCTTAGCTAGTTACAGCAGCATAACTCCACTGAGTTCAGTGGAGCGGTATCCACTGGCATCAGTAGAGAATTTGGCCCTATATGTTTTGTGTGCGGATAGCTAAAATGAAGCATTGCCCCCCTCCTTCACAGGTGCAGTGTTTTGTAAGTAGGCTCTGCCATTCCAATGAATACCCACAAATGTGGCATTTGCTAACATCTTTGTTTATAGTTCTATCAAAACTGTGATACAGAGATAATTCAGAAGTTCACCTGAAGGGCACAGCTTAAAATGCACATAGAAGCAGACTCTTAGCAAAGCCATTGACAGTTTAAGGCTGTGCATCCTGGAAGGATTCCTGAGTAGCAAGTGCCACAGATCAGTCATTTTTGGGGTGGGGGAATTAGAAACACACACAGCAGGAATTGAGTTCATTTCAAGTTCAGATATATCACTGATTTGAGAGTTAAATGCACAGAAGTAATATACACATAAGATCCAGGCTAACTTAAGTGTTGTCCTTAAAATGGGAAGCTATGGTTTAGAGGAGACAAACCCATGTAATAAGCATTCTCCAGAGATCCTTCAAATGCAGCAGCTGCTCTTGGATCTGAATTTGCACACCCTGTTCAGTCAGTCACTCAGAAGAAGGGATATGGGGGCTCTCCAAGGTACAAAATAATCAGCTTTCTCCTGCAAAGGCACAGAAACTTTTCAAGGATATTGGTCTGAAATGATCCCAATACTTCTGTATATCTTTAAGGATGTGCTCCCCCATCATCAATTCTAAGTACAGCTTTGAAAATTGTATATGCAAACAAAAGATTAGAGCTGGTTGGAAAATGGAATACTTTGTCCACAGAAAATTTGACAAATGAAAAAAATGTCTTCTATCCATTGAAATTGTCACTGACTTTTTGTTGAATTAACCAAAAAATGCAAAAATTGGTGTTTGGCTAAACAATTTTGATTTTCACTTTTCTGGTAAAGAAAGGAGCACTTTGTGAGGAAAGCAAACACCTTCCATGAAAATTTTCATTTTACCAACAAACCCAATCTTCCATCAAAAAAAAAAAGTTGAGAGAAAATGTTTGACCAGCCTTACAAAGGTATTTTGGGGGAAAAAAGAAGAAAAGGTAAATAGTTTGTTGGCTAAAATGGTTAATTTGTAGCTAATGTTGCAGATGTCATGTAGGTTTACTGCAAAGAGCTCTACAGCTGCCTTCCTCTTAAAGCTATTCAGCAATTGCAACTAGTGTAGACTGAAACTGCCCACTAATAAATAGACTTGTTCACACTTACTGTCTTCATTGATCTGGCACAGATACAACTGTTTGGAGTTTAGTTTAGCAATTCTGATGATGTTACACAAGAGGGATAGAGTCTGAAGCTTGTTTAGTCTTAGACATGTGGGTCCTGCCAGGTTAACAGAAGTAAACAGCAATTAACACTCATTTTGTCAACATAATCTGAATATACCTAGAGAGAAGATCAGTTGAGTAAGACAGTGCCATTTTTATATAGTAATTTTTCATAGTAAAGCAATATATTAAGCTAGTTAAGGAAAACCCACATAAGAAACGCAGCAAGTAGCAGATAGTAAAGTAGCTTGAGATTCAGTGAAAAGAGAAGATTTACAGTGAGGAAAGAACAAAATGAAAGTAATGTGACAAAGAAGATTTTAAGTTCCATGGTAGTGGGGATTCTGTCAAGCAGCAATAAACTTAGTAATGAAATCTAAAAAGATTATAGAGGGCCAGTGATGGCAGAAATTAGACAATGTCCAGACAATGCCTGTGCAGATGGTAATAGTGAAACCATGGGGACTATGGTAGACATTAGAGAAATAAATAGAGAAAATAAGGAAAACATTTTAGCCCTCACAATCAAGATGGTTAGTCCTGCTGAAAATAAAGATCAATCTGGGAATTCATGGGGAAATTTACTGATGTTAAATGCTTGGAGAAAGATCGCCATGCTGTCTTAACTGACAAAGATAGCCTTAAGCAGTAAAAATACAGGGTCTTTAGGGATTAGAGACGAGAAAAAATTGCAATTGCCAGAAAGTGTAGTGTTCTAATATGGGCTAGCTATCTTTCCATTTGCAGTGTCTGCTGTCGGGGTATGTGGTTTACAGGCATCAGAGACCAAGGGGAAACAAACAAATCTGTGAGCAGGTGTGAATTGCCTCTGACTTCTCCCATTGTAGTGTGTTAACTCTCCCAGTGACTTCCTGCACTGGCCTGGCATGTGTAAGAGAATTTGTGCCAAATTTTGCAACAAATTTTAGAAATGATCAAGATTATTGATACTGAAACTGAAAGAGGATGATCCATGAATCCTATCATTCTATCCGTCTGTCTGCCTAGGTAGTATCATCACTGTATCAGAGTTCTTTTACTCTGTATCTTTTTCTCTCCATTCTGTTCTGATTCTAGAATATGGTCAAATGACATAGCAACTGCCAATTGTACTGACAGTTTGGCAAGTGGTGGCCTATTTGATACCTGTTGTCATGTCATATTTAATAATGCTTTGAAAATTTTCATTCTCCAGGCACCACTAAAATACTCACTAACAAACATATATAAATGTAGGGAATGCCATGCTTGAAAAAAGGTTTATAAGCAACTGGAAAGGCAACTCAAGAGACTGTTAAATTATTAGTATTGAGCTGCATGGATCATTTGTCTCTTCATGATACAAACTCTTTTGTCATGCTGCTGATTCCCATCATCATTCTTTAAATTAGTTAAGCTGTGTGTGATATCTTAGGTAACTGAAATATTCCAAGAAGCACTAGCCTCATATTACACATTGTTGTAGCATTCTGTAGGGTACAGTATTGCAGTCACATGCATATTATTGGTGTGTTCATTATTTGAGTTTATTGCTTAAATTAAGATAGATGTGTGTAATTTTCCAAAGCATGCTAGCTGCATACAGGACTTCTGTGCTCCCAGAGATGGATGTACCTAATTTCTGGGCATCACAAGCATAGCTAAGGGTATTGAAGCCCAATTTTCAGACTCAATAAGGGGCCATCTGGTAGAGTTACATGGATAAAAATTAAGCATAATCAATGCTAGTAGATAGTGATCCAGTTTTGGTCAAGGTGCCAGGGCATCACTGGAAGAGCTGCCTGTAGAGAGCTTCTTATACAGAAGAAAAAGTTGGAGAAACAACAGGTTAATGATTGTAGTTCAAATTTGAAATTTATCCAAAAAAGTGAGTTGGCATACAGGGGAAAGAGAGTGGGAGTGCACATTTCAAAGCAGCAACTGCAGCAGGATGAGAAATAAAGGTGGATCTAATCCAGAAACTTGATTTCCTAGCATGATATAGCAATCACTAATCAAGGTTTAAATATAAGGTTTCAACCTCTGAATACCTGACACCAGAGCCAATCAGGGGTCGTTCCTGGGGAGTTTGGAGAATTAAGGATAAGAGGTTATTACATAAGAGTCTAAAGTTGGAGACAGGACAACCAATGCATGGTTAACAAGAAATCATATTTTATTAGGCATTCAGATTATGTATTAGCGAGCTGGCTAGATAATCTAGGGCTTGATCCAAAGCTCACTGAAGTAAATAGGAGTCTTTCTATTACCTGCAAGAGCCTTTGGATCAGGTCCTTGCAGAATTCGGTGTCTGCTGGCTTTATCCCTCATCTCCAGAGGTGGATTACAGTTCTGTGGGGCCTTAGGCCAAGGCAAATGGGGGCCCCTCACTCCTTTTGCCTGCCGTCCCCCTGCCCTTTTCCTCCCACCCCCAAGTTTACATCTTCATAATTCAATTACAGTCAAGAGTACTAATTAAACCTAGTGGATAATTATTATAATAATAGTACTTAGTATTTATATAGGATTTTCTGTTTTCAAAGCACTTTACAGGCATTAACTAATTAATGAAAAAAATTAATTTAGAAATCAATGGAGGAGCATAGCATATTATTAGAATTAGCAACTCAATTATACTCCCTCTCTGACCATTACACTTGTAAAAATGCTCCTTATTTCTTTTACTGGTGTGCATTACTTAAACTGAGACTGAATTTCACAACCACTGAGATCTAGGACACATTTTTACAGAGTGCACTGAGCATTCACTGAGGAATACAGTGCTTCACTGAACATACAACAGAACAAGGCCCCAAATCTTTTGTCTACTTCTGTGCTTGGAGCAAAAGGCAGAGAATCCAGAAGCAAGCGCCCCAGTATGTTCCCCTTCTCTCAATCGCACAGAAACACTTCCTGGTGCTCTGGAATGGTCAGACTCTGCGAATGGACATGGCTGCCTTCCACAGCATCAACCCCTCATCAGCCCTTTGTGGAAAACTTCTATGCAACTTAATATGAAGTGATGATATAGAATGGTTCAAAAATTCTTAGATTAAATAGGAAGTTATATTCCCACCATTGTTTCCTCTTTAAATTCAATTGGTTTTTAAAGAACTTTCACAGAACCCTGTTAGTTTCATCCCTATTAAAGTCTATAAGACTTTGCATAAGAGACACCATGCAGTACTGTATACACTAATGAAAACCCCACAGGAGCTATGCTGCACTGCATAGCAGTGTGGAGGTGCAAGGCCTCTAGCAGATTTGAGGAGATCCATGGGCTAAACCCCTATCACTACTGCATGTGAGCAAATCCATCCCTTCCAAAGAAAACGATCAGTTGGTAACTCCACAAGACAGAGTTTCTTTGCAGCAATAAATTACAGAGGGGCAAGTTAGGCTATTTTAAAATGTGAAGGAGAATTCTTTTCATTCTTAATTCCAAATTAAGACTTCAAGATACAGTACAGCAATAATGGAAAAAACACATTTGGCAAAGTCCCTGGCAATCTTCACCTGCCGTTTTAATTATTATTTCCTTTTCATGTTTGCCATTGATTGCACCTATCTGATTGATCTTTTTGAGGTCTGGAAATGTTCCTGGTTTTGCAGATTGCTACTCTGCAAGAAGACTAGATTGAGTGTCAAGATAACTCACATCCATTGCTTTTTCCCAACTCTTTTCCTTCGTTTGTTTGAACACAGCAGAAGAGTATCATATTAAATAGCCCTAAAGGTATACCACACAAGAACAGTCATTCAAACACATCACTAGTCATTGACACATGCTGCCTAAAATAAAGATAAACCTTCCCTAAATGATCAAGCAAAGAATCTTTGTTCATAAAGAAAATTTGAGGCATATGAGCCTCTATGAAAAGATATTTTGCCTGCTGACACATTCCTAATACTGCCCTCACCATCTGCTGAGAATTTATTGTTACCCTTCTGCGGCTTTGCACATCTGTTTACAAAAGTTAATTCATAATGCAGCATTTTTCCCTGTATATTTATGGACCATGCCCAACCCTTCCCCCATTCCCACTTTTTTTATGGCCAGGTCCCAATTGCCTGGCATGTGTATCTTGTAAGTATTCTCTTATCCCCCCAAGGTAACAGGTCCTCTTGACCTGCTGCTTACAAACAGGGAAAAATTGGTAGGGGAAGTAGAAGTGGGTGGCAACCTGGGCAGCAGTGACCATGAGATGGTTGAGTTCAGGATCCTCACAAAAGGAAGAAAGGAGAGTAGCAAAATACGGACCCTGGACTTCAGAAAAGCAGACTTTGATGGGCAGGCTCCCCTGGGAGGCTAATATGAGGGGGAAAGGAGTCCAGGAAAGCTGGCTGTATTTTAAAGAAGCCTTATTGAGGGCGCAGGAACAAAGCATCCCGACGTGCAGAAAGATTCATGGATTCATAGACTTAAGGTCAGAAGGGACCATTATGGTCATCTAGTCTGATCTGCACAATGCAGGCCACAGAATCTCACCGACCCACTCCTGGAACAAACCCCTAACCTATGTCTGAGTTATTGAAGTCCTCAAATCATGGTTTAAAGACCTCAAGGTGCAGAGAATCCTCCAGCAAGTGACCCATGCCTTATGCTGCAGAGGAAGACGAAAAACCTCCAGGGCCTCTGCCAATCTTCCCTGGAGGAAAATTCCTTCCCAACCCCAAATATGGTGATCAGTTAAACCCTGAGCATGTGGGCAAGACTCACCAGCCAGCACCCAGGAAATAATTCTCTGTAGTAATTCAGATCCCACCCCATCTAACATCCCATCACAGACCATTGGGCATATTTACCTGCTAATAATCAAAGATGAATTAACTGCCAAAATTAGGCTATCCCATCATACTATCCCCTCCATAAACTTATCAAGTTTAGTCTTGAAGCCAGATATATCTTTTGCCTCCACTACTCCCTTGGAAGGCTGTTTCAGAACTTCACTCTTCTAATGGTTAGAAACCTTCATCTAATTTCAAGTCTAAACTTCCTAGTGTCCAGTTTATATCCATTTGTTCTTGTGTCCACATTGGTACTAAGCTTAAATAATTCCTCTCCCTCCCTTACATTTATCCCTCTGATATATTTATAAAGAATAATCATATCTCCCCTCAGCCTGTTTTTTGGTTAGGCTAAACAAGCCAAGCTCTTTCAGTCTCCTTTCATAAGACAGGTTTTCCATTCCTCGGATCATCCTAGTAGCCCTTCTCTGTACCTGTTCCAGTTTGAATTCATCCTTCTTAAACATGGGAGGAGATCAGAACTGCACACAGTATTCCAGATGAGGTCTCACCAGTGCCTTGTATAACGGTACTAACACCACCTTATCTTTACTGGAAATACCTCGCCTGATGCATCCTAAAACCGCATTAGCTTTTCCAACAGCCATATCACATTGGCGGCTCATAGTCATCCTGTGATCAACCAATACTCCAAGGTCCTTCTCCTCCTCTGTTACTTCCAACTGATGTGTCCCCAATTTATAACCAAAATTCTTGTTAATAATCCTTAAATGCATGACCTTGCACTTTTTACTATTAAATTTCATCCTATTACTATAACTCCAGTTTACAAGGTCATCCAGATCTTCCTATATGATATCCCGGTCCTTCTCTGTGTTAGCAATACCTCCAAGCTTTGTGTCATTCGCAAACTTTATTAGCACATTCCCACTTTTTGTGCCAAGGTCAGTAATCAAAAGATTAAATAAGATTGATCCCAAAACCGATCCCTGAGGAAATCCACTAGGAACCTCCTTCCAGCCTGACAGTTCACCTTTCAGTATGACCCATTGTAGTGTCCCCTTTAACCAGTTCCTTATCCACCTTTCAATTTTCATACTGATCCCCATCTTTTCCAATTTAATTAATAATTCCCCATGTGGAACCGTATCAAATGCCTTACTGAAATCGAGGTAAATTAGATCCATTGTGTTTCCTTTGTCTAAAAAGTCTGTTACCTTCTCAAAGAAGGAGATCAGGTTGGTTTGGCACAATCTACCTTTTGTAAAACCATGTTGTATTTTGTCTCAGTTACCATTGACCTCAATGTCCTTAATTACTTTCTCCTTCAAAATTTTTTCCAAGACCTTACATACTACAGATGTCAAACTAACAGGCCTATAGTTACTCAGATAACCTTTTTTCCCTTTCTTAAAAGTACAAACTATGTTAGCAATTCTCCAGTTGTACGGTACAACCCCTGAGTTTACTGATTCATTAAAAATTCTTGCTAATGGGCTTGCAATTTCATGTGCCAGTTCATTTAATATTCTTGGATGAAGATTATCTGGGCCCTCTGATTTCGTCCCATTAAGCTGTTAAAATTTGGCTTCTACCTCGGATGTGGTAATATCTACCTCCATATCCTCATTCTCATTTGTCATCCTACTATTATCCCTAAGCTCCTCATTAGCCTCATTAAAGACTGAGGCAAAGTATTTGTTTAGATATTGGGCCATGCCTAGATTATCCTTAACCTCCACTCCATCCTCAGTATTTAGCAATCCCACTTCTTCTTTCTTTGTTTTCTTCTTATTTATATGGCTATAGAACCTTTTACTATTGGTTTTAATTCCCTTTGCAAGGTCCAATTCTACATGGCGTTTGGTCTTTCTCACTTTATCCCTACATGTTCTGACCTCAATAAGGTAGCTTTTCTTGCTAACACCTCCCAACTTCCACTCCTTGTAGGCTTTCTGCTTTTTCTTAATCACCTCTCTGAGATGCTTGCTCATCCAGCTTGGTCTACAACATCTGCCTATGAATTTTTTCCCCTTTCTTGGGATGCAGGCTTCTGATAGTTTCTGCAACTTTGACTTGAAGTAATTCCAGGCCTCCTTCCCTTTAAATCCACAAGTTCTTCAGTCCAATCCACTTCTCTACCTAATTTCCTTAATTCTTTAAAGTTAGCCCTTTTAAAATCAAAAACCCTAGTCCCAGATCTATTTTTGTTTATCCTTCCATCTAGTTTGAACAGAATTAGCTCATGATCACTCGAACCAAGGTTGTCCCCTACAACCATTTCTTCTATGAGGTCCTCACTACTCACCAAAACCAAATCTAAAATGGCATCCTCTCTTGCTGGTTCTTTAACTACTTGATGAAGGAACCCAACAGCTATCGCATCCAGAAAAATCTGAACCCTATTATTATTACTAGCACTTTTTCTCCAGTCTATATCTGGGAAGTTAAAGTCTCCCATGATCACACAATTCCCATTAGTGTTTACTTCATTAAAAACATTAAAGAGGTCCCTATCCATATCTAAATCAGATCCCAGAGGTCTGTAGCACACCCCAAGCACTATCTCATGGGAGGCTCTAGTAGCTTTCTTTCCCAATGTGATTTTTGCCCAGATAGACTCTGTCTTATCCATTCCATCACTTTTTATTTCTTTACAGTTTACCTCATCATTGATATACAATGTTACTCCACAACCTTTGCCTTTATTTCTATCTTTCCTAAACAGCACATAGGCTTCAATACCTGTACTCCAGTCATGACTACTATTCCACTATGTTTCTGTTATTCCTATAATATCCAGTTTCACTTCCTGCACCAGTAGCTCTAGTTCCTCCATTTTGTTACATAGACTCCTCACATTACTGAACAAACATCTTAATTTTTGCTGTTTGGCTTCACTAACATTCTTTACCCGATTAGGCACAGACATTCTACCACCAGTATCACCTATTAGACTAGTATCTACACTACCCTTACTCCTTATGTCCATTCTCCTATCCACAGCTGTATCCTTTCTTACTTTGTTTTCTTCCCTCTCAATTTTAAATTCCGATGTGGAGATTACCTGGACATCTCCCAACCATCTCCCCCAAATTCCTAGTTTAAAGCTCTCTTAATCGGTTGTGCCAGCCTCCATCCTAGAAGTCTATTTCCCTCCTTACTCAGGTGAAGTCCATCCTGAGAGAACAGTCCTCTGTTCATGGATGCTTCCCAGTGGCCATACATCCCAAAGACCTCCTTATAGTACCACTGTCTAAGCCATCTGTTGATCGCCATAATCTTGTCACACCTTTGTTGCCCTTCTCTAGGAACAGGCAGAATCCCACTGAAGATCACCTGAACCTCGAGTTCCTTAAGCATCTTCCCCAGTCTGGCATAGTCTCCCTTGATACGTTCCAGCGAGAATCTCGCCGTATCATTCGTTCCCACATGAAGGACAATAAGCGGATTATTTCCTGCTCCTCTTAGGATCCTTTTCAGCCTCAGGTCCACATCCCATATCTAAGCAAAGAATAGCAAATATGGCAGATGATCAGCTTGGCTTAACAGTGAAATCTTCTGTGAGCTTAAACACAAAAAGGAAGCTTACAGGAAGTGGAAACTTGGACAGATGACTAGGGAGGAGTATAAAATATTGCTCAAGCATGCAAGGGTGTAATCAGGAAGGCCAAAACACAACTGGAGTTGCAGCTAGCAAGGGATGTGAAGGATAACAAAAAGGGTTTCTACAGGTATGTTAGCAGCAAGAAAAAGGTCAGGGAAAGTGTGGGACTGTTAATGAATGGAGGCGGCAACCTAGTGACAGATGATGTGGAAAAAGCTGAAGTACTCAATGCTTTTTTTGCTTCGGTCTTCACAGACCAGGTCAGCTCCCACACTGCTCTTCTGGGCAACACAGTATGGAGAGGAGGTGAGCAGCCCTCAGTGGTGAAAGAACAGATTCAGAACTGTTCACAAAAGCTGGACATACCCAAGTCCATGGGTCCAGATCTAAGGCATCCAAGGGTGCTGAGGGAATTGGCTGATGTGATTGCAGAACTATTGGCCATTATCTTTGAAAACTTGTGATGATCGGAGGAGGTCCCGGATGACTGGAAAAAGGCAAATATAGTGCCCATCTTTAAAAAAGGGAAGAAGGAGAACCTGGGGAACTACAGACTGGTCAGCCTCACCTCAGTCCCTGGAAAAATCATAGAGCATATTCTCAAGAAAACCAGGAGGAGAGGAAAGTGATAAGGAACAGTCACCGTGAATTCCCCAAGGGCAAGTCATGCCTTCTATGATGAGATAATTGGCTCTGTGGATATGGGGAAAGCAGTGGATGTGATATATCTTGATGTTAGCAAAGATTTTGATACAGTCTTCCACAGTATTCTTGCCTGCAAGTAAAAAAGTATGGATTGGATGAATGGACTACAGGGTGGATAGAAAGCTGGCCAGATTGTTGGGCTCACTGGGTAGTGATCAAAAGCTCAATGTCAAGTTGGCTACAGAGTGGCTAAGCAGCAGTTTTGCAGAAAAGGATCTGGGGATTATAGTGGATGAGAAGCTGGATATGAGTCAGCAGTGTGCCCTTGTTGCCAAAAGGGCTAACGGCATATTGGGCTGCATTAGTAAGAGTGTTGCCAGCGGATCGAGGGAAGTGATTATTCCCTTCTATTTGGCACTGGTGAGGCCACAGCTGGAGTATTGTGTCCAGTTTTGGGCCCCCTACTACAGAAGGGATGTGAAAAAATTGGAGAGAGTCCAGCAGAGGGCAACAAAAATGATCAGGGGGCTGGGGCACATGATTTTCAAGGCGAGGCTGAGGGAACTGGACTTGTTTAGTCTGCAGAAGAGAAGAACGAGGGGGGATTTGATAGCAGCCTTCAACTACCTGAAGAGGGGTTCCAAAGAGGATGGAGCTAGGCTCTTCTCAGTGGTGGCCGATGACACAACAAGGAGCAATGGTCTCAAGTTGCAGTGCAGGAGGTCTAGGTTGGATATTAGGAAACACTATTTCACTAGGAGGGTGGTGAAGCACTGGAATGGGTTACCTAAGGAGGTGGTGGAATCTCCATCCGTAGAGGTTTTTAAGGCCCAGGTTGAGAAAGCCCTGGCTGGGATGATTTAGTTGGTGTTGGTCCTGCTTTGAGCAGGGGGTTGGACTAGATGACCTCTTGAGGTCTGTTCAAACCTTAATCTTCTATGATTCTATGATTTTTGGGCAGTAGATTTGGACTTATAAATGCTAAAGAAGAGAAAGTTTCTCTGGCTTGGTTTAGCTACAGTATTTACATAGTTTTTCTTCCTCTATTTTTGCTATTTGTCTAGCTGTAGAAACCTATGTGCAGTTGACCTTCTCCATTCTAAATTGGCTTTTTTGTGCATTTACATGTTTCCAATCAATAAAATCAATAGCATGCTTATCATGTTTTCCACATTACATAAATAAATATAGATCTAATGCCTCCAGTATATAGTTTTAGGTGATAAAGAAAAGGGATTTCCCTAATCAAAAGCAACATAAATTACTCAGGTTCTGTTGAATAAAGCTCTTACTAATAATTTAATCATCAGAGAGAAATTCCCATCAAGTTAGTGAAATGCCCACTAACTCCTAACAGCCATCTGTGGTTAGTTGCCTGTCATGTACTTCTGTACCAGACATGGACTTGCCATAAAGCCTGTTTATATACACAAGATGTGTTCAGCATAAGATCCTTTAATGCTCTGCCAGGCATAGCTGTTATCTTAAATAAAGTATTTTATATACATCACCACCCAGTGGCTGAAGAATATAATACAGCTTCACATTCCATTACACCGCAGATTTTTAACTTGCTAGTTTGCAATATCTCCAGCAACACAAAGGAATGTCTTGATTTGCATGAACTTGATCACTTCAGTAAGATTACTTTACTCATTTAATACAGGGTAGAAATTAGGCCTAATGATGTACTGCTTAGGGCATGTCTATACTTGAAATGCTACAGCAGCACAGTTGCACCACTGTAGCACTTCAATGTAGACACTACCTATACCAACAGGAGGGATTCTGCCATTGTCATAGGTAATCCACCTCCTCACAAGAAGAATTCTCCTGTTGACCTGGCACTGTCTACACGAGGACTTAGGTTGGTTTAATGCTGCCGCTGGGGGGGGGAGTGTGATTTTTCACACCTCTGACCAATGTAGTAAACCAGATGGAATTGTCTATTGTAGACAAGGCATAATTCATAGTTCACATAGCCTTCTGGATTATCAGTGTCTTGACATGGAATGCATAGCTTCTCATTAGGGGTACAATTTGCTTTAGGTTGCGGTCACACTTGGAATCATCTCTTTCATGCCTTCTTACCTGCTGGAAAGAAAACTCTCCAACAAAAGTTAGTGAAACATGGAGTTTGGAGTGAAAGGGAATCCACTGCGATTACTTCAAATTCAGCCATGGAAGTTTATTTTTATTTTATATTTTTACAGGAAAGGATAGTAGTGGTAATAGAGAACTGGAACTCTAAAAGTTGAGGCACTTTACAATAAGAACATAGGTATTACTGAGTGTTTCATTGAAAATGTGGACCTGGGTAGTTCAGGTCCTGGTATTGGGATACACAGCCTTACATGAGGTAATCAGTTTGAACCCCACATGTGTGTAGTGACTAGTGTCATCAGCATCTGGTGGTTGTTCAGTGATCCATGTAGACTACACTAATGGAAAACAGTCAATTTTCTGAAGGACACAACCATATTAGAAAACTTCTAGATTTGGCACCTTTGTTAGTAGGCTCATCTGAGAGCCCAGGGAATGAATGAGCATGGCTGTGGTATGAGCTCCTAGTTATGATTCAGGCACTCATATGGGAGCGTGAACAAGATTGCACTGCTGCCGGCTGTATTGTACCTTTTCTGTGGATAAACAGAAGATTTTCCTAATGTGTCTTCTCTCCCGACATCTTTCATAAGAGCTACATTTACTTATAAAAATAAAAAGGAAAAAAAACTTGAAGAAAGCAGGAAATGAAAAATGTTCTCTTTTATAGAAATTAACTAAACAAAAGAAACACCAGGTGGAGAAATATTTCCTAAGAAATTACAGTTCTGTAGAGCCTCAATTTCATTTCTACATTTATCAGTTCTGCCCACCTGGTCTTCCACTCACACATCCTTAGGAACATTAATGCTCATGAAAGCACATAAAGTTTTCATAATAAAGACTGTTTTGGTTCACTGTACTGGAGGAAAAAACAGTGTATTCAATATGCTTACTGTGAGAAACCCATTGTTGTCTGCTGTAACTAATCATCATATGTGCAGTCCATTGCACAGCAAGTTGACCTGCCCCAATTTCAGTCAACTACAAGAGGATTGGGAGAGGAGTGCAACACCAGCCAACGCTGATCACTTGGAGCTACACAGCTCCTGTCTGCTGGATACCTATGCAGAGTAGGTGTGTTCATGTAAATACAGTTTGCTCCTGAAGTCTCTCCCCCTCCCCAACTAGCTGTCAAGGAGAGTTCCTTCAGAACCTGCTTACATCTATGAAACTCTCTCATGCCTTGCAGGTTTCAGAAATGTCTCAGATTAGAGTTGATGAACAGTGGTTTATGAAAAAAAATCCAATTATTTAATGGTAGCCAAAACCAGCACAGCTTTCTCCTTCCCCAGCATTTCTTTAGCTAATTAGGCACCTCCTAGGGAAGCTCTCTATGTCCTGTCTTGATTAAAGACTTTCTTTCCAGGTTAGGAAATGTATGTTACCTACTGGACAAAGTTTAAGTCACATGGCATCTATTAACTTAAATAGGAGTCAAGTAACTAACTGCTGGGATCACTGCGTTGAATATTGTGGGGTAAGAATTTATTTATTGCCAGTCGTGATAATTGAAAAGCAGTTTCTCTCAAGAATTAATAATCTCTTTATTAAACTCATTCCATTCTAAGCTCTGGAAACAGTGTAAGAGGTCTGTTCACCATGCCTGAGTTTCACAGAGATTAGCTCCATTGGAGACAGAATAACTTAGGTTTGACAATTGGCCATCATTTTGTTATGATCATGTGCCATATCACACAGACCAAGCCAATAACTGCTGTAATCATTTTACAGCTTGTGAGTGAGTCTTAACCCTTAACATTAGGTTCCTAAATTCCTATTTAGAAGTCTAATATAAATAAGTGTGAACATTTTTGCCTAAGTGTCCATCACAATAAGATCAGGGGTCTGTCAAATCAAGAGTCAAATATCAAACACCATGTGTCAGTCATGTGTGTGGTATGAGAAGAGAGCCCATGATCACATGATAAACTTTCTCACTGCTTGTTACCATAAAATCCTTCTTTAATCCTTATCTCCACAGAGCTAAAACTCATTCACAAGCTGTAAAATGGATTACAGCAGTTACTGTCTTGGTCTTTGTGATATGGCACATGATCATAACAAAATTGTCAAACCAAGCCATTGTTTTCAGAGAAGCCAAGTTGGAGACATGCAATTAGTTTGATGAATACAGTCAGTCTTTTCCACTGCACTGAGTGGTCTCCACACACTCTGATCAAACTGAAGTCTGTGACACAAATATTTCATTTCCAAATTTACAGTGAAATCAAGTTTCAGAATTAAGGTAATTCCTCAATTTGTAACTCCCTGTAGATTTTTTTTAAAAAGTGGTAATGTTACTGCATACACTATTGTGATGACTGTACATTTTTCTTGTTCTTCTAAGTAATCCACCTGTTTCCCACACATACTTTATCAACTGCTCCAAGAGTATCTAAGCATCACTGAAGCCAGAACATGACAAAAACAGCCTATGTGTCAATGTCTGGTTCACCAGTAGATGGCTCCCTGTTACAATTTTGCAATAGGAGCACTGTTGTACTGCAAAACTAAAGTATCTCTTCACTATAATGGCCTAAATCTGATCTTTCAGCGATCCAGTCTGAACACAGAGCCTCACATAAAAATACATGAGAAGAGACCAAGGTGAAGCAAAACTCCATGAGGAATTCCATAATGTAGTCTGCAAGTGAGCAAGTTCTGTGACCACAATTCACAAATCTCAAGCAATCCACTGCATGCCAGAGCATCTTCATAGAGCGACTCTGCCTCCACACCAGTTCCAAAGCCCCCTGGCTACATAGTTCAATTCTCGCCCACCACTTCTCTTTGATCTTCATAGTACAGAAGAGCTCCCCCCAAGACTGTGTTAACTTTGAGATGGATTCGCCACAGGGCAAATAGGGGAAAGGATGATGCACTTAGCACACCAGCATCCCCTGGCCTACTTTTTTTCCTCTCCAGAGCCAAGTTCGTAGGGAACTCTGCTTCAGAGGACAATCCAGCCCATAGATATTGGACTGTGTTAAAGGTTCACATACTGTTCAGTACAAAGATTTGCATACTTTATGTGTGTTCAGCCATTATGACATAGAAAACATGCTGCCACAGATACTAGGCATTGCATTAGAATGAACTGCTGTTGATAGCGTTTCTTCTCTGTATGCCTTATATAACTGGTTATGCATGCATTTATTATTAATATTTCACACATTTTATAGTTATAAATTGCCTGAAATCTGAGTCTCTACATGATTTTTAAAAGTATAAATTCAGAATCACAAAATTCCTCTTCAACATTCCACAGAGTTCCCCATTTTACAGGTGAAGAACTGAGCCACACATAAATAAGACTTGTTCAAAAAGTTACATAGTTACAAAGTTCACGTTAGTGGGAGAGCTGAAATAGCCTGACTCCAGGCTTTAACCACTAGATAATGCTCCCTCCCAACACTCCTGAGAGGTAGGCAATGTTATTGTATGTTCACAGACAGGTAAACTGGACACCGAAGGAGTAAGGGATTTACTTAGGTTACCCAGCAAATCAGAGCTGAGTCAGGAATAAAACAGAAGGTCTGATTCCCAGTGCACTGTTTTAACCACAAGATACTCTCTTCCTACTAAAAGTTACTTCTAGGCCCCCCCCCCCACACACACACACACAATCAAATGAAAATACACATTCATAATTTACACTGGGCCTCATGGTTATTTCTGACAATATGCATCAGATGTACAAAGAAAACTTGTGGCTGTTTCCTGAAAAGTCACTGATCCATTGGGTTAAAGTTCTTAATCCTGAAAGTGTTTGATACAAAAAATGCCATGAAAGCTATTACTTCTGTGTGCTAAAGTCACTGCTCCCTCTAATATTCTGATCTTGAGAGAAAGACCCTGGAGTGTATGAGTGCATAGAAATATGGAAATGTCCAGCCTCCTAACCTATGGCCCTCAATAAAGAGAGCATGTACTGATGAACACATTATATTTTATTAAGTACAGTAGCTAAGAATAACACTAGCTCTTTGTCTGAGGAGAAGGACTTCTGTAAAATTCGAAATTTCATTCTATAAATAAGACTCCTACCACATTGTATCTATGTAGGGATCTCTGCCAAAGACAGTTGGCAAAGGTACCTGTAGGGAGGTGCCCTGGCTCCCCGCCGTGCCTGAGAGGAACGAGCCAGAGCAGGTGCCTCAGTGGGCGGAGTCACCGCCGCCTGTCCCCACCCACTGGAAGTCAACGGGCAGGACAGGAAGTATAAAGGCCCGGCCTCAGCGCTAAGTTGGCCGCAGGCTGCCGGAGAGGACAGATGCTGGTGCCTAAGCTCCCGCCGGGCCCAGCCTGCCCCATGCTCACTACCCGGAGGAGCGCTGGCCTGACCTGCCTTGGGCCCGGTATCTGGAGGAGCGCTGGCCTGACCTGCCCCGCACTCACTATCTGGAGGAGCGCTGGCCTGACCTGCCTCGGGCCCATTATCCGGAGGAGCGCTGGCCTGACCTACATCGGGCCCGGTATCCGGAGGAGCGCTGGCCTGACCTGCCCCGCGCTCACTACCCGGAGGAGCGCTGGCCTGACCTGCCTCGTGCCCAGTATCCGGAGGAGCTGCTGGAGCCTCCCGCCGCCCAGTATCCAGAGGAGCCCATGGTCTGCGACCCGCCGGACAACACCAGCGGAGGACAGGTACCTAGAGAGGGGGAGACTAGAAGTGGCATGGGAGACTGGAAGCCGACCCCAGTCTGGCTCCAGGGGACCCTGAACCAATGTCACTGCGTCGCAGCCAGGATTCCCCACTGACTGCAGCGAACCCTTGCCGCTGCTAGGGCCCCGGGCTGGGACGTAGTGGAGTGGGAGGGCCTGCGTCTCCCCTGCCACCCTTCCAAGGGTGGCAGATTTCCCCCGCTCCCTGGCCTGAGGAGGCCTTCTGTATGGACTTACTGTTTAGACTGCTGCTCAGCCCCTGCCTAAGAGTCTGAGCTTGAGCTGCTTACTGCCCCGCCCTGCCCCAGGGCCGGGCTTATAGACTTTTTGTGTTTGCTCAGTCTGCTGACAGGCCTGAGCCTGAACTGCTTACTGCCCCACCCTGCCCCAGGGCCGGGCTTATAGACTTTGTGTTTTGCTCAGCCTGCTGACAGGCCTGAGCCTGAACTGCTTACTGCCCCGCCCTGCCCCAGGGCCAGGCTTATAGACTTTGTGTTTTGCTCAGCCTGCTGACAAGCCTGAGCCTGAACTGCTTACTGCCCCGCCCTGCCCCAGGGCCAGGCTTATAGACTTTGTGTTTTGCTCAGCCTGCTGACAGGCCTGAGCCTGAACTGCTTACTGCCCCGCCCTGCCCCAGGGCCAGGCTTATAGACTTTGTGTTTTGCTCAGCCTGCTGACAAGCCTGAGCCTGAACTGCTTACTGCCCCGCCCTGCCCAAGGGCCTGGGCTTATAAACTTTGTGTGTACCTGACCCTGCTGAAGGGCCGGGATTCTGCCTTGTTTATAGACCCTCTATTCCCTCAGCCCCTGCTGAGGGGTTCGGCCTATACGGACTGCTGCCTGTAGGGAGGCGCCCTGGCTCCCCGCTGCGCCTGAGAGGGACGAGCCCCAGCACCGGACCCTTACACGTGGTACCAGAAGTGGGGAGATCCGTCCAGGATGTGAGCGCGGACTCTTAACTCCAGTGAACGGGGGGCTGCGGGAGAGAGAGCTCCCTCCCCCGAAGTGGACATGTCACAACTTGTCACCCTTCTGACCAAGACCCAGGAGCAGCAGCAAGCAGCTCAGTCGCGGCAGCAAGAGGAGCAGCAGGTCGCCCAGCTTCTGCAGCAGCAGCAGCTCATCAAGCAGCTGAGGATTCAACAGCACCAGCTGATCCAGGACTTGGTCAAGCAGCAACAGGAGTTTCAGCTGAAATGCCTCCAGCAGCTCGCGGCGGAGCGTGCCCCACAAGACGGGGCCCAGTCGGGAGGCACCAATGGGGCCCCACGCCCCAGCCCACCGATCTGGATGACAAAGATGGGCCCTGGCAATGACCCCGAGGCCTTCCTCATCACCTTCGAGCGGGTGGCGGCCGTCGCGGGATGGAGCACGGACCAATGGGACTCCATCCTGGCCCCATACCTGACAGGAACGGCTCAGGCGGTCTACCGAGGCCTGTCCACCAAGGCCACCCAGAACTATAGTCAGGTGAAATCCGCTATCCTGGACGCCCTCGAAGTGAGTCCGGAGACTTTCCGGCAGCAGTTCAGGGGCCTGACATACCCCGCTGGGGCCCAGCCTCGTATGGTGGCCCAGGAATTCCGGGAGACCTGCCGGCGGTGGTTGCAGCCTGAACATCGAACATCAGACAAGCTAACAGAGCAGGTGATCCTGGAACAGTTCATCCACATCTTCCCATCGTGAGGAAGGGCCTGGGTCCTCCGTCATCGACCGACAACCCTGGCCACCACTGTCACCCTGATGGAGGACTTCTTAGCGGCGGAAGCCCCGGTGGGCCCAACTGGTCGAGCAACCCCACCAGGGCTGGAATGCCCAAACACCGAGAAGAAGGCGCCGCCCACCCGAGCTGCAGCACCACCTGCGCGGCCAGCCCAAGCCCCGACTCCCGCACCCCGGAAGATGCGCTGGAGCCCTTCTAGGGACTTCCCCAGGATCCAGCCCCAATCGGAACGAACCGACCTGGAACCTTGTTTCTCTTGCAGCAAGGCCGGACATCTCCAGAGAGACTGCCCCCGAATGAAGTGCACCTTTGGCCAAGTCTGCTCCGGGGAGGCTTGTGCCATCGCCCACAGCCAGCCAAGATTACTGCACCCGTGGTGGTTGAGGGGTACCCGACCGTGGCCCTCCTCAACTCAGGCTGCGGGCAGACATTGATCCGCAACCACTTAGGTCCCCAGGCGGATGCACGCCCGGGGGAAATCTGCCTGCAGTGCATCCACGGTGACATCCAGCCTTACCCCAGCACCCGGGCCCAACTAACAATAGACGGGGTGACCCGATGGATGGTAGTAGGTCTCGCACCCAGGCTGGCATATCCAGTGATCCTGGGCCGGGACTGGCCCGAGTTCCTGGCCGTCCTACGCCAACATACCGGAGGCGGCCCGGGTCCCGTACCGGCCTTGGAGGGGGAGACCCCAGAAGTGAAAGAAGATGAGCGGGAGGTCCCAGAAACAGAGGAGGATGAGCAGGACCCACCCCCGCCCCCTGCTGAGATAAAGGATGGGGAGGATGCTTCCCCGGGAGAGGTAGGGGATCCCTTGGCCCCCACGGACTTCTGCCGGGATCAACGAGCTGACCCCACCCTCAGCGAGGCATATGTGCAGCTGGCCGCAGTGGATGGGACCATCCTCGATCCGGGTCGAGCAGCCCGGTGGCTGCACTTTGAATTGTGACAGGACCGCTTGTATCGGGTCGAGAGGGACCCGCATACCAGGGAGCCCCGAACTCAACTCCTCGTGCCCCGATGCCATCAACGGGCGGTCATGAAACTGGCCCATGATGTCCCAGCTGCTGGACATCTGGGGCCCGAGAAGACCCTAGCCAGAATATTGGGACGCTTCTATTGGCCGGGTATACACCGGGAGGTGAAGGACTATTGTACCTCCTGCCCGGATTTCCAGTTGACCGCCCGAGCAAGAACGCCCAAGGCCCCGCTGGTCCTGATGCCACTAATAGAGACCCCTTTTGAGTGTGTGGCCATGGATCTGGTGGGACCCCTCCCTAAGAGTGTTGCGGGGTTCCAGTACATCCTAGTGATGCTGGGCTATGCCACCCGGTTCCCTGAAGCAATCCCGCTCCGTAACATCACCACTCGCACCATCGCAGGCGAACTGGTCAATGTCTTCGCCCGCGTCAGCTTGCCCCGGGAGATCCTCACGGATCAGGGGACCAACCTCACCTCGCAGTTGTTGCAGCAGGTGTGCGGGCTCCTGGGGATCAAGCAACTACGGACATCGGTGTATCATCCCCAAACAGATGGGTTGGTAGAGAGGTTCAATCAAACCCTGAAGGGCATGTTATGGAAATTTCCCATGGAGGACCTCTGCCGATGGGACCAGCTACTCCTGCCCTTGCTCTTGGCGGTGCGAGAGGTCCCCCAGTCATCAACCAAGTTCTCGCCTTTTGAACTATTGTATGGCCGCCGACCCCGGGGCCTCTTGGACCTAATGAGGGAAACTTGGGAGCAAACCCCATCACCCGCCCAGGGTCTCCTAAAATATGTGATCCAGCTCCAGGAGCGTCTCAAACAGGCTGGGACCCTGACGTGAGCAAATTTGAAAGCCGCCCAAGAAATGCAGGCCCAGACGTACAACCGGGATGCGCGCACCCGCGACTTCCAACCTGGAGACCGAGTCTTACTCCTCCTCCCCTCCAGTGAGTCCAAGATTCTGGCTCGATGGCAGGGCCCTTATGAGGTGGTTCGAAAGGTGGGCCCCGTTACTTATGAGATTCATCAGCCTGAGCAACGGAAAGAGCTCCAGCGGTACCACATCAACCTCCTCAAGGCCTGGCGGGAACGAGAAGGTTTGTTGATTAATCCCTATCCACCGGAACCCGAGCTAGGGCCCCAGGTACACCCCAATGAGGACCCTGAGGGACCCCAGCTTGGGGAGATGCTGACAGAAGAACAGCTCGAGCAAACCCGCTGCCTCCTTCAAGCGTTCCCCCGTACTTTTATGGCCCAGCCGGGATACACCTCCATGGTATATCATCGAATTCAGATGGAGCCGGGGGTGGGGAGCCGGCCACGACCAGACCTCTGCTGTATCACCAAAAGCAGATCTGTCATAACATTTCTTCCCAGATCTGGACCTTAGCGTCCAAAATATGGGTGTTAGCATGAAAACCTCCAAGCTTAGTTACCAGCTTGGACCTGGTAATTGCTGCCACCAGCTAGGAATTATACAGTGCCTAACTCACTGTGGTCTCCCCAAAACCTTCCCTGGGGGACCCCAGACTCAGATGCCTTGAGTCTTACAACAAAGGGAAATAACCCCTCCCCTTGTTTCCTTGTTATTTCCTCCCAGGTTCCCCTCCCTGGACGACCCTAGGAGATTCCCTGCTTCCAGTCCTTGAAACACAAGTACCAAGAGATCTAATCTCTCTTCCCCCTCACCTAGAGGGTATGCAAAGTTAGGCTTAGTAAATCTAACACAAAGAGTTTTCCCCCTGACTTCTTCCTCCCACCAATTCCCTGGTGAGCTGCAGACTCAATTCCCTGGAGTCCCCACTAAAGAAAAACTCCAACAGGTCTTAAAAAGAAAGCTTTATATAAAAAAGAAAGAAAAAGACATTAAAAATAGGCTCTGTATTAAGGTGACAATATACAGGGTCAATTGCTTAAAGGAAAAAAATGAATAAACAGCCTTATCCAAAAAGAATACAATTTAACACATTCCAGCAACTACACACATGTAAATACAAAAAAAACCAATATAAACCTATTGTCTTATTATCCTTGTACTTACAACTTGGAAACAGAAGATTAGAAAGCCTGGAGATAGAAAAATCAAGAGACAAGAGGGCACAGACCCAAGACAAAGAACAAAGAACTCACACCCAAAACTTCCCTCCACCCAGATTTGAAAAAGTCTTGTTTCCTGATTGGTCCTCTGGTGAGGTGTTTCAGGTTACTGTTGTTACCCCTTTACAGGTAAAAGAACATCAACCCTTAGCTATCTGTTTATGACAGGATCATTGACGACGAAGTGTGGGCTTTGCTAGACCTAGGAGTAATCGAACCTTCGCAAAGTGAGTGGCATAGTCCAGTCGTCCTGGTGCCAAAGCCCGATGGCTCCCAGCGATTTTGTATTGACTTTAGGTGCATTAACACCATCTCCAAGTTTGACGCCGACCCCATGCCCCGAATAGATGAGCTGCTGGCCCGGTTAGGAGAGGCCCGCTATATCACTACCCTGCACTTTAAGCAAGTGATATTGGCAGATCCCCATGGAGCTGGCCTCCAGGGAGAAGACCGCATTCGCCACTCTGACCGGCCTGTATCAATTCACGCGGATGCCCTACGGCCTTCATGGGGCACCCGCCACGTTCCAGCGTTTGATGGACCGCCTCCTCCAACCGCATCAGGACTACGCCACAGCCTATCTAGATGACGTAGTCGTCTACAGTCGGCAGTGGGAAACCCACCTAGAAAAGGTCGCCACTGTCCTAAGGTCCTTGCGGGCTGCCGGGTTAACGGCAAACCCTAAGAAGTGCCACATAGGCTGACGTGAGACCACCTACTTGGGGTATACCGTCGGAAATGGGCAAGTGTAACCTCTCGTAAATAAGGTTCAGGCTATCACAGCCTGTCCTCCGCTGACCACGAAACGCCAAGTCCGCCAGTTCTTGGGGCTGGCGGGATATTATCGATGGTTCATTCCCCAGTTTGCGGCGACGGCCGCCCCCTTGACAGGTCTCCTCACCAAGGACAGCCCGTGACAAGTACGCTGGACCTCCGAATGTAACGAGGCTTTCCAGTCGCTTAAGGCAAGCCTGTGTAGTAAGCCGGTCTTATTTAGCCCTGACTTGCATCGACCAGTCGTCCTGCAGACGGACGCGTCAGAAGTAGGGCTCAGGGCTGTCCTCTCAAAGGAGGTGGATGGGGAGGAGCATCCGGTCCTCTACATCAGCTGGAAGCTGTTCCCCAGAGAGCAAAACTATGCAGTGGTCGAAAAGGAAGCCCTCGCGGCGAAGTGGGCCTGCGATGCCCTGCGTTACTACCTCCTTGGGGGCCCGTTCACCTTGGTCTTCTACCACTCCGCCCTTCAATGGTTGTGCCGCATGAAAGACCAAAACATGCGACTCCAACGGTGGTACTTGGCTATGCAGCCCTATGCCTTCACCATCCGCCACAGGGCTGGAAAGGACCACGCCAACGTGGACTTCCTTTCCCGCTTGGGAGGTATGGACGAGCCTGGCCCCGTTGCCCAGGAGCCAGCCTTGAGGGGAGGGGGTGTGTAGGGAGGCGCCCTGGCTCCCTGCTGCGCCTGAGAGGGACGAGCCAGAGCAGGTGCCTCAGTGGGCGGAGTCACCACTGCCTGTCCCCGCCCCCCGGAAGTCAAAGGGTGGGACAAGAAATAAAATGGGCCGGCCTCAGCGCTTAGTTGGCCGCAGGCTGCCGGAGAGGACGGACGCTGGTGCCCGAGCTCCCGCCGGGCCTAGCCTGCCCCGTCCGTGCTCACTACCCGGAGGAGCGTTGGCCTGACCTGCCTCGGGGCCGGTATCCGGAGGAGTGCTGGCCTGACCTGCCTCGGGCCCGGTATCTGGAGGAGCGCTGGCCTGACCTGCCCCGCACTCACTACCCGGAGGAGCGCTGGCCTGACCTGCCCCGCGCTCACTACCTGGAGGACCGCTGGTCTGACCTGCCTCGTGCCCAGTATCTGGAGGACCGCTGGCCTGACCTGCCTCGTGCCCAGTATCTGGAGGAGCTGCCGGAGCCTCCCGCCGCCCAGTATCCAGAGGAGCCCATGGTCTGCGACCCGCCGGACAACACCAGCAGAGGACAGGTACCTAGAGAGGGGGAGACTGGAAGTGGCCGGGGAGACTGGAAGCCGACCCCAGTCTGGCTCCAGGGGACCCTGAACCAATGTCACTGCGTTGCAGCCAGGATTCCCCACTGACTGCAGCGAACCCTTGCCGCTGCTAGGGCCCCGGGCTGGGACGCAGTGGAGTGGGGAGGGCCTGCGTCTCCCCTGCCACCCTTCCAAGGGTGGCAGATTTCCCCCGCTCCCTGGCCTGAGGAGGCCTTCTGTATGGACTTACTGTTTAGACTGCTGCTCAGCCCCTGCCTAAGAGTCTGAGCTTGAGCTGCTTACTGCCCCGCCCTGCCCCAGGGCCGGGCTTATAGACTTTGTGTTTTCTCAGCCTGCTGACAAGCCTGAGCTTGAACTGCTTACTGCCCCGCCCTGCCCCAGGGCCAGGCTTATAGACTTTGTGTTTGCTCAGCCTGCTGACAGGCCTGAGCTTGAACTGCTTACTGCCCCGCCCTGCCCCAGGGCCGGGCTTATAGAATTTGTGTTTTGCTCAGCCTGCTGACAGGCCTGAGCCTGAACTGCTTACTGCCCCGCCCTGCCCCAGGGCCGGGCTTATAGACTTTGTGTTTTGCTCAGCCTGCTGACAGGACTGAGCCTGAACTGCTTACTGCCCCGCCCTGCCCCAGGGCCGGGCTTATAGACTTTGTGGTTGCTCAGCCTGCTGAAAGGCCTGAGCCTGACTGCCTCCTGCCCGCCCTGCCCAAGGGCCTGGGCTTATAAACTTTGTGTGTACTTGATCCTGCTGAAGGGCCGGGATTCTGCCTTGTTTATAGACCCTCTATTCCCTCAGCCCCTGCTGAGGGGTTCGGCCTACACGGACTGCTGCCTGTAGGGAGGCGCCCTGGCTCCCCGCCGCGCCTGAGAGGGACGAGCCCCAGCACCGGACCCTTACAGTACCCCTCAGGCTCATTCACGTGTGTGAGGCTGAATAAGTCTATTAGTCAGTGAGGAACAAGCCTAACTAAAACTGCACACATTAACACTCCATGCCTTAATTAAAATGTACAATTGCATACAGCTGATACCTATGAGGCTGGTAAAACAAAGGAATCACATATGACCTTCAGTTAATTTTGTGTCAAAACTTCAGGCAGTTGTGTGGGAGGGGTCTCCATTCAGAGTATGGAAAGTTTGACACCATCTGGGGCCACGTCCTGTTCTCACCGTAGTCAAGGGGAGCTTTGCCATTGAGTTCACTGACAATAGGATTGGGCCCTTAAAAATATTAGGGCCTGATCCTGCAAGATGCCTGATGTGATTTGGGAGTGTTTTAGATGAGGTACAAGCCACTGGAGAATCTGGCCTAGAAATGGAGACAATACTATTTCTGCAAATTAAAAGATTTAGGGATATGTATGTTTTCACTATATATACAGAGCCATTGCTGTACAAGGGTTATGGCCTCATGGACAGGAATATAGGATTCTGCAGGGCCCCCGATTGGTGATTGCCCTTGGGTTTCCTACTTAGATTTTCCCTTCTGCATACTTGATGTGAAAGGGGATGACTTCTACAATCCTTCTGTTTATGCAAACTATCTGAAGTATTATAGCGCACCCATTCCCATAAATACCAGTGACTTTGGCTCATCTATGTCAGTAAGCCACAGCCCTGAGTTATTGCTAGTGTTGAGCCACCTGGCCCGGGGAGGAGCTGCCAATTTCTGTTCTACTCAAATTCTTAACCCGATCCCATCACAGCAGGGCTGAAGCATTGTGACTGGCGCTCAGACACTGTAGTGTACTACCTTCATTGTACCCAGCCACTTCTGTGTCCAGTGAGGGTGGCCCAACTTTCTCCCCACTTTCTTTGGGGTCACTGTCATCTTGCAAGCGATAAGAGTGACTATGGTAGGGGTCGGCAACCTATCAGAAGTAGTGTGCCGAGTCTTTATTTATTCACTCTAATTTAAGGTTTCGCATGCCGTTCATACATTTCAACATTTTTAGAAGGTCTCTTTCTATAAATCTATAATATATAACTAAGCTATTGTTGTACGTAAAGTAAATGAGGTTTTTTAAATGTTTAAGAAGCTTCATTTAAAATTAAATTAAAATGCAGAGCCCTCCAGATCAGTGGCCAGGACCTGGGCAGTGTGAGTGAAAATGAGCTTGCGTGCCGCCTTCGGCACACATGCCATAGGTTGCCTACCCCTGGACTATGGCCAGACTTTGCATAGGAATCCCAGGGCAGGGAAGAAAATATTAATTTTGCTTTCCCACCCTTGCATAGTGCAAGGCCAGACATGATGCATGCCAAGCACCCCTCCCTGAACTGTCTCAGTAAATTCCTCATTGAGGGTATGGCTACACTTGAAATTTCAAAGCGCTGCCGCGGCAGTGCTGTGGGAGCGCTGCCGCGGCAGCGCTTTGAAGTGTGAGTGTAGTCGGAGCGCCAGTGCTGGGAGAGAGCTCTCCCAGCGCTGCATGTAAACCACATCCCTTACGGGTGTAGCTTGCAGCGCTGGGAGTGCAGCACTGATTACACTGAGGCTTTACAGCGCTGTATCTTGCAGCGCTTGGGGGGGTGTTTTTTCACACCCCTGAGCGCGAAAGTTGCAGCGCTGTAAAGTGCCAGTGTAGCCATGAGAAAAGAAAGAAGTACAAAGGTAATCAAAGGAAAGGAACAATGGGAGATCTTGGTGGTTCAACCAAGAAATTCCACAGCCCTCTCCCTTCCACCCTCCCCCAGCCACTTTCTGTCCCCAGCATCCTTCCTTGTTATACTCAGTTTAGGATTCTAGCCTGCAAAGACTTCCTCCCATGGGACTCTTTGGAGGACTATGCATATTTAGGCTAGGAACTATTTGCAGGATCACACTCTTAGATCCTATGTTTATTTGAGGCTGTAGTTGTGTCTTTATTCTCTATGCAAAGTTTCATACACACTTAGGGCATAATATACAATTGTAAAATAAGAAATTATTGTAACTATTAATAACATATATGATGGTTCCAGCATTTGCTGTTTGCCACTGTATTTTTAGCCTGATACAAAATGCTTTCTAAAAATCTATGTACATTTTTTAAATTGTGATGTAGTTGATACTCAGTGAAATAAACTATGTTGCACTCTTTAATTTAATAACACTAGGCCCTAGCTAATGCACATTTAACAACGGCATTTAACTAAAAGAAATCATTCCACACCCTCATTCTCTCATTAAGCTCTTGTGATTTGTGTTTTCCTTGTGCCAGCTGACTAATTAAACCCCCAAAAGCAGCTTTCAAAAGCTGGGTAAGGCATGATTTATGCAGAGAAGCATCTTTTTTTCCCCATAACAACATTGTTTTAAATGAAATAAAAACATGACTTGGACTCTGTTAGAATAAAATATTATCACAAGCAGAATTATCTTAGCTCAGTTTGATTTTAATGAGTGAAATAGTCATATTTTTCTTTCTTGTTCTATTGCTTGTGATGGAGAAAAATTACATTTGCACTTACTAAATCTGTGCCTACATTTATCAATGAGACATCCTTTTCTATGAGCTTATTATATCTTCCTGCAGAAGTTGTGGCACTAATACGTAGCTGTGGCTAATATGAGGCTGATAGACCAGTTGCCAGCTCGTCAAGCTGAGCACTGACAAATTCATAGCTGGAAAACGGACCAGCTTACCTATATGTTAGTATTGTTCAAGATAGCTGTGAGACTTGTAAGAATGTGTGCAGTGTTTAGACTCTACAAAATGCTTATAAGTTGCTGCATGCACTAATTTCACTTGTAATGTCCCATGCTATCAGGTGATATATAAGTTTTGCTTTATAACTGTAAAAATTCCTGCTGAGCACGCAGTCAGGAGGAATCGTACACCACCCGTCAAGAAGGACTGTCAAAACTAAATGGGCCATACAGAAGCATCATGATACAAAGACTTGGTTAATGGCCCTCTCACACCCAGGAAGGTGCAATATGCAAGAAAGCCCATCCCATCAGCTTAAGTGCTGAAAGGAGAAGATAAAATAAGGACACAAGAAAATTTTCTCCTTCCCCTTTGCTGTTTGGATTCTGACAAGGCTGGAGAGCTATGAAAAGAAGCAGAGATCCCCAGGGTCAAACTGGGTTAGCCTTAAAAGATATTCAGTGGTAACGGATTACTACAACTGTGTCACCTTTACCTGCAAATAACTTTCATTTCTTTTCTCTAGTTAATCCTTAATTAGTTTGCTATAGGATTGGCTACAAGTGTTCTGTTTGGTCTGAGATCTGAAGTACAAATTGAGCTGGGGTAAGTGACTGGTCTCTCGGGACTCCAAGTTACCTGAATCTTTTGTGATCTTTAGTGTATGGCAACCAGCTATCACTAAGTCCAGCTTGCCTGAGTGGCAAAACAGACTAGAATGCCCAAGGGGACTATCTGTGTCTCCAGGGTAAGTGTTACAGTGTTTTCAGAGTTTGCATTTGTGACTGGGTTGGTGAAATGCAATTATAGAACATTCAGCCAGGGGGTGTCTGCCCTGCTTTTTTATGGTCTGCCTGAGGCTGACACTCCCAGTTGTGAACCATTCCAGACAGCGTAACAGCTATATCATCCCCTTTGCAATCCATATGACACATTGTTCAAATGACCTATAATACAGTACAATATAGTGTGGTTTTGTCATAAACAGATAGCTAAGGGATAATGTCTCTTACACCTGGAAAGAAGTAATCTGAACCACCTGACCAGAGGACCAATCAGGAAACAAGACTTTTTCAAATCTGGGTGAAGGGTTTTTTGTGTGTGAGTCCTTTGTTCTTGGGTCTTCTGCCTGTACTCTCTCGGCTATGAGGAGTGATTTTTTCTATTTCCTGCTTTCTAATCTTCTGTTTCCAAGTTGTGAGTACAAAGATGGTTTGTTGTTTTGTATTTACATGTCTATAGTTGCTGGAGTGCTTTGAATTGTATTCTTTTTGAATAAGGCTGTTTATTCAATATTCTTTTAAGCAAATGACCCTGTATTTGTCACCTTACTACAGAGAGACCATTTTTATGTATTTTTCTTTCTTTTTATATAAAGCTTTCTTTTAAGACCTGTTGGAGTTTTTCTTTAGTGGGGAACTCCAGGGAATTGAGTCTGCAGCTCACCAGGGAACTGGTGGGAGGAAGAAGTCAGGGGGAAATCTGTGTGTGTTAGATTTACTAGCCTGACTTTGCATTCCCTCTGGGTGAAGAGGGAAGTGCTTGTGTTTCCAGGACTGGAAATAGAGAGGGTGGACTCCCTCTGTTTAGATTCACGGAGTTTGCTTCTGTGTATCTCTCCAGGAACACCTGGAGGGGGGAAGGGAAAAGGTTTATTTCCCTTTGTTGTGAGACTCAAGGGATTTGGGTCTTGGGGTCCCAGGGAAGGTTTTTGGGGGGACCAGAGTGCCCCAAAACACTCTAATTTTTTGGGTGGTGGCAGCTTTACCAGGTCCAAGCTGGTAACTAAGCTTGGAGGTTTTCATGCTAACCCCCATATTTTGGACGCTAAGGTCCAAATCTGGGACTAGGTTTATGATAGGTTTATCAAGAAGTTACTGGTAGGAATCACTTTGGATAACCTTAAGAAATGCTTCCAGAGTTATAACGTTGGATTTTCCTCAGGAAAATATTCCATGATTTTATTTTAATAGTCAAATGTAAATTTAAGACCAACTAAAATCTGAGATTCCTATTTTGTTAACAACCATATAGAGATACACCTATCTCATAGAACTGGACTTTCATCCAACCCCCTGCCTTTACTAGCAGGACCAAGTACTGATTTTGCCTCAGCTCTTTAAGTGGACCTGTCAACTACTGAACTCACAACTCTGGGTTTAGCAGGACACTGCTCAAACCACTGAGCCATCCCTCCCTATTTAAGAACAAAATGGAATTTGAAGGCACAGCCCTTGCAAGGCTAAACAAACACACTAGTATTGGGTGGTTCAGCTAAATGTATAATAGAGTGTTTGGTCAAAATGAATAAATAATAAATGGCCTCATTTTCTGAGGTGCGCAGTACTGTCAAATCCCATTGAAGTCAATGAGAGTGAGAAGTGCTCAGCACATTGGGAAAATCAGGTAAAAAATAATAATAGTTTGTATGTATATAGAATCTTTCATCCATGGGCCAGATCCTTAGCTTGTGTGAACTGGCACAACCCCATTAAAGTAAATGAAGCTGTGACAATTCACACCAGCTGAGGAACTACTGCCATGTACCTAAAAGTGTTCTAGTTAGCTAGACTTCACACACCCCTTAAGGTAGGTGAGTATTATTACGCCCATTTTACATGCAGGTTACATTAGATAGGATGCAAATTTTTTAAGGGATACAAACCCTCATACTTCAGGTCACTAACCAACCAACAGCCTGAGGTTAGGAAGAAATGTAACTCTAGAATGTCCTATAAGTCGTTTATAGGATTTCTTGTACATCCTTCGGAGCGACTAGTATTGGCCACTGTTTGTGATGACTAGATGCTGAACTAGATGGACTATTGGTTTGATCCTGTACAGCAATTCCTACGTTCCCTAAGCTGAGGCACAGAAAGGTTAAGGGATAGGGCTAAAATTGCACAGCCAATGGCAACACTAGGAACAGAATTCTAGAGTCTTTTATTAACTAATCATGACCTTGCCTCTCCACAATGAAGTCTGAACCAAGCATAAAAATCTGTTTGTTTGGGCCAATGCAAACTGCAATGCATACAAATACATAAGAATGTACATCACCAAAGGATGTTGGTGCTTGCACTAAATAGTGGAACATGGATCAGAAGCTGTCAGGCAAGTCAAAAGGTACAGGAAATCAGCACTTGTTTTAGTACCAGTATGAGCATGGCTTGCAGTACTTTGGGGGAAGAAAGGAAAGGGAGATAAGGGCCTGTACTGTTTGGAGAGAGAAGGCAATTCTGCACTGTAGTGCTCTTGTGGCAATTGCTGGCAAGTTTTACTAACTGTCAAATAATTTTCCCTACTTTTTAATATTCTGATATGGGAAGTGCACACATTTTCAAAGGGCGCACAGGGAGTTTCCTTATGTCTGTAACTTGTCATGCAGTTGGCATGATTAGTTTTATTTTCTGCAACAAGTTTCTCTAAGCAAGCCCTAGTTAGTAGCTTTAGCTGGTGCAGGAGAGTGCATGGCCCAGAATGCCATTTGCTGCTGCCACACAATTGGTTACAACTATTTAGAAAGAAAATTAAGTGAGTTTTAAGTTTCACATCAAGTGACTCCAGTTAGCCAGGCTTTTGGTTTTGATTTGGATTGCGCCACAGAAGACTGAAAATAGATTTGGCTCTAGCAGGTGCACAGAACATGTTTTGCTTTGTTTTGTTGCCATCTTGCCATACAGTACTTAGATCTCTTCATCTTAAAAGCATTGGACAAAAATTGCCTAATTATTAAGCCTTATAACACTCTCTGACAGTCTGCTTTATAGTAAGAATAACCATGTTTATAGATGTGGGGGAGGGATAGCTCAGTGGTTTGAGCATTGGCCTGCTAAACCCAGGGTTATAAACTCAATCCTTGAGGGGGCTATTTGGGGTAAAAATCTGTCTGGGGATTGGTCCTGCTTTGAGCAGGGGGTTAGACTAGATGACCTCCTGAGGTCCCTTCCAACCCTGATATCCTATGAGGAGACTGAGAAAGGTCAAGTGAGCAGCCCATGATCACAGGAAGAATCAGAGCTGAAGTTCCTGGCCCTCTCCCTATACTCACATTGTTAGGCCCTGATCCTGCAAACATTTATACATGGATCTTTCCTTGTGATTTAAAAAGAGCACTGCCACAGGGTATGTTTTCTTGGCAAGGCCAGCTCCCATAAGGATTGCTAAATGGCAAAACCAGTCACACCGTGTTGCATTTAGCTGTGTAATTCTGATTCTTCACCCCCCACCCCACCCATGTATTGCACTTTCAACGCTCTAAGCACTCTATATCTGCAGCCATTTCAGAGCAGATTTCAAAGAAAACTATCAAAGGACATACACATTCCATGCTCTCTCATGTCCATTCTTGTTTGATTGGTCCCTTAATAGAAAATAGAGGTCTTGCAAATTGAAGTATCTGTGTATTCTTTTTGTATGGAAAAATATAACGTTGTGTTGAAAATCCCTCCCTAAAGTCCCCACTGGTATCAGTACAGGAGTGAAAATCATACCTGCTTCTGCTAGGGAGCAGGCAGGCAGCAAGCATGTGGAAGAAAAAACCCCAAAGGCTTGTGAAGAACATCTTTCTGCAGTACTGCCAGGCTGTTTCCAGAGATGTGAGTGCTGGGCTGCATGAAGGGTGGGATGTAACAGAGAGCTGGACACTGGAGTGGGACTCAGGAGACCTAGGTTTTATTGGTGACTCTCCCACTGGCCCGCTGGGTTACCTTGGCCAAGTTACTTCATCACTCTCTGCCTGTTTCCCCTCCCACACTTCATCTGTCTTGTCTATAACTATGTGGTCCTGATCTCACTTGAGGCCTCTAGCTGCTTATTGTAACAAGTGCTGATACCAACCCTACAAATGAGCATGAGGACTGACTTATCATACCCCAGAAATGGCTGCTGCAGGATAAGGATGAGGTGGACAGGTATGGCAGTGTGAGGAAGCTTGCACTAACACTGCCTGTGCTGTACCTGCTTTGTGATTCAGGGTACCTCTACCCTGTAGCTGGAGGTGTAACTTCCAGCTTGTGTAGACATACCTGTACTAGCTTTGATCAAGATAGCACATCAGAATAGCAGTGTAGCCACAACAACATGGGCAGTGGCATGGGCTAGTCACTTGAGTACATACCTAGGGTTACAGATGGGATTTTATTTGGAAGACTAGCCCATCCTGGCATGGCTACAATGCTATTTTTAGTGTGCTAGCTCAGTCAAAGCTAGCATGTGTACATCCATCTAACCTGGAAATTACACCTCCAGCTTCAGTGTGGACATACCCTCAGTGAAGGAATCAAGGGCCAGATCCTCAGCTGGTGTAAATGGGGGTAGCCCTGCTGAAGTCTTTCGTGAGCCTCAGAACCACTGAAAAGAAAGTGAAATGTTAGTAAGTTTACAGAAAATTGCATAGACGTTAAAATAATTCAGTCATTTTAAGCTTCCTTCTCTTATTTTTATGTTACATCCTATATTTGACTTTAAGTCTGTGTCATGTATTTAGATCCTATAGAATCTACAGCTGTGTATTTCTCCTTAGCTTATGACTGCCATTCTACCAAGATTCAGTCCTATCTGAGGCATATGTGATCCTCCTGTGTTTGGAATCACACCCAGAATGGAATTGAACTCTCATCACTCGAGCCACAAGGAATCTGCTAGGAGGGAAGAAACCCCAACTGAGAACAAGTGTTCTAATGAGACACTTGACATATCCTAGAATCATTAATCTTAGAGCCAGTGACATTCACACAGGAGGTATTGATGGGCCTGTCCAACAGTCATTTGACTCATCCACTGCTAAAGGCTCTAGTTCATCCCAGTTGCCTCTCCTCTATATCATATTATCTGTGAATTCTTGGATATCACCATCTAAAAAAGGAAATTTAAAATGTCGATTGTAAATCTTTCCTGGCCACACAAGACACATCACACAGGCTTTCACATACCAAATCTACAAGACCATTCAGCCTTTGTTCATAGTTCCCTCTGTGTCCTTGTAACACTCTCGCTTCCATGCCATGCAGCCTTGGATTCCCTCCCTGACCCAGTCTGCTATTCCTCCACCCTCACCTTTTGAACATCCCTTCTTAAAATATGTTTTTCCCATCAGACCTACTGACAGTATTTCCACCTCACCTCCCCATAAAGTGTACAAAAAAGCCACAAGAACAAAGAAAGTATGGAACTTAAAGAAAACTATTGAGAACTGTTACAATGAACACAGACTCTTACAATGAACACTTCAAATAAGACCCCTAAATGTACCATATAAAACATCTAAATAAGTGGCCTAATTTTCAAAAGTGCTGAAACTTAAATGATGGTGTGTTATTTTCTTTACCATCTAATCCAATTTTTATAGTCTTCCTATTAATGTTGTGTTTGTTAATTTTTAAATGTATCATATCTAGTTTTCATGGAAAAGTGCTGACTGGCACTTTGGCCACAAGGTGAAGTTCCTTTATTTCTCCACAGAACAGATATGGCACACTGTGTGACCTTGAGCAAGACACTTCACCTGCTGTATTCCATGTTCCCCATCTGTAATGAATTATTCTTATTTACCTTTCTGGGGATGTTGTGAGGAGTGATTATCTCATGTTTATACAGTACTTAGAGAATAAAAATAAATCAATATGAACTACAATGTGCCTTATAGGTACAGCTTTGAATTACAGGCAGTGTGCAGTTGCCCAGTTGTACTGGGAGAGAAGTAATTTACCACATCTTTTTAAGATGTGTACTGTGCTCTCCTGTTCCTAGCCAGCCAACTCTGCTGGCCAGTGCATAGGGGAGTTGAGCTATGCCACCATCAATTCCCAACTGATTTTCCTGTACTTCATTGACTGTAGGGGCACCACTTATGTAGGATGCACTGGGGAGAAAAGTGTGGGGAAGGGCAGCCATTATGCCCTCACCACCTAGTATGGGTCTGTAGAAGAAGTACAGGTTAGCCCTATATAAGTGCTAAGCATCAATATTATTTTATCAATGTACCAGATTTCAGATATGCCATAACTAGATATATATGGAGGTGGGGTTTGTTTGTTTTTGCTTTTTTTTGTGTGCGCTAAGCATGATTGTAAAACCCAGCTTATATATTGGATTTTTTTTGTTGTTCCTTGCACCAATACAACCATTACATTTATGAAATGTACAACAGTAATATTCTTCTAAAATGCCAACAAGCTCATTTTGTCAGCTTCTCAGATGAGTGCTGCTATTGTAATTCAGTGATTGGAAATATTACTTCTGCAGTGCTATCATGATCCTGGCAATTCACTTCACCTCTCCATTCACCACTATCAGGTATACAATGGGGATAAAACCTACCTCAGAACTTTCCAGGCTGTTGTGATGCTTAATCAGCTAACGTGCAAAGTGCTTTGAGATCCTTGGGGAAAAAAGCCCAGCAAAGTTCTAAACATTGATTAAATTATTGCCATTATGCTGTAAGCAAGAATAAGGTGGAAAATATTTAGTATTTTTAGTGACTTAACAAATGAGTTCAATGATATTCATTGACAGTCTGGATTATACTACAGCAAGAGCATAAAATAATACACATTTGAAAGATACCATATGCTGCATTATATTATAATTGTATAATGGTAACGTTATATATGATATTTCTGTATACATTAAGAAACCAAAACAAAATAGCATACCACTCCTCTCTGTTATATTGGCACATAATGGATTAAGAAGGTGCTGAAAGATGACTAAAGAGGCAAAGTCTTATTTCACACCACTGTACTAACTCCACTAAACTTAATGGAATTACAGCAACGCAAGTAGGATCAAAATCATGCCCATAGCAACATTTCAGTGCATGGGATTTTATACCTTCTACTTACACTATTTGGAGTTTCAGGTACAATTCTTTTACAAATATAAAATGACACCCCTATGTCTCATATAATCTGTATTCCACTGGGAAGAAATATATTTGTGGATATAATGAAGTGATGAGCTGCGGAATGAAGAGTGGGGCTGTCATAGTATAATTCCCAATTCTGAATCTTAGCGTCCAAAATATGGGTACTAGCATGAATTCCCCTAAGCTTAATTACCAGCTTAGATCCTGTAGTCCTGCCACCAATCAGGACTTAGAGTAGAGTGCCTGATAAACTCTGGTCTCCCCCAAAACCTTCCCTGGGGACCCCCAAAACCCAAACTCCTTGAGTCTCACAACAAAGGGGAATAAACCATTTCCCTTCCCCCTCCTCCCCTCCAGGTGTTCCCTCCCTGGGCTCCTGGAGAGAGATACAGATTCAAGCTCCGTGAATCTAAACAAAGGGATTCCCCCTTCTCCTTTCTTCCTCCCAGATCTTTCCCGCCCTGGGTGCACTAGGAAATCACCATGATTCAAACTTCTTGAATCACAACACAGAGAAATTAGGTGGGTTCCCCCCCTTTTTCTCCCCCTCCCTTCTCCTTCCCTGTTAAGTACAGACTCAATTCCCTTGAGCCTCAACAAGGGGAAAATCAGATAGGTCTTAAAAGCAAAACTTTTAATAAAAGAAAAAAGAATAAAGAAAATCACTGTAAATTCAAGATGGAATATTACAGGGTCTGTCAGTTTATAGACATTAGAAAGAAGCCTCCCCCCAGCAAAATACAATTTAAAATACTTCCAGTAAACTACACATTTGCAAATACAGAAACAATCAAAAGACTATAACCGCCCCTCTTACTAAATTACTCACTATAAAAGACTGTAGCAGGGAGATTGGCAAGAAAACTGGTTTGCCCGTCTAGTCCCTTCCAGGACCCAGAGAGAACAAAGCCAAACCCAAAAACACAAACAAAGGCTTCCCTCCACCGAAATTTGAAAGTATCTTGTCTCCTGATTGGTCCCCTGGTCAGGTGTTTGTTTCCCTGTTTGTTAACCCTTTACAGGTAAAAGAGACATTAACCCTTAACTATCTGTTTATGACAAGGGGGGAATTAGTAAACTAAATATCCAGCTTTGAAAGTTATTCCATATATTATTATTTCAGAGTGAAAACACAGAGCAGGAAGAAATGAGAAAAGATTCAGAAGAGGTAGCTTCAACAGAGTAATTCAAAATTATGTGCATAGCTGGAAGCAAGTCATAACATTTTCACCTGATAATATGGTTACTATGTAAGGAAACAATGCTTAGAAATATTTCTCTTTTAGAATTCAGATTGAGAGAGCCAAAGCATTAGTACTGTCTATCTGCAGTGACACTTGAAAACTAATCAAAGGAAAATAGTAATATACAATCAAGGAGGTGTGTGAGGATGAATGACAAAACATTACTAACATAAAACAAATAAGTAGCTATTATTTGTCCTCTCAAGGCATAAACTACCATCTGATGATAAAGGCCTGGTCTCTTACAAAAGAATAGGCTTACCACATTGACTGCTTTATATTCAGTGGGTGTATACAGACAACAGCAGATATTAGGAAATGGTGGGAGTAGAGAAGTCTTTTCTTAGATCTGTTTTCAACCTCTGAAACTGCACCCTGAGGAATTACAGTATAATACTTTGCACTTCTTCAGAACCTATCAGAGGATTTCAAACCAACTGAGATATTAAATTAATTTATCCACACAAGGTGCTATATGCTTTTACAGATGGGCACTCTGAAACAATGAGGTCAAGCAACTTACCTGAGGTCAACAGTGAGGCAAGGGTATCAACATAGCTCCACTGAAGTCCATGGAGTTTCACAGATTTAAGATTGGTGGGAATCCAGTCCAATGGAGAAACATTGGTGGAACAACCAGTATAAGTGGGATCAGATCCAGGCCTAAGATTCAACAGGAAAGCTACAGAATGTACACAGCCTGGATGCTAGCCCATGACGCATGGCCTCATTGGTGGCAGCTCTCACATCTGTTCCAAACAGGTAAGACACCCCAGATGATGTCTGACTTTATAGTTCCTATTCCCTGTGGCAGAGGGTCATGCTGTGAATAAAGCAGCAGTAGAGGAATAGGGGGAGGGGAGAGAGGGGGAGAGAGAAACAAGACCAGTCGAGAACAAAGGGCTGAGTTAATATTTTGTGAACCTCTCCCTTTCCCCTAATATTGACCAGGGAGAGATGACAGCCCTTGAGTATGCAATACTCCACGTAGACCTTAAAAAAGGCAGCTATGTTAAAGTTCTACCAAAAAAAAAAACCTATTCAAAGAAGAAGAAATATGTTTCTCAGTTAAACCTGTGACATGGCAGGAGGATAATTCAGTGCCCCCTCCTAACTCTATTGCCAGCAAAAGACCCAGCGATTACTGCCATCGAGTATAGAGTACCTGTTTAAACAGCAAGAGACAGAAACTCTCATGTTACCAGAGCCAAATTCATTTGAAAAGCTGATTGAATTAATTGAGTCAATTTCCATCTTTTCTTTTCAGCAGGGTAGATGCAGATTTGAAAGCTTTAGGTGATGGGATTGCAACTCATTAGGAAACGACAGAGGAGGAGGAGAAGCCAGAAAATGAATGTGGCTTCAGCAGGAGAATTTTAAAAAATGCCATTTGTCTTCATGACACCGAGAGGGAAGAGCCAGGAGATTGTGTGTATATATTTAGTTTTCAAAGAGCTCTGACCTCAGTGCTTCAGTCAAACTGGCAGTAAGCAAGAGATGGTGGTGTGAACTTTGTGGTGTGTAGTTTTGAGAGCTCTAAAGACTGAGTCCTCCTCTGCTGTCTGGACTTGGATGGGTTAAGGCAACAGAGTAAAATTCTACTTGTTTGATTGTTTAATTGCTGCCTGCCAGAGATTACAAAAAAAGTGGGCACAATGAGGGGTTCATTTTTCAAAAATTGTCTGAAAAGGGAGAGCAAGTCAGTTGACTGAGATGCTTACACAGGAAGTTGATAGCATCTGCTGAAAGTTTTTAAAGTGCAGCCCCCAGTTACAACTTGCATTGCATCAAACAGACTTAAGGCGGCATGGGAATTTTTAGTGGATCACCCATAGACTCTGAAACTTCTTTTGTCTTGGCTGGGGAAATTATCCCCCCTCCCCCTTGTAGGGGGCCCATGCAAGGCCCTTTATGCTACAAGATGTCACACAGTAGCCCCACAGGGGGGCTGGGGGGCAGGATGTACATCAACTGGCCAAATAGGGAGGACTCTATACTCTTTACCTGGCACAAGTGATACAGATAGAGCTGTGGGAAACTGGTTGAGGGGCACTTTATCCATTCTTATGCAGTTACAGAAGCTGGGAATCCCCACATAAGGAGAGAGGGTTCAGCAGCCACAATTCAAATTGCGTTGGAGGGGTACCAGTCAGTTGCCTGGAAAAGCAGTGGCACTACAACCACCTGACCATCCTGCCTATAGGGGATGAGTTAATTCTGTCCTCTGGTTTCCAGGATATAGCCTCTTTACACCAACCTCATGTGGAATATCTCTCTGCAGATCCCTCTGTTCTCATATCACTTCAACCTTAAATATTCTCCAAGTAGGATTGTTTATCTAGGCAATATTTCAACACATTCTCTTTTATTTACTTTCAGTTATGGATGAGGGAGGAGATGTTTAGCAAATGTGGAGGAGATTGCATAGTATTATTTGTTAACAAGACAGTGCACTTCTTCTTGTGCTAGAAAGGATGGTTTCAGTGCTCATCTGGGAAGATGAGAACTATGTAAAGCCCAGATGAACTGCTTGCTGCCAGGGGAGTTATGAACTACCAGCTATGTACCAGAGGCAATATTTATGCTCATAGAGGTATCTGGAGACAATTAATTTCTGTTGTAATAACATCAGGGGGAAACTCAATATATCCAATGAGACTTGTATGGCTCCTTCCTGTTAGTGCTCAGCTTTTTGATTTGTGAAGAAATAATTCAGTTCTTATGCTTGAACTCTGATATTGCAGCAAGAACACAAAACTGTTCTTGTACCTACTCTGTGTGAACCCGATCCAGTGTCATTTTACAAAGAGTGCTGGCATATTGTTCCCTTAATCACCTGACTGGCTGGACCCATTGCACTTCACCTGCACTTTAGCCATCAGAAATATATGCATCAAACACAATCCTCATGACTTTCACCGATGTCCCTGAAAACCTTGCACTAATAGGCCTGTGTGAAGAAAGGGAGCTTGTCTTTCTGTACACAGCAACATGATAGGGAACTGAGGCTGGGCATCATTCTCTTCATCCTCAAGCTGGGTTTAGAACTAGCAGATTTATCAATGACTCTGTAGGGGGAGATGGAGAAAGCTATATCCCATAACTAAGTCAGACTCAATTATTTTATATCAAAACAATATTTTAGCTTTTAATGAGTGCAACTGCCAATACAAAGAGTCACACATTATGAATCACTATTTTCTCCTTCCTAGCACTTTCTAATTTCCTGCTAAGGAGACAGGGCTGAATGGGTCATTAATCTGAATTAGAAATAGCATGACCTGCTCTGCTCTTTATCTACTAATGCTTTCCAATAGCACTACAGAAAGGGATTTTGGATTTCAAACGGCTGCAGGATGTGGGTATAGAAGGATTTTATTTTAAATAATGTCAAGAAGGGTATTTTTATTGACAAACACCTGTGTTTAAATGCAGTACAGGGTTCTCTGTCACAAATATCACAGAAAGTTAACCAGTCAGTAGGTAATGTGTTCCCTAAACAAAAAGGCATGAGGATTTGTTTCCACTAAATCCCATTTAAACATTAGTACACATAGTTACGCTTTTTAAAAAAGACACAGTAGAGTGAAGGTCTGACGTATTTTCATTACTATATTTTATTAACATATGAAAACATACCAATTAATAGCAATTTTAAAATGAAGGAAAGACATTTTGTATTTTACATACAAAAATATTGTATTTTGCATAATGTATTTTACATTAACCATGTGCCTTTCATCACATAGGATCCCAGAGCACATCAGACAATAGACCACATTGTGCCACTGCTTTTTAAGCAGAGCTCCTCATTGGACTTCAATAGGCAGTTGTTAAAATCCAGTGGCGTATTATATGACCAGTGACCCCAAATCTGCAAACATGGCATTGGAGCCTTATTTTATTTTTGTATTACCACAGGACTTAGGAGCCCAGTCATAGGCCAGGACCTCACTGTATGAGGCACTGTACAAACACTGTACAGATATTTTACATCTTAAAAGAGACTCAAATGTTCCACAGGCCTCCTACCAGCCCTCTTATAATGGGGTGAAATTCATCCTTTGTAATTTTCCCTCACATGAATAGTTCCACTGAAGACAATGGGACTTGTTACCAGAGTTAAATTATTCATGGGAGCAAGCATTTGCAGAAGGAGTTCTATGGCTTCTACATGAGTTCACATGACTCTGGATACTTAGAGCAAAATTTGGGCCTACTACACTGGATACTAGTTAAATGCAGCCACACCTGGGATGAAGGGCAGTAACCAACTGGGACACAGCACTCCGCACAGCTGCAGCAGTCTGAGGGAAGTTTTGACTGAGGACACTGGTGCAAATGTACCACAGATCTTTAACATTAGAGAACTCTGCCAGTTCTCAATACAAATTATTCAGTAACGATTCTCTGCTCCTCACATTCATTCTTAGAAGGCAAGACTGTCAATATTGAGATGTCTTTCTTTATTTCTTTGGTAGATTAAACCCCTAATGTTGTCATAAGGCACTTTTACTATATCAAACCTCTTCAGCAGTTAGTTGTAATTAGATCAAGTCATCTTTCCTCTTACTTGAACCTCCGTTTCCCAGGGCAGTACAGTTATCTGCTTTTTATATGGTGTTAGAAAGTTGTATTTGGCAACGTACATAATTTCAGGCTCATAGACCTTATTGCTGAACATTTATTAAAGTAGACTGATAAATTAGAGCTAAGCAAATTAATTACGGCTAAAGAGACAGCTTTTCAATTGTTTAGTTCCCTCTGTTTCAACTATGGGCTGATTAGATCTACTTGAGAAATGCAGGAAGGATGGAGGTGACAAGTATTTCATATTTCAGCAATATTTCAGTTCCTGTTCACTAATGTAATGGGATACAAGGACAGATACTGATACTAGTGCTCCTGAGGGGGCAGAACATTTTGCATGCAACATTTTGAAGTATTTAAAAATGTTACTGCTCAAATGAAAATTATGCTTGCTACAGGTAAAATATGAAACATACTGCCAAGATAATTTCATTTATCTTATAACTTGTTCCACAAAACGCAGTGTTTTGAGGGGTTCCAAACAAAGGAAAATGTCAAATGAAATATTAAAAGTTGAAACAAGACTCGCATTGGTTAATAAGAGTTTATTGGTCTTAATTTTTATGTAAAATGGTATGTATCAAAAGTCTGTCACACACAGATTGCAAACACTTCCATGTAGAAGATATAGGATCAATTTTTCATCTTATTTTCTATTAATGGCTGCCAGTGTCTTAGCAGCAGTGGACAGGATAGAGCTGGAGAATGAAAAATTGTCTTTCTTTCTATATTTGCTTCCCTCGAGTCTGTATCTTTTTACAAGACATAAAAATATCCAGAGATAACAGAAGTATTTCCTTTGATCCAAAAACCATGTCTTTTTTTATCCTAAGCAAAAGATGAAAGAGTGCAAACAAATGGAAGCTCCTGACCTCTGGACTCCTCTTACACACAGACATTCCAGACCAGATGAATCAGAAAGGTTGAATTAGCCTTTCAAAGTCTGAGCCTAGTTAGAATTAATTCACCCATCCCTATCAGCTGTTTGACTAGTTTGGGTTCCATTGCGTTCAGCAGAAAAATCATAGGCACTTGTGCCATTGGTCTTTGGTATGAGAGCACAGTTTTAATGCCATGATGCTGTTTTCAGTACATTGTGCTGGTAGGTTTCTTTTACCCAGCTCTGCCAAAACATAATGAAGACTTTTATAGTCAAACAGTAAAGAATATAGGAATTGCCCTACTAACTGAGAGCAGTTAGTCCAGTATCCTGCCTTTGACAAAAAAACAGTGTCAGTTGCTTCTGAGGAAGGCCACCCCTTTCAGTCAAACATAGCAGATTCTCATTAGAGCCACCAGACTTGGACTGTCTTCCTCTGCGGAAAACATAAGTAGCCTTCTTGGAATCGGAGATGATCCAATCAGTCATATCATCATCCTTGTCATCTGCCAACTCTCAAGGAGTTTAACTGTTTCTTAAAGAAAACCTTGAATTATCCCTTTGAAATGGTCCCCTCTGCAGAGTTCACAAATGTCCTGACAGTCAGTACTATCATGTCAAGAAAAATAAATTATGTCTCAACAAAATTCAGTGGCCATCTGATTCCGACAGTCATCACTATACACAATTTACATTACGTTTTCAAAAATAATGAATGTGCCCTGGTTTTATTAGTTTCTATCTTAAACCCTTTTTTGCCTTAAACAATGTTTCCATCTCATTGTTAAAAGACAGCATAGGTGTCATGAGAGGGATCACACTGAGAGCTCTGCCAGCTGAAGCCCTACTGTACATGCATGAACAGAACAAGTACAGCACAGGATGTGGAAGAACAAGCTTCCTCAAATAACCTCACTAAAAAGCATCAACATGAGTCAGAAGGATCACCTTAAGGGTCAGAGAAATAGTTTTAACCTCTATTCCCATTCAGCCTATGGCTCTCTGCTGAGACTGCCAGAAAGGTTGATTTTTATAATTTGAATTCTGGTAATTCCTGTAAGTCCAACCGAGATCGATCCCTCTTCTGCTAGGCACTGTGCAAACTCATAGTAAGATTGTAAGAGCTTGGCTACACTGGAGAGTTGCAGCGCTGGTGGTGTGTTTACAGCACTGCAACTTACTCTCCGTCCACACTTGCAAGGCACATACAGCGCTGCATCTCCCTGGCTGCAGCGCTGGCTGTATTCCTGCTCTGCCTGGGGTATAACGATTGCAGTGCTGCTGATGCAGCGCTGCTCCCCCAGTGTGGCCACCAAAAGCGCTGTAATTGGCCTCCAGATTATTCGGAGGTATCCCAGAATGCCTGTTCAGCCACTCTGCTCATCAGTTCGCACTCTACTGCCCTGGCCTCAGGTGACCTGCCCTTTAAATGTCCCGGGAATTTAAAAAATCCCCTTCCTATTTGCTCAGCCAGGTGTGGAGTGCAATCAGAATCTTTCCAGGTGACCATGCCTCCACACACCAAACGAGCCCCAGCATGGAGCAATGGCGAGTTGCTGGACCTCATCAGTGTTTGGGGTGAGGAAACTGTGCAGTCACAGCAGCGCTCCAGCCGTAAGAATTACAATACCTATGGGCAGATCTCAAGAGCCATGCTGGAAAGGGGCCATGACCGGGACGCGGTGCAGTGAAGGGTTAAAGTGAAGGAGCTGCGGAGTACCTATTGCAAAGCCCGCGAGGGAAACCGCCGCTCAGATGCTGCCCCCACGACCTGCCATTTTTACAAGGAGCTGGACGCGATACTTGGGGGTGACCCCACTGCCAATCCGACGACCACGATGGACACTTCAGAGCGGTGGGAGGAGGGTGGGGGAGAGGAGGAGGAGGAGAGGGAGGGGGACGGGGGGGAGGAAATCAAGAGTGAGGCTACTGGGGTGGAGGGAGACACCCCGGAGTCCCAGGAGGCATGCAGCCAGGAGCTCTTCTCAAGCCAGGAGGAAGGTAGCCAGTCGCAGCAGCCGGTACTTGGTGAAGCACAAGCAGAGGAGAGGGTTCCCGGTAAGTGGCTTTTATTTTCAGGATGGAAATGTTCCGGGAGAGGAGGGGGGGTTACGGCTGCATGCATGCCTAGATGTGGAATAGCCCATTGATGTGATCTGTCACGTCGCGGTAATCAGCCTCGGTAATCTCTTCAAAAGTTTCAGCCAGAGCATGGGCAATGCGCTTCCGCAAGTTTATAGGGAGAGCCACTGTGGTCCTTGTCCCAATCAGGCTAACGCGTCCACGCCACTATGCCGCGAGGGGTGGGGGGACCATTGCTGCACACAGGCAAGCTGCATAGGGGCCAGGGCAGAATCCGCATTGCTGTAGAAGACCCTCCCGCTCTTGCCAGGTGACCCGCAGCCGCGAGATATCTTCCAGGATTAACTCCTGTGGAAAATGTTGGGAGACTGTTCAGTGTAGATGCCCCCTGCAGCAGTTTGCTTTCCCCAGCGCACAGAAACCCCTACACATCCCTGAAGCAATCTGTCCCCCTTACTCACCATTTCCTGCTTCCTGTGGGTTATGTGCGCTCTGGTTGGTATGGGAAAAGTATGCTAAAGTGAAGACTGTAAACTCCTTCACTGTGTGGGAGTAACTGTCTGGGTGAGATTATAAACAATGCTGCCTCTGTTAACTTGCCATTTTTGCCTTTCAAAAAATGTCCTTGACTACGCGACTGCCTGTATCATCGACTGCTCAGAGGCTACAAAACCTCAGGAAGAAGCCGCGAAAAAGCAAAGAAGACATGCTGAAATCAGTTATGTATCACTCTGCCAGAGAGAGTAAAAAACTGCAGGACTGGAGGGAAAAGGAAAGCAGGATCCGCCAGAGAAACGCAGCGGCTAAGAAGAAAAGCACAAAGCAGCTGATAAGCATCCTGGCGTGCCAAGCGGACTCTATCCAGTCACTCGTAGCCATGCAGGCAGAGCACTACCGTACCGGTCCCCCCCGTCCCAAAGCTCTTTCCCTTGTGTCCCAATGTCAGCTCCAAACCCCCTTCCCCAGCATCCAGGTTCTTACCACAACCAGCTGCCCCCAACATCTGTACATTCACCAACCAGCCCTGAGAACTACGACCCTTACCCTCTGCACTCAATCCCCATCACCATGCAGTATTTTCATCCTGAAGTGTAGCAGTCATTGCACAGCACTCCAGACAGGACATATTCAAACCTGTGACTGTACAGTTCACCACCCCACCCCCCTGCCCTTTTAGGTTCCCAAAATGTTATCTGTCTGTCAAGAAAGTTATTTTCTTTTCAATAAATGAATTCTTGGCTTTGAAAACAGTCTTTATTATTGCAGAAAGTGAAAGATACCATAGCCCAGGAAAGAAACAGGCACTGCAAATCAGCTTAGGAAACACAGATTCCTACTAACATTGTAACCGCTGCACTTCACTCCCGTGCAAGGCACCAAATATTACTGTTGGTTTTCAGCCTCAAATTCCTCCCTCAAGGCATCCCTAATCCTTGTAGACCTGTGCTGGGCCTCTCTAATAGCCCTGCTCTCTGGCTGTGCAAATTCAGCCTCCAGGTGTTGAACCTTGGAGGTCCATTCCTGACTGAATGTTTCACCCTTCCCTTCACAAATATTATGGAGGGTACAGCACGCGGATATAACCGCGGGGATGCTGCTTTCCCCCAAGTCTAGCTTCCCATACAGAGATTGTCAGCACTCTTTTAAACGGCCAAAAGCACACTCCACAGTCATTCGGCACCAGCTCAGCCTGTAGTTGAACTGGTCCTTGCTCCTGTCAAGCTTCCCTGTATACAGTTTCATGAGCCAAGGCATTAACGGGTAAGTGGAGTCTCCAAGGATCACAATGGGCATTTTGACATCCCCTACTGTGATCTTCCAGTCTGGGAAAAAAGTCCCAGCCTGCAGCTTCCTGAACAGGCCACTGTTCCAAAAGATGCATGCATCATGCACCTTTCCAGGACAGCCTGTGTAAATGTCAATGAAACACCCACGGTGATCCACAAGCGCCTGGAGAACCATAGAGAAATACCCCTTCGAGTATACTCCGATTAATGTACTCGGATGCTAGGTGGAGTGATGCCAGAATAGGAATACGCGTCCCATCAATCTCCCCTCCACAGTTAGGGAAACCCATTTGTGCAAAGCCATCCACAATGTCCTGCACATTCCCCAGAGTCACGGTTCTTCTTAGCAAGATGCGATTAATGGCCCTACAAACTTGCATCAACGCGATTCCAACAGTCAACTTTCCCACTCCAAACTGGTTCGCGACCGATCGGTAGCTGTCTGGAGTTGCCATCTTCCAGACTGCAATAGCCACCCACTTCTCCACTGGCAGGGCAGCTCTCAATCTCATGTCCTTGCACCACAGGGTGGGGACGAGCTCAGCACACAGTCCCATGAAAGTGGCTTTTCTCATCCGAAAGTTCTGCAGCCACTGATTGTCATCCCAGACTTCCATGACCATGTGATCCCACCACTCAGTGCTTGTTTCCCGAGCCCAAAGGCGGCGTTCCACGGTGCTGAGCATTTCCGTGAATGCCACAAGCAATTTAGTGTCATACGAGTCAGGCGACTCGATATCATTGTCGGACTCCTCACTGTCACTTTGGAGCTGAAGGAATAGCTCAACTGCCAAACGTGATGTGCTAGCGACACTCATCAGCAAAGTCCTCAGCAGCTCAGGCTCCATTTCCCACAGAAATCGCGCTGCAGAGAAACCGTTGGGAGAGTCACAATGGCGCCAAACGTGGATGGAAAAACAGTGACTGCTGGGATGTGAAGCAATGCATCATGGGGCGTTGGGCCAGGAAGCGGAATGACCCGCACCCTTCCATCCCCTTCCCACAACCCACGGTGCCAAAATGGGACGAGGTGCTCTGTGGGATAGCTGCCCATAATGCACCACTCCCAACAGCGCTGCAAATGCTGCAAATGTGGCCACACTGCAGCGCTGGTAGCTGTCAGTGTGGCCACACTGCAGCACTTTCCCTACACAGCTGTACGAAGACAGCTGTAACTCCCAGCGCTGTACAGCTGCAAGTGTAGCCATACCCTAAGGGGATTGGACTAGATGACCTCCTGAGGTCTCTTCCAACCCTAATCTTCTATGATTTTAGGTAAGCCATTCAGGACAGGGACTATCTAAACAGAAAAGATAGAGAAAGTGGGAGAAAAGTTTTATTATCCACCATGTTATAGATTTGAAACTGAAGCACAGAGAGATTTGTGTGACATTGGGTAAGTCTGAAGCAGAGCTGGGAATGGACTGCTGATTTCCTGAGTCATGGTGCCTTAACCACAAGGTCATCCTTTCTCTAAGGGTTTGGCTACACTTGCAGCTGTACAGCGCTGGGAGTTAAAGCTGTCTTCGTACAGCTGAGTAGGGAATGCGCTGCAGTGTGGCCACACAGACAGCTACCAGCGCTGCAGTGTGTCCACATTTGCAAGATTTGCAGCTGTGTTGGGGGTGGTGCATTATGGGCAGCTATCCCAGCGTTCAAGTGGCTGCAACGTGCTTTTCAAAAGAGGGGAGTGGGGTGCAGTGTGACAGGGAACGTGGGGGAGAGAGAGAGTGGATTTTTGGAGCTGACACTGTGTCAGCAGCTACCTTGCAAGTTCTGACCCCTTCCCCAACCCCTCTCTCATTCACTAAATGCAAATAGTCTTCTTTGTTTTTTTCCTCACAGACCAGATAAGCAGTTGCTCCGAAACGGACCCCGTCCCCACCCCTACCCACCGTGCTGCTTCTCTCCTCAAGCAAACACTAGCTGTGGACATTCCAAAGGGATCCCCCTGCCTGCCTCATTCACAGCAAACAGTAGCTGTCTGTTTTTTTAGATAAGCAGCTCCAGGAGCCCCAAGTTCACAACAAAACAAAGAGAGGCATCACAACAAAACAGAAAGTGTTATCTTTACTTAAAAGCATTATGGGAAGGTTCTGGAGGTCAGTTACAGCGTAGGAAGATTAATCACTGTTTACCCTGGCACCCCAGCGCTGCAACAGCAGCGCTGTTCTCTTTGTTCCTGTCATCGAGGTGGAGTACATGCAGCACTGTAGCCAGGGAGATACAGCGCTGTATGTGCCTTGCCAGTGTGGACGGGGAGTAAGTTACAGCGCTGTAAAGCCACCACCAGTGCTGTAACTCTCAAGTGTAGCCAAGCCCTAAGGTAAAGTTTTTTTGTGATGGGAATGCCTGTCTGCTATTAACAAAAGAGGGACTTTCAGCTCTAAGCAGCTATTGGATGGTAACAATTTTCAAATATTACCACTCTGGGCTGAATTTGAATGCATTTTCTAGGGTTGATCAGCTGTATGCCATAACCCAGCCAAGCCTGCTGCTTACATCAGTCTCCCCACCAATAAAGACAGACAGGAGAGGTTAGGTTGGTGCTCTACACAGCATCCTCACCCTCCTGTGGAATAAAACCCATGGGAGAGAGTCATATATGGGATAATAGAGATTCCATCAATATAATCATTCACAGTCACCCCTTCCACACACTGAAACCCACTTTGAGGCAGGGATTCATACCTGCCATAGGTGAGGAAGGACGTCAGTGGTTAGGGTGCTACCTACAATAGGAAACTCATATTCTATTCACTGATCTGTCACAGAATTCCTTTGTGCCACTTAATCTCAGCAATCCATCTGCAAAATGGGAACAATAAGACTTTCCTACCTCACATGAGTATTGTGGAGAAACACACTAAGGATTGTGAGGTGCTCTACATACTACTGCTCTGGAGGCCATACAAGTACCTAAGCTAGATGAGAGTATGCCCTCCCTGCCACCTAACTTTTCTCTTTTTCTTTTAGTTCATGAGACTATGGTGCACTAGCCCACACTTTATGTGCTGTGAAGTTACAAAGGGCCAGGGTGTTGCATCAGCACAGCCCAGTTTGTCATATTTTACATTGCTATAGGTAAAAACCAACATTCATGTTGTTTCCCCAACTTTTGCTCTTAGGCTGACACAGCAAAGAGCAAATGTTTACAGCCCAGTCAGGGCCGGCTCCAGGCACCAGCTTAGCAAGCAGGTGCTTGGGGCAGCCCCTTAGAGAGGGGCGGCATGTCCAGCTATTCGGCGGCAATTCAGTGGAGGGTCCCTCACTCCCAGTCGAAGCGAAGGACCTCCCGCTGAATTGCTGCAGATCATGATCACAGCTTTCTTTTTTTTTTGTCTGCTTGGGGCAGCAAAACCTCTGGAGCCGGCCCTGAGCCCAGTTACAATACCCGCCCAGTTAGAAGTTGCTAATGGCAATGCTGACAAACCTTTCATTACTGTAATGCTAACAGGAATTGCTGTAATAGTATTTTGCACACTATATTAATGCTTTCCATACAAATTTACTTGATTAGCCAGTTTCTTACTTACTCTTACAGCCTGAGGCCAATCAGCAGTCAGACATAGAATCATAGAACTGGAAGGGACCTTGAGAGGTCACCTAGTCCAGTCCCTTGCACTCAAGGCAGGACTAAGTATTACCTAGACCATCCCTGACAGGTGTTTGTCCACCCTGCTCTTAAAAATCCTCAATGATGGAGATTCTACCACCTCTCTAGGCAATTTATTCCAGTGCTTAACCACTTTGACAGTTAAGAAGTTTTTCCTAATGTCCATCCTAAACCGTCCTTGCTGCAATTTAAGCCCATTGCTTCTTGTCCTATCCTCAGAAGTTCAGAAGAACAATTTTTCTCCCTCCTTGTAACAATCTTTTATGTATTTGAAACTCCTGCAGTAGTCCTTCCTAGGCAGTCATTTCCCATTTTGCATGTATGCAACTGATTGTTCCTTCCTAAGTGGAGTACTTTGCATTTGTCCTTATTGAATTTCATCCTATTTACTTCAGACCATTTCTCCAGTTTGTCCAGATCATTTTGAATTTTAATCCTATCCTCCAAAGCTTGGTATCATCTGAAAACTTTATAAATGTACTCTCTATGCCATTGTCTAAATCATTGATGAAGATATTGAACAGAACCAAACCCAGAACCAATCCCTGCAGGACCCCACTCGTTATGCCCTTCCAGCATGACTGTGAACCACTGATGATTACTCTCTGGGAACGATTTTCCAACCAGTTATGCACCCACCTTATAGTAGCTCCATCTAGGTTGTATTTCCCTATTTTTATTTATGAGAGGGTCATGTGAGACAATATCAAAAGCCTTACTGAAGTCAAGATATATCTCACCTACCGCCTCTTCCCATCTACCAGACTTGTTATTCTGTCAAAGAAAGCTATCAGGTTCGTCTGACACAATTTGTTCTTGACAAATCCATGCTGACTGTTATTTATCACCTTATTATCTTCTAGGTGTTTGCAAATCGATTGCTTAATTATCTGCTCCATTATCTTTCCGGGTACAGAAGTTAAGCTGACTGGTCTGTAATTCATCGGGTTGTCCTTATTTCCCTTTTTATAGATGGGCACTATATTTGCCCTTTTCCAGTCTTCTGGAATGTCTCTCATCTTCCATGACTTTTCAAAGATAATTGCTAATGGCTCCTCAGTCAGCTCCTTGAGTATTCTAAGATGCATTTAATCATGCCCTGGTAATTTGAAGACATCTAGCTTGTTTAAGTAATTTTTTACTTGTTCTTTCCCTATTTTAGACTCTGATCCTACCTCATTTTCACTGGTATTCACTAGGTTAGACATCCAAAATCGCCACCAACCTTCTTGGTGAAAACCGAAAGAAGTCATTAAGCACCTCTGCAATTTCCACATTTTCTGTTAGGCCTGGTCTACACTACGATTTTAGGTCAAATGTAGCAGCGTTACCTTGATTTAAGCCTGGACCCATCCACACAATGAAGCCCCTTTTTTTTTTACTTAAAGGGCTCTTTAAATCAATTTCTTTTCTCCACCTCTGACGAGGGGATTAGTGCTGAAATCGGCCTTGCCAGGTCGAATTTGGGGTAGTGTGGATGCAATTCGACAGTATTGGCCTCCAGAAGCTATCCCAAAGTGCTACATTGTGACTGCTCTGGACAGTGCTCTCAACTCAGATGCACTGGCCAGGTAGACAGGAAAAGGCCCACAAACTTTTGAATCTCATTTCCTGTTTGGCCAGCATGGCAAGGTGCAGGTGAATGCAGATCTCAATTAGCAGAGGTGATCATGATGGAGTCCTAGGATCACAAAAGAGCTCCAGCATGGACCGAACGGGAGGTATGGGATCTGCTCGCCCTATGTGGAGACAAATCCATGCTAGCTGAATTCCATTCCAGTAAACAAAATGCCACAACATTAGAAAAAAGTCTCAAAGGGCATGAAGGACAGAGGCCATAATAGGGATGCAAAGCAGTGCGGCATGAAAATTAAGGAGCTAAGGCAAGCCTACCTAAAAACCAGAGAGGCAAACGGCCGCTCCAGGTCAGAGCCCAGAACATGCCACTTCTATGATGAGCTGCATGCCATGCTAGGGAGTGCAGCCACCACTACCCCAACCCTGTGCTTTGACTCCATCAATGGAGAATTACGCAACACGGAAGTGGGTTTTGAGGACGAGGAAGATGATGATGAAGAGATTGAAGATAGCTCACAGCAAGGAAGTGGAGAAACCGGTTTCCCCAACAGCCAAGATATGTTTCTTGCCCTGGACCTGGAGCCAGTAACCCTCGAACCCATCCAAGGCGTGCTCCTGGACCCTGAAGGCAGAGAAGGAACCTCTGGTGAGTGTACCTTTGTAAATATTACACATGGTTTAAAAGCAACCGTGTTCATTATTTAATTTGCCCTGGCATTTGAGGCCAGTACAGCAACTGGAAAAGTCTGTTAACGTGTATGGGGATGGAGCAGAAATCCTCCAGGGACATCTCCATAAAGCTCTCCTGGATGTACTCCCAAAGCAAAAGGTTTCTGGGGAGGGCGGCCTTATTCCATCCACCATGGTAGGACACTGTACCGTGCCAGGCCAGTAGCACATAGTCAGGAATCATTTCATAACAAAGCATGGCAGTGTATGGGCCCAGTGTTTGCTGGCATTCAAACAACATCCATTCTTTATCTTGCTGTGTTATCCTCAGGAGAGTGATATCATTCATGGTCACCTGGTTAAAATACGGTGCTTTTATTAAGGGGACATTCAGAGGTGCCTGTTCCTGCTCGGCTGTGGCTGAACAGAAATGTTCCACGCTGTTAGCCATGTGGTGGGGGAGGGGTGAAGTGTGAATGATCTTTCACATCAAACCGGCAGGCCCTCAATACAAGATGCAAAATGCAATCTTGTAATGAAAGCATATATGCTGTGTAATGTGAACAGCAAGGTTTAACGTGAAAGAGTGTACCCATTGTTCTCTAAAATGTGTCTTTTTAACTACCACTCTCCTTTTTCCTCCACCAGCTACAAATGTTTCTCCTTCGCAGAGGCTAGCGAATATCAGAAGGTGAAGAAAATGCACTCGGGATGAAATGTTCTCTGAGCTCCTGCTGTCCTCCCACACTGACAGAGCACAGCGGAATGCGTGGAGGGAGACAATGTCAAAGTGCAGGAAAGCACAGTACAAACATGAGGAGAGGTGGCAGGAAGAGAGTAAGTGGTAGGCTGAAGAGAGTAAGTGGCTTCAGCTTGATGACAGAAGGCAAAAGTCGATGCTCAGGCTGCTGGAAGATCAAACTCATATGCTCCAGCGTATGGTTGAGCTGCAGGAAAGGCAGCAGGAGCACAGACCGCTGCTACAGCCCTTGTGTAACCAAAAGCCCTCCTCCCCAAGTTCCACAGCCTCCTCACCCAACATCCAAGAACACGGTGGGAGGCCTCCGGCCACCCAGCCACTCCACCCCAGAGGATTTCCCAAGCAACAGAAGGCTAGCCTTCAATAAGTTTTAAAGCTTTTAAGATTTAAAGTTTTAAAGTGCAGTGTAACCTTGTCTTTCCCTCCTACCCCACCCCTCCCAGGCTACCTTGGCAGTTATCCCTCTTTTTTGTGATTAATTAATAAAAAATGCATGAATGTGAAGCAACAATGACTTTATTGCCTCTGCTAGCAGTGATCGAAGGGGGCAGGGGAGGGTGGCTAGCTTACAGGGAAGTAGAGAGAAACAAGGGGGGTTTCATCAAGGAGAAACAAAAAGAACTTTCACACCGTAGCCTGGCCAGTCATGAAACTGGTTTTCAAAGCTTCTCTGATGTGCAGCATGCCCTGCTGTGCTCTTCTAATCACCCTGGTGTCTGGCTGCATGTAATCAGCGGCCAGACGATTTGCCTCAACCTCCCACCCCATCATAAACGTCTCCCCCTTACTCTCACAGATATTGTGGAGCACACAGCAGGCAGTAATAACAAGGGGAATATTGGTTTCACTGAGGTCTGTCCGAGTCAGTAAACTGTGCCAGCATGCTTTTAAACACCCAAATGCACATTTTACCACCATTCTGCACTTGCTCAGCCTATAGTTGAACAGCTCCTGACTACTGTCCAGGGTGCCTGTAAGTAGAGTCAGGATGAGCTCTACCCTGACATCTGGTGGTGAATTATGGCAAATGTGGAAAAGAACGAAGGGGGCTGATCTTGTTTGCATAAGCATACCCACTCCACCTAGCATGAGCCCCCGGCAGCCTCAAATGGTCACTTTGACAGTTGTGGGATCCCCAATTTCTCAGTTATTGGGGTGGGAGGAATAAAGTGTTGTTACCCTGATTATGTGAATGAAGGACTATATGACTGTTTTATGACAGAGGGTCTCACCATCAACTAAATAGCACTCGCTAGACAAGGGACATGGGTTTCAAAACCCACTGAATTGAGAGAGGTTGGGGGACAGGTGTGTGTGTGTGTGTGTGTGTGTGTGTGTGTGTGTGTGTGTGTGTGTGTGTGTGTGTGTGTGTGTGTGTGTGTGTGTGTGTGTGTGTGTGTGTGAGTGAGTGTGAGAGAGAGAGAGAGAGAGAGAGAGATGGTAAGGGCCCATTCTGAGGGCCTGGCACACCAGTTGCATTGCATTCTCCCTCCCTCCTGTTAAATTTGTTAGTCTCTAAGGTGTCACGAGTATTCCTGTTCTTTTTGCAGATACAGACTAACATGGCTGCTATTCTGAGAACTAATTTTGATTCCTTTAGGAGTCCAGCTAGAAGCTGCTAAGCTGACTTCACTGTGGGCCAATAGTGCACCAGCACTGGGGTTCCCCTACTACAAGCTGAAATCACTAAAAGAGCTAAAATTATTGAGCTGAGATCACTGAGTGCTGTGTTAATTAGTGGAGGAGCCTGAAGATATATTGCTAAGCAGCTGGCAGAGCAGTTTGCAGGATGGTTGGAGCAGTGAGCGGAGTGGAGTGGAGCTGAGCAGTTTGCAGGAACAGCTGGAGTGGTTCATGGGACGGCTGGTGGAATGGAGCAGCTAGTGGAGCGGAGCAGCGTGTGGGACGGTTGGAGCGGCCCACAGAACAGCGAGTGGAGCAGAGCGGAGCAGTTCGCAGGGACGACTGGAGGAGCGGAGCAGAGCGGCTAGGGGAGCAGAGCAGTTCGTGGTGAAGGCTGGAGCAGATCTCCACAGAGAGGCAGGGCACTCGGCCTTGGCCCATGTAAGGTGCTCCTTAACACCCCACATGTGCCCTGCCCCCATTCCACCCAGGCTGGGGGGGCAAAACTCTGCAGATGAACTTTTGAACTCTGGGGCGGCACTGACCAGGGACAGAGACTTTTGGGTTGTTGGACTTTGGGGTGATTTGGACATAAGACCCTGAGGGGAAAAGGACATTGCCAAAATTACTTGGAGGTGGGTCTTTTGCTCATGGTCTGTGTTATGAATCCTGTTTGTGGTGTTTCCCCAACATAATGCTGCATTGTTTCCCTCCTTTATTAAAAGACTTTTGCTACACTTAGACTCCGTGCTTGCGAGAGGGGAAGTATTGCCTCCTAAAGGTGCCCAGGGGGCTGATATGTAATTGTCCCAGGTCACTGGGTGGGGGCTCGAGCTGGTTTTGCATTGCGTTATTGAAACGGAACCCCTGGATACTGAACCCGGCCCTTGCTGCTGCCAACTCAGTGGGGCAGAAGAGTTACATGTGTATGGCTTCATGAGTCATGGCATTAAGAGGTAGGCTGGGTCCCCAAGGATAACTATAGGCATATCAACATCCCCAACAGTTATTTTCTGGTCTGGGAAGAAAGTCTTTTCCTGCAGCTTTTGAAACAGACCAAAGTTCCTGAAGACGCGAGCATCATGTACCTTTCCCGGC